>NC_060071.1:24025000-24359509 GCF_922984935.1 Meles meles
ATATATATTCATATATTAGGCAAAGTCATATAAAAATAATCATTCCATATTTTTAAATGGTTGGCTTAGCTTTCATGGTATTATAGTGAAAAAATAAGAGAGTATAAGGATGACTTATATGGTTGCAGGAGTGTTAAGAAAATGGGTAAAAAGATTGGGGTGAATTGATGATATAAGTATGATTTCATTTAATTGGTTACCCCATCATTATGGTCAAAGCATAGAAATATGGAATATTTTGTGAATTGTCCTGTATTGTAAACATTTGATGTGAATTCTCTTAACACAGAATTGATCTAGCTCTTGAAATATCATTTTTTATTGAAGATAAGTGGGACATAGGCATTTTATAACTTTTGATTTTGTGAAAGATAACATTTGATATGAATGGAATTTTTTTTTTACTTTGGCTTGTCTCCCATGTGTCAACTCATACAATAATCAGTGCAGAAAAGGAAAGCTGTTGTAGTTTTTTCCCATCCACACCATCACAAAACAGACTACTGTTCATCTATGATCTTATGAGAAATTTAGAACTAACATTCCAGTGAATATGTAAGATAAATATGGTTTTGTGGAAACAAATGCTCAGTTTTAAGAAAACTCTGATTGATGTCATTAGGTCTTATGTTAATGACTTTCAAATTCAGCCCTATTCTACTTTCATCTATCTACCTGACAATATATTTTCCATAACCTGTTTATCTCGACCTATCAATAATTTGTCTGTCATCCATTTTACCTGTTAGTCTATCATATATCTGTCTGCGTATCTGTATATCCATCCTGCCATTAGGTGTAGGAGGCAGAAGAAGATAGAAAGGGAGGACCAAGGGAGATATTTCCCACATGTGAGGCAATGGTAACAGTGTCTCTGTGGTGATGTATATAAGGAGAAAACAAAAAGCATGAATGAGAAAAATTAATTCAGGGACCTGCCTAGTAAGAACCCTGGCATTATTATTATGCTTGAACTCAGTCAATCAAAATACAACTTCTTCCATTGTATGTCAGCCTGACGTGAGAAAATTTAAATATGAGGACTTTACTTTTCCAGTCTTCCTATACTTCCATATTTTAATATTCAAGTTCTAATTACTTGGAATTATCACCTTAGTCTCTATTATAGCAGACCATGGATTAGCAAGTCTATTTCTGTAAAAGGCCAAATAACCTTGCTAATTTTTCAGGCTGTTGCAGTTGCTGTTGCACTCTGCTGTTCCGGTATGAAAGCAGCTAAACACAATGTTTAATTGAGTAAGTGTTGCTGTATTCCAGCAAAAGTGGTTTTTTTTCCACAACAACAGACTTTAGGCTTGAGTATACCAATCCTGAACTAGAGCATTGGTTAAACAAGAACCTGCACACTTATCAGATTAATTTAGACACATGGTAAAAAAAATCTGAGAATTATATCTCCATTTTATTTTCATTAAAATTATTTTAGCTCCTTTGCTATAATTTCTTCACAAGACAGTCATATAATTCCGTGGTATATGTTATAATAACCTAAACAATGTGAAACCCACACTTTATAAGGAGTTAGAGTAAAATGAACCCCTTTCCAGTAAAAACCAATAAATTAAGTTTCAAAATCGAATGTATTTCTCCCACATTCCATCTGTAATGGCACCAAAGAATTAGTGACCAAAATCTTGCCTGCTTTCTTTTCTCCTTTCACATAGTTTGAGTTGAAATGTCGTCTAAGCCTCCTTCATGGTATCCAGTATTCTGATGCAATGACTAAATTAAACCATGACTTCCAAGTTTACTCCTGTTTTCTTGTGTTATCTGCAGGGAGGGTTTAGAGGAGAGAAAAACAGAATCTCTAAAACATGGTAACTTAATATTGGGCTATTTGCAGTCAAATATGAATATATATGTGTATTTAAAATTTATATGACAAATTCAGTGTTCATATTCTATGAAAGCCTCACTCACATCAGTGTAGAAAAAGACAAGCATCGCAGTACAAGATTGGGAAACACATAAATGAACAATTGATAAGAGAAAAGCATTGTGAATGGCCAAAAGCATAGAATAATATCCTCAAATCTACCACTCTTTATAATTAAATAATTAAATATATATATGAAATTATTATAAACTATTATAAATATAATGAAATTTAAATGTGTGTGAGCACATGTAGACACACATATAATGCAATGAATCAACAATTGCCTTTTTTCACCTATCAGATTAATAGGTATATTTGTTAACTAAGAATGGAGAATTTGGAATTCCTAGTATGTTATAGCGTTTCCAGAAGACAGTGAAAATTATATTAGATGGAAATTAGCACATTTTGACTAACAATTTTATTTTTAGGAATTTACCTAAGTTTGTAATAGGAAGTGTTCCAAGATGTATGTGAACTCCAGGGTAATCATTACAGCCTTAGTTGTACTTGTAAAATTGTAAGTAACCTGTTACCTAAAATCATAATTCTCATAAACATAATTTATCATAAACATAAATTAATGTTGATACATTTATCCAGTTGGATTATATTCTGTTATATATGGTAATGTATGTTTGAATTAATGATATGCAAATCCAAGCTTTTCACAAGTTTATCTACCACTTACTGTGTACCAAGTATGTTTGAGGCAGTAACATTGTATTTCATTCATGTAAAATGATATAAATATGTGCTTGTGCAGATATGATCAATAAACCAATTTTATAGAAAGAATATTAAAAATGTTGATAATGAGTTCTGGTCATTATTTTGCTATTTCATTTGTGTGTTGTGTTGTATGTGTGAGTATGTGTGGTTTCAGACACACATTTTAATTACATATAGCAGTTACTGAGTTGTTAGTCTAAGTAAGTCTATCAAATGCCAAAATAAACACTATTTAATGAATTAGCTCAGTCAATGCTAATAATAATCATAGAAAGTAGGGTATTTATGCCTTTAAAAAAATAGGAAAATAGAAACTGAGTCTTAGGCTGTTTGTGCAATTCATACTATTGTTTGCAACTTAAAAATAAAAATGCGACCTATGGTGTAACAGCCAGTAAAAGATATTAATTAAAAATACTTATACTTTGGGGAACCTGGCTGGCTCAGTCAGTGGAGCATCAGACTCTTGATCTCAGGATTGTGTGTTCTAGCCCCATGTTGAACATGGAAACTACTTAAAAAATACTTATATCCTGCTAAATAATTTGAGCAAAACCATGTTTTGGGGAAGAACATACCTTTCTGAGGTCATATTCATTCTCCCTGTGTTTTAAAGGTCAGAGCTATAAGGATTTTCAAGTGCAATTCCTCAGGCTAAAAAGTGTGGCTGTTGGGATATTGCAGGAACAGGAGAAAATAATGTTGAGGACACTGGTTTGTGGAAAATTCCATGGTATAAAGCGACAAAGAATGATCTCTAGAAATACAGGATGCCAGTGCTTAGGAGATGGGACACTGTCTTCCTTAGCAGAAACCATTCCATTGATAGAACTCTGGGATGCTAAGGGAGCATAGATCAAATTCCAAATGGCCAAAAAGAAGAGTGTCACCAAATAGAAGAAACCAACTTTGTGGGTTTTTTTTAGTTTTAATTTTAATTTTTAATTTCTATTGTGTTATATTAGTCACCATACAGTACATCATTAGTTTTTTCTGTAGTGTTCCATGATTCATTGTTTGCGTATAACACCCAGTTCTCCATGCAATCTGTGCCTTCCTTAATACCCATCACCGGGCTTTCCCATCCTCCCCCCCGCCGCCCCGTAAAAAATAAATAAATAAATAAATAAAAATAAAATCCCTCTGTTTGTTTCCCGGAGTCCACAGAATCTCATGGTTCATCTCCCATCCCAACTTTGGAATAGATATGATATTATGATAGACGATATACAGGCATAAATACTGCAGGAAGTAGGGAAAAGGCCAATGAGGATCTCAGAGTGAAGAAGCAATCCCCAACTGATAAAATTTTAAATCTTATGATCTCCTATTGGGATATCTTTTCTTTCTGTAATTTATGACCATGTAGTCTGGATTCTAAACTGTCTACCTCCATTGAATGTGGATTTCACAATTAGTTTACTTTCCCTAGTTATCTGTATTCATTCTAGCTCTTCTCTAAAGATAACACTTTGTGTCTTGCAAGTATAATTATCAACTCAGAACTATTAGCTAAAATGTTGGCCAAAATGGCAAAGACAATTGTGACAAATTCTGCCTGATGATGCCACAACAGTGGTTAGATTATGTTTAGAATTTGACTGGCTTATATGGTAAGAAATGTGCAAAGCTATGCTAACTTTGCCTTTTTATCTTCTCGAATTTTGAGGGGAAATGGACTATGTACGATACTCCCAGTTGGGACTCTAGAACATCCGGAATGCTGAAGGAGGAGTAGAAGTACAGAAGGAGAAAGGTTTCACAGATGGATAAGGCTGCATCCGTCAAAGATGCTTGACATTGAGCAGTGAACCACCTCTTGTTTTGACTGATAAAATTCAGGCATGTCTGGACATGGTAAATCTATAAGGAATGAAAAAAAAACTGATTAATAATGATAAGGTGTTTATAATGAACTAATATGTGAATGAATGGGTGTGTGAATGGGTAAATAGGGTAGAAAGTAAAGTGCCATGTAACAGCTGTAATGAATGAGGTAGAAATGATATAATATAAAATAAAGACATTTGGAAATGATCATAATTTTTTCAACCAGGAAACATCAAAGGATGCTAAAACTTCTTGGAGGAAATTTGAGGAGAAACATATATTTTTATAGATTTTATTATCTCCTCCATGATACACTTACCAGTTGCAAAGAAAAGGTAATAGTGGAGAACCTGGAACATACCACCTGTATTAAGTAAGAGATGAAAGATACTACTACTAGTGATGGAATCATCTGGCATCACTGATAGGAAGCACTGGGAGGAACCTAGCCTTATTTCTGCAGTACCTCAGACAAAAGTAAATAAAACTGAATCAACTCATGAGAAAATAACAGATCCAAGTTGAGTAACATTCTAGAAAACAAACAAAACAAAACTCCCACAAACTACCATTTAGTCCACAAACATTAGTATCACTGAGGAAATGTTCTAGATTATGTTAGACTAAATAGGTATGAAAACAGTACAATATTGACTCAGGATTTCTATAAAAGACATTAAACTGGCAAAATGTAAGAAATTCCATAAATAGATTATAGTATTATATAGGGATGATAATTCCCTAGCTTTAATAATAATGGTATTATGTCTATATAGTAGAAAATCCTTGTTTTGAAGAAATTAAAATGATTTAGGGGATAAAGGAAAATCATAGCTTGTTATAATGTAAATGGTTCAAAAAGAGGTACAGACAAATATTTTTACTTTAATCACTTAGCAAAATATTCTCACAGTTAAGCCATGTTGTATCATGTATCAGAACCTCATTCCCTTTTTAGGGATGAGTAATATTTCACTATATGGATATATCACATTTTGTTTATCCATTTATCACTTAGGGGATATTTGTGTTGTTTTCACTTTTTGTCTATTATGAATAACTTTGCCAAGAACATTTGTGTAGAGGCTTTTGTGTATACCTATGTTTTTAAGTTTTTAGGGGTGACAATATGATAAATCTATGTTACTATTTTGGGGAAGTGTTTGACCAGGATTGTTAAGATCATATTTGTTGCATTTAAAAGAAAAGTCTATGCACAGTGAATATTATGTTAAATAGTGGTGGAAACTCTTATTGTAGATATAATTAAGTCAATTGAGTAAGTGTTATATATACCATTGAAGTCTATTTCCTCATACCTGTTGACTTAGTGGATGTATATATTTTTTTATAATCATACATCTTTGCTTTTGTATTTTCAGTAGAATTCTAGACATTATAAAATCAATGTCAGTTTGAATATAAAGCATTTCCTTGCCTTGTGACATCAAGATGCAGAAAGGGTATCTAGAATAAATGAGCTGTGTAACACTCAAAGATAGTAGAGATTGTTAAGATCAGTAGAATTTTGCCACAGAAATCATTGTGATTTTTTTTTTTTTTACTAATGTTCTTCTAGACTACAGTGAAAAACTTTCACTTGTGGAGTTCATAACTGACACAGCCATTATTTATTGTCATCACCAGTTTTTATGTGTAAATCAAGTGGTTCATTATGTTTTAGGTTTATGAACACTTGTGTGATTTCATGGATGACTTCAAGGTCTATTCTTTCTCATAAGCAGCAAGTGAAAAGTACCCTTTTGAATGAATGTAAAAAATGTGAAGAAAATGAGAGACAAAACCACTGTTGGTGAACAGTACACTGTTTCTATTCTAAGCAAATGAGGGTGGACTTCTACTTACTCATTTAAGTGCTAGCTTACAATTTTCATGGTTTTGAATTCTACCAGTTTTGCATGTATTAAATATTTAATCCATGAATATCTTGTTCTTTGGTTAATCGGTGTACCTTTGCATGTGTGCCTGCTAACAAATATATGAGCTTTTAATACATGAGAGTGTGCAGTAAATATGTGTCTGTCCCAGCCTGTTTTCAATTTTATATTTGTACTTTTTTTTTATTTTACTACAGTAAAATTCACTATCGTGCAGATATATGGATTTTGACAAGTGTATAGAATAGTATATCTAACACCACAAATATGATATGGAGGAGTTCCATTACCACTAAAAATCTTCTTTATTTTACTCCTTTCTAGTCAGCCCCTCATTCTACCGTAAAACCTCTTGTGACCACTATTGTTACGGTTTTGCCTTTAACAACATGTCATTTAAATGGAATCTAACATTACATAACCTCTGAGGTCCAGCTCTTTGTACCAAGCATTTTGAGTTCCCCAGTTCACTTGCAAGCATTTATCCTTCAAAGACCTATGCTATCCAATCAATGGACTCCTAGCATAATTAATTGCATTCTGTTTTGAATAAAGATTGGCTATGGTTATTCTATCTCAGTCCTCTTATGTCTTGATCTTCTGATGTTCTTTTCTATTTGGTGCTATTTTATAATTTCCATTATCTTATGAAATTTGTCTGTTTTTTAATTTTTAAAATTGTTCCATTAGTTTTTATACGTTGTAATAGATTTTCAAAGTTCTTATCTCTTACTCAAAAATATGTCTTAGAACACCCCGTCATGTGCCTTTAATTTACGCATCAAAAAGCATCTTCATAAAGGCTTTATTTGGTAGAATACAACTTTTGAATTTCTCATTCAAGAACAAAATTGCTGTGCCACCACTTTACATAGCATGGTAGAGAGGATTATTGATGATTTGCAGAATGAATAATTCAGAGAGGAAATAAGTGAAGAAATGAATGGCAAAGATGGCTAAGAACCATCTGTGGTTGATTTTTGATGACTAAGAACAAATGATTGTGCTTTATTTTTAAATGGATTTCATGCTAACTTATATTATTTGTGATGTTTTCCTGCAGGACAAAGACTGGATCAAGTAATATACTTTAGGGAAGAGAGATGTGAAGCTATCTGATGCTTTTAAATTTCTGTGTGTGTTGTGACCAGTGATGTCAGAACATCACATTCTCTGGGTTCATTATTTCAAAAGTCCAAGGTAGAATATTTTGATAATAGGTTTCTTTTCCCCATAAATGTGCCTACTTTGTTAAATGAATATTTATTATTATTTCTTTCCCTCATTAAATTAAAAAAAAATCTCTTCTGGAAGTAACCTGTATAATTCCTGGGCATCATTGATATATTTCCTTTTAATACCATTTTATAGGGTATGCAAGTAATCTGGTCAAGAAAATGAAATGTACCAAAATGTTCCTTTCCTTATCTTTTTATTATTGGCAAGTCCAGAATATAAATGTTTCTACTCATATTCTACTGTAATCATACCTTATTTGCTACCACATTTATGAATGCATCCCCCTTCTTGAAATTTTAGTTGACTATTTTTAAAATTTTCCCAATTGATTTTGTGTCATTTTATTAGAAAATCCAAGGTTATATGCCTTTTGTTCTATGAACGTAAGAGTTCCATTATTCAGATACTAAATAAATCATCTCTTATACATTTACTATTCTTTATAATGCAGTAGATAAGCCTGAAGAAAATAAGCCTGGCTATGGAAATGCTTATTTGTTTGAGAGGATGTTTGTCTGGATCAATGATGAGCACAATTGTCTGAGGATGCTGAGGGACTCATTCCAGATGTCAATCTGAGGTCCAGATGAGTGTCCCTCTGCTAGGACAAATAAGACTCTCAAAGCCTGGCTGTATTTGATGACCTTAAGTGAAAAAAACAATACTGCTATGAGCATGCCTTTTATTTGTTTTGGAGAAAAGTGTTAGCCTCCTATCTCTTGAGCCAGTATGCAACTTTAGGTACGCTATATGGCCCCAGACTTGCTTCATTTTGCTCATATTGAACATAGAATTGTCGATAGATATTTTTATATAGGGAACATTTTCTTGTGTAATACATGAAACAAAAGAAAGATTGAGGAGCTCAAGCAACTGTGATGAGTACTTAAAGTGTCATTAGAGTTGGCAAAAAGAAGGAAATATTGCATACCTATATTAAATATTGACAATGGAATCAATTTTAGTGCTTGTTATTTTTCAGTGTCAAGAACTTTCAGAGATTACATGTTTGCTTTGCTTTCTGTCATATTTTTCTGAGGTAGATTGGATGGAATGAAGTCCTCCACTTCAGAGAAGAGCAGTGAGTAACTACACCAGCATCCTCTAAATTCATATGTCATGTGTTCTGTGCCTCATCCTGAGGTCTCTGTATTCCATATTTTCAATGACTTACAGGATGATATCTTCCTTATGTCTCATTTTCTTTTTTAAAAGATTTTATTTGTTTATTTGATGCAGAGAGAGCGAGCTCAAGGAGGAGAAGTGGCAGGCAGAGGGAGAGGGAAAAGCAGACTCCCCGCTGAGCAGGGAGCCCAATATGGGGCTCTATCCCAGCACCCTGGGATCATGACCTGGGAAGAAGGCAGATGCTTAACCAACTGAGCAACCCATGAATCCCCATTATGTGTCATTTTCTTTGGTGAGTGTCTTCACCCTCATTTCCAAATTTTTGATTTTATTTTATCTGAGTTCTGTATGGATTGACAGCTGTAGAACTTTGGAAGATTTATTGTTTTTAGTTTTATATTGCAGTGAAAAATTCTTTTATGAAATTAACCTACAATTGGAGTTTCTTAAAATTATGATAGTTTTATAGTGTTGACTCTATGATTAAGATTATGATAGATGATTTTGTTCAGATCTGTAAGAGTATTATGGATCATTATTGCTACTTTTTGCATCTTTGAGATTTTTATATTACATTTCTTTTTTCATTTTTTGGTGTTAAAAAATATAAGATAAATTTTATAAGATCTTTCTAAGGCCTTAATTTTATTTTAAAATGTTTTACTTATATATTTATGACAGATCATGGTTTATGACAATCATGAGCTCTTAAGAGTGGGGAGGGACAGAGGGAGAGAGAGAATTGCAAGTAGACTCTAAGCTGGGCACAGAGCCTGATGCAAGATTTGATCTCATGACCTGAGACCTGAGACATGAATGAAAACCAAGAGTTGGATGCTTAATTCATTAAGACAACCAGGTGCCCCCTAAGGCCTTCATTTAAATAATAAAGAACCAAATTCAAAAAAGATTTTTCTTTCTTTTTTTTTTAAGATTTTATGTATTTATTTGACAGACAGAGATCACAAGCAGGCTCCCTGCTGATCAGAGAGTCTAACGTGGGGCTCAATCCCCGGACCCCGGGACCATGACCTGAGCCGAAGGCAGAGGCTTTAACCCACTGAGCCACCCAGTGGCTCACTGAGGCACCTAAAAGATTTTTCTAAAACACAAAGGAATTCAATTTTCCATATGGTATTTGTCTCATAAATAATATTAGTTTGGGTTAATCAAGTAAATAGATAATGAAATTGCATATATTAATTTATTAATTATTTTTTATAATTTTTTTAAAAGATTTTATTTATTTATTTGACAGAGAGAGATCATAAGTAGGCAGAGAGGTAGTCAGAGAGAGTGAGAGGGAAGCAGGCTCCCTGCTGAGCAGAGAGCCCGATGTGGGACTCGATCCCAGGACCCTGAGATCATGACCTGAGCCGAAGGCAGCGGCTTAAACCACTGAGCCACCCAGGCGCCCCAATTTTTTATAATTTGAAATATCCATAAATAAGAAAAATAGTCTGTGCCTTCCTTGCCAGGATCATATAGAAGGTTTTATGTTACCTGGAATCTTGTGTTTAATATTTTAGGAAGAGGTCAATGTTTTTTTCTTGACAATGTTCTTGTCACACATTTCTTCAGTGAGTAGTTGTATTTGTGTTCTCTTTATACTTATATATGTGTGTACGTATGTAGATATATATTTACATATTTTTAAGTGTAAATTTATTTTTCCAGAATGTAACAAGGTCATTCAAATGAAACCAGTAGTAATGAATAAAATAGACTTGAACACTAATAATTGTAACATCATAAATTAAAAGAAGTAAACTCCAGAATTTCCACTATTAAAATAAATATACATCTATATATATCTATATCTATCTATCTGTATATTGAGAAAAATATTTGAGGATGAATGTAAATGATAGGAACATTAGAATATATTTCAGTATAATCAGTATGATCTACAAATAATCACTTTTATATTTTCCCATTTGTATGTTTATATAATACTTATTTTAATATAAAAGTGTATTTGTAGTGCATGGTTGTTGTTTCAAGGTATAGAAGTATATCACATAATATTTATGCTTTAAGGGGCAGGTATTAAAAATGTACTACCCTGGGGCGCTTGGGTGGCTCAGTGGGTTAAGCCTCTGCCCTCGGCTCAGGTCATGATCTCAGGGTCCTGGGATTGAACCCCAGATCAGGCTCTCTGCTCGGTACGGAGCCCACTTTCCCCTATCTCTCTCTGCCTGCCCCTCTGCCAACTTGTGATCTCTGTCTGTCAAATAAATAAATAAAATCTTAAAAAAAAATGTACAACCCAGGGGCACCTGGGTGGCTCAGTTGGGTAAGTGTCTGACTCTTGGTTTGAGTTCAGGTCATGGGATTGAGCCCAAGATCAGGTTCTGTTCTCAGCATGGAGCCTGCTTGAGATTCTCTCTCTCTTATTCTCCTTCTGCTCCTTCCCCCGATTGTCTCTCTCTAAAATGAATAAATACTTTTTTAATTAAAATAAAAATGTACAACCCAGTATGTTTTAAAAAGAAGTCCTTTCAGGGTGCCTGGGTGGCTCAGTGGGTTAAAGCCTCTGCTTCAGCTCAGGTCATGATCTCGGGGTCCTGGGATCGAACCCCGCATCAGGCTCTCTGCTCAGCAGGGAGCCTACTTCCTCCTCTCTCTCTCTGCCTGCCTCTCTGCCTACTTGTGGTCTCTGTCTGTCAAATGAATAAATAAAATCTTTAAAAAGAAGTCCTTTCTCCCTAAGATTGCGAACAAGACAACAATGCCCTCTCCTATCACGTCTATTTATATTGTTCTGTAGAGTCATAAACCAAGAAAAGTAAATAAAAGGCATAAAAATCAGAAAGTAAGAAAAAAGTCTTATTTACAAGAAACTCAATTACCTATATTAGAAAATATCAAAGAATCTACAATAATAAACCCAGGACTAAAAACTGAGTTTAGCAGGATTGCAGGTTACAAGATCAATATATAAAAGTCAATTATATTACTATATACTAGCAATGAACACATGGATTTTGAAATAAATGCCATTTACAATAGCACAAAAAATGAACTACTTCTGTAATAAAATGCAGTACAATATATGTAGCATCTCTATGATGAAAATTAAAAACACCGATTAAAATTATCAAAGACCTAAGTAAATATAGAGATATACCCTGTTCATGGATCAGAAGTCTCAGTATTGTATAGTTGTTAGTTATTCCAATTTCATGTGTAGGTTCACTACAATGCAAGTAAAGATCACTGTAAGTAAGCCTGTTTGTAGTTATCAACAAGATATTTCTAAAATTCATACTAAATGTAAAATAATTAGAATAGCAAAAGAGATTAAGAAAATGTAAATAGAGGTGCCTGGGTGGCTCAGTTGTTAGGTGTCTGCCTTTGGCTCAGGTCAAAATTCCTGGGTCCTGGGATGGAGCCACACATCGGGTACCCTTCTGCATGGGGAGCCTGCTTCTCCTTCTCTCATCCACTGTGCTGTGTTCCCTCTCTCGATACGTCTCTCTCTGTTAAATAAATAAATAAAATCTTTAAAAACAAGAAAATGTAAATAAAGTCAGAGAACTCACATTATGTTATTTTAAGGCTTACTGTAAAACTATAGTATACAATAAAGTGTTAGTAAAGCTATTAAAGCACAAAGAAGATAATATCAGTTCAAGAGTCATGCAGAAAGATAGCATGGGTGGTTTCTGTAATGCTGGCAATGTTTGTTTCTGGATATGTTTGTTGAAAATTTCTGTTTCGGAAGATAAAAATGTACTTACCTCTATAATTGAGATCATGCACATTACTGTATCATTATTATACTTCGACAAAAAGTTTAAAATATCATATAAACTTGCCATTTTGGAAGATTCAAATTAATTGAGCTCAATAATTTAAGAATGCACTTTGCTCTATATTAGACATGGAAAAAAAGGTTAAAATATCACATATAAATACTCTAAATACTGGATAATACATTACCAAGGAATATTATTGAATACTGTGTTTCTTGGGGCCTGATGATTGATGTTCTCAGGATATTCAAGAGTGTTCTTCTTTTGGACAACATTTCAATCAGCAGTGCTTGCAGCTCTTGAACAGGGGTGGTAAATTCAATCACTATAATAAAAATGGAGCTTACATAAAAAAAGAGCATTATCTATTTAACCACAGGCAAGTCAGAAACCATATGGTCAGTACATATATAAGTATTCACATTTTGTCCATATTAAAATATTTTTTATTTGCTTATTGAATTCCAAGTCCATGTTATGATGAAGGAAGACATATTTACAAAAATAATTTTGGCAATATTTTACTCCTAATTTGAAACTTACTATACAGAAAATTCTATTGATTTACAATTCTAGAGTGTGGAATATGAGCTCACCGAAGAACAGAGGTGTACCCAGCAAGGAGTATTGTCACATTTATTTGGAGGCCAGGCCCACAAAGGACTCTAGCTGTGCACATATCCGTTCCCTGGGTGGGAATGGGCCCTGAATTCAGTCGGGGATTAAGCTGGGCGTCAATGGTACAGGGGCACCTACTGCCAAAGGCTGTGCTGCCGGCCCCTCAAGGCACTTTGGGTGAGTGTGTAGGACATTACGCCTAGCGTGGCGTCCATGGCCAGCTAACTTCTCACTAGGGCTTTGGGTCAAGGTAAGGACTGCAACGAATGTCCCAGGGGTGACAGGCTTCAAGTGGGTCCTGGAATTTTATCGATGTTTTCTGAGGATCTGTCTAATGCAGTCATGCTGCAACACCTGTCAGCAAGACAAACAACAATAGCAAAGGTCTCCTTTCCCGCCAGCAATTGCGGTGAGACGCAGCTTGTGGGGCAATATCAGAAGGATTTGGAAATGGGATGTCTCTGGCCTTTTTCAGCCACCCCTTGTGGGTGTCAAGAGTGGTGCTTGAAGACTCGGTGGAACCAATATTTTAGGCGCAGCCTGGCAGGACAGGAGGCAAGATCCTCGTACTGGGAGGGCTCTGCACAAGACTGAGGCTGACTACCAAGGGCAACCAGTCCATGGCCACACCAAAGCAGAAAACAAACCACCCGCCAACATCCTCACAAATACCCACATGACACACAAGGACTAACCGCCCTCACAAGCCACGGCCACACCCAACCATACATCCCTTCCACAGACACGCTCCCAGGCCTGCAACCCTACACACACATAAACGCATACACAAATACACTGACCCTTGATCACACGGACAACAACCTCGGCAAACGCATACTCACACCCGACCCCACGAGGGTCCCGCGCGTCCGCGGACTAGACTGGCCAAGGTTTCCGGTCCCTGGAGGGCTCTGTCGGGGCCCGAGGCCTCCTCCTAAGGGCAACCGCCCCGTGGCCACCCCAACAGCAGAAAGCCACCGCTCGGAAAGCTCCCTTCCACATGCCAACGGGGCCAAGGGGCAGACCCGCCCTCAAAAAGTGAAGGCACACCCAACCGTACACCCCTTCCGCGGACACGCTCGCACACCCGCGCCCCTATGCAGGCACACACACGCACACACAGAGAAATTGACCCGTGACCACACGCGCACACCCTCGGCACACGCACACTCGCACCCGACGCCACGGGCTGCCACCCGGACTGCGGGACAGAGGGACAGGCACAGGCAGAGGCAAGAGGCCTTGCCCCCAGGCCCGTTCGGAGCCGCGTGGCGAGCTACGCCCTTGGGTCCTTTGCTCACGCGTGTGTGCTCCTTTTCCACACTTGTCAGGCGCGGTGCGACGCCGGGTGGGCTCACGGTGACCCCAGAGAAGATGGCCTTCCTGTCCTCGGATGCGCGGAGCTTGGCCGGGTCCGCGGACAAAGTGCGGACCAGCGCGGGCACCCTGCGGACGGATCGGCGAGACGGTAAGCCTGCCGCCGCCTCCGGCGGCTCCCCTGGCGCCGGGATTTCGCGCGCCTGCCGGAGAGGCTGCCAGTGCGCGCCAGCCTTGTGGCGAGCGGGGTCTGGCCCCCAGTGGAGGTTGCACCCTTGCTCTTGCCCAGGGGCGTGGTTCCGGATGGGCCAGGCTGCTGCTGCTGCTGCAGGGCTCTGAGGCCACCCAGCCTGCCCCGTTCAGTTGGCCTGGAGGCCCCGAATGTACTCGGATCGATGATGACTCCCTCCTTCTGCATTCCTTGGAAAAGCTGAACAAAATGAGTGAGAACTCCCTACCGTCGTTCTCATCGAAACTGAGGTCCAGCACGTTGTCTCCCCCGGGGACGGTAGGAGTAGGGACAGCTTCCCCTCGGTCACACGCCGGCAGCCCACCCCCACCCCCACCACCGCGGCAACCACCGCCACCGGCAGCACCACCAGCACCAGCAGCAGCACCAGCAGCAGCACCACCACCACCACCACCACCTCCAGCCCGCAGGGTCCTCGGCCTCTTGAAAGCCGCGTGTGGGGCTCAGGGCCCGGGGGGCGTATCCCCCCTTCCGCTGGCACGGAGGTCCTCGGAGACGTGGCCGGGCCCTTGTGGCGCGTCGGGCAGATGGCATCCCGGTCGTGGGAGTCCCGCAGGCAGGCGCTGGGCGAGGCCCTGTGAGCGCCTGTCCCAGAGCAGCGTGGGCCAGTGTGGCGCTCCAGGCGGAGCTCCTGGGGGAGCGTGTGGTTAGAGGCTGGCAGCGGCAGGCGCCATGCGTTCCGAGGAGAGCCCCGGGCACCTCCTCCCGGTGGCATCGGTGGTGCGCCCCAGGGTCTCGGGGGCAGAGGGCCAAGGCCAGGACGCTGCCCTGGACAGCGCAGGGGTGGATCCCCGTGGAGGCCCCGTGGGGCCCCACGAGGCCCGTGGCGGGAGACCAGGCTGAAAGTGGAGCCACCGGGCAGACTCTTGCCCTCGACAGTCAAGGCGGGGCCCGGGGAGGGAGGCCGGCGGGCTGATGGTGGGGACCTGCGTGGCGCGCGCCTCCGGTTGTATGCTGACACAGCTGGTCACGGCTGCGAGGGTTGTGGGGGCCGTGCCCTCCAGCACCCGTCCCCGTGGGGCGGCCACCTGGTGGCTACGGCGGCCGGGTTCGGGGTGTCTCGGGGCCGCGTTTCGGTCCCTTAGCGGAGTGCCCCTGGGGCCTCCGTCCCCGAGGAGCGGCGACCGGTGGGCGTCTTCCCGGGGCCCTGAGGGTGTGCGTTTGCCATGAACCCCGGCGCGGCCGGGACGGTGTCCGCTGGCGCGGGCCCCCGAGGCCACGGAGGGCTTGCCCCGCACCCGGGCCTGGGCCCGCGGAACTGGAGGTGCTTCTGCCGAGGTGCCTGTGACTGGTGGACCCGATGCCCCGGAGCCCCGGGGCACAGGGCACGCTCCTGACCTGTCCTTGTGGGCTTGCGCCCCAGGCAGGGCAGGGCAGGGCAAGCCCCGGGATCCCGGAGGCCAGTCCGGATCTGGGCCTTGGGCAAAGGTGGAGCTGGTTAAAGGGCCGGCTGCAGTGGGCTGGAGGAGAGGTGGCCTCCTTCCCTCGCTCCTCGCGCCTTTCCGCGGCGTCGCGCTGGGTGAGCGACGCCGCCCGGGCCAGGGCCCTTGTCCCTGCGCCGAGCGAGGGGTCCTGCCTAGAGTCCCGCAGGGTGTCTGACGGAAACGTCCGCTTGGCTTGGGGCCGGGCGTTGTAAGATCCCTGCCTTGGCCGGGGCGTGGCCAGTGGGAACACAGGGTAGGTGGGGGTGGGGAGATGCCGGGCACGCCGGAGCCTGCGCACCCGGACCGAGCGGCCGAATGAGTGCCCCTTCCCTCAGGGGCGGTCCCCACGAAGCCCGCTGGCCCTGGACACACCCCTGCGCTGGGTGGGAACGGGCCCTGCCTTCAGTCGGGCGGTCAGCCGGCCGCCCGGGGACCACGGGAAGCACATGACAAGAGCTGTGCCGGCTGAGCACCAAGGGCCTTTGGGCGGAGTGCGCGGGTGGTGGCGCCTGGTCCCGGGTCCAAGCGCCCCCTCTTCTCGCGAGGGCTGTGGGTCGGCATAGGGCCAGGCCCTGACGTCCCAGGGTTTGCCGTGTCCGTGGGCCCTGGGATTTTGTCGGTGGTCGCTGAGGGTCGGTGTCCTGCGGTCACGCCGGGACAGGGGTCACGGCGACAGAGGTCCCATGGCAGGGGCCTCCGCCCCCGCCAGCGTTAGCGGCTGGAGACGGCGTGCTCTGCCTTGCCAGGAGGACTCGGACACGCGGGGTCTCTGGCCTTTTTCCGCCACCCCTCGGCGGTGTGGACCGTGGCGCTCGGAGTTTCCGTGGCACCGATCTTGCGGCACGGCCTGGCGCGCCGGGAGTCCTGGGTTCCCGGTCCCCGGAGGGCTCTGCCCGGGCCCGAGGCCTCCTCCCAAGGGCAACCGCCCCGGGGCCCCCTCAACAGCCGAAAGCCACCCGCCGGCCAGTTCCCTCCCCCATGCTCCCGGGGCCCACAAGTCCTACCCGCCCTCGCAAGCCAAGGCACACCCAACCGTACACCCCTTCCGCGGACGCGCTCGCACGCCCGCGCCCCTACGCAGGCACACACACGCGCACACACAGAGACACCGACCCGTGACCACACGCACACACCCTCGGCACACGCACACTCGCACCCGACGCCACGGAGGTCCCGCCCGACCGCGGCCTTGACTGGCCTGCGTGCGGGGCATCCGGCCCGGCTGCCGCCCGGACTGCGGGACAGAGGGACAGGCACAGGCAGAGGCAGGAGGCCTTGCCCCCAGGCCCGTTCGGAGCCGCGTGGCGAGCTACGCCCCTGGGTCCTTTGCTCACGCGTGCGTGCTCCTTTTCCACACTTGTCAGGCGCGGTGCGACGCCGGGTGGGCTCACGGTGACCCCAGAGAAGATGGCCTTCCTGTCCTCGGATGCGCGGAGCTTGGCCGGGTCCGCGGACAAAGTGCGGACCAGCGCGGGCACCCTGCGGACGGATCGGCGAGACGGTAAGCCTGCCGCCGCCTCCGGCGGCTCCCCTGGCGCCGGGATTTCGCGCGCCTGCCGGAGAGGCTGCCAGTGCGCGCCAGCCTTGTGGCGAGCGGGGTCTGGCCCCCAGTGGAGGTTGCACCCTTGCTCTTGCCCAGGGGCGTGGTTCCGGATGGGCCAGGCTGCTGCTGCTGCTGCAGGGCTCTGAGGCCACCCAGCCTGCCCCGTTCAGTTGGCCTGGAGGCCCCGAATGTACTCGGATCGATGATGACTCCCTCCTTCTGCATTCCTTGGAAAAGCTGAACAAAATGAGTGAGAACTCCCTACCGTCGTTCTCATCGAAACTGAGGTCCAGCACGTTGTCTCCCCCGGGGACGGTAGGAGTGAGGGACAGCTTCCCCTCGGTCACACGCCGGCAGCCCACCCCCACCCCCACCACCGCGGCAACCACCGCCACCGGCAGCACCACCAGCACCAGCAGCAGCACCAGCAGCAGCACCACCACCACCACCACCACCTCCAGCCCGCAGGGTCCTCGGCCTCTTGAAAGCCGCGTGTGGGGCTCAGGGCCCGGGGGGCGTATCCCCCCTTCCGCTGGCACGGAGGTCCTCGGAGACGTGGCCGGGCCCTTGTGGCGCGTCGGGCAGATGGCATCCCGGTCGTGGGAGTCCCGCAGGCAGGCGCTGGGCGAGGCCCTGTGAGCGCCTGTCCCGGAGCAGCGTGGGCCAGTGTGGCGCTCCAGGCAGAGCTCCTGGGGGAGCGTGTGGTTAGAGGCTGGCAGCGGCAGGCGCCATGCGTTCCGAGGAGAGCCCCGGGCCGGGCAAGCGGCGATGCGTGCCCGGGCCCCTCCTCCCGGTGGCATCGGTGGTGCGCCCCAGGGTCTCGGGGGCAGAGGGCCAAGGCCAGGACGCTGCCCTGGACAGCGCAGGGGTGGATCCCCGTGGAGGCCCCGTGGGGCCCCACGAGGCCCGTGGCGGGAGACCAGGCTGAAAGTGGAGCCACCGGGCAGGCTCTTGCCCTCGACAGACACGGCGGGGCCGGGGGAGGGAGGCCGGCGGGCTGATGGTGGGGACCTGCATGGCGCGCGCCTCCGGTTGTATGCTGACACAGCCGGTCACGGCTGCGAGGGTTGTGGGGGCCGTGCCCTCCAGCACCCGTCCCCGTTGGGCGGCCACCTGGTGGCTACGGCGGCCGGGTTCGGGGTGTCTCGGGGCCGCGTTTCGGTCCCTTAGCGGAGTGCCCCTGGGGCCTCCGTCCCCGAGGAGCGGCGACCGGTGGACGTCTTCCCGGGGTCCCGAGGGTGTGCGTTTGCCATGAACCCCGGCGCGGCCGGGACGGTGTCCGCTGGCGCGGGCCCCCGAGGCCACGGAGGGCTTGCCCCGCACCCGGGCCTGGGCCCGCGGAGCTGGAGGTGCTTCTGCCGAGGTGCATGTGACTGGTGGACCCGATGCCCCGGAGCCCCGGGCGGGGCACGGGGCACGCTCCTGACCTGTCCTTGCGGGCTTGCGCCCCAGGCAGGGCAGGTCAGGGCAAGCCCCGGGATCCCGGAGGCCAGTCCGGATCTGGGCCTTGGGCAAAGGTGGAGCTGGTTAAAGGGCCGGCTGCCGTGGGCTGGAGGAGAGGTGGCCTCCTTCCCTCGCTCCTCGCGCCTTTCCGCGGCGTCGCGCTGGGTGAGCGACGCCGCCCGGGCCAGGGCCCTTGTCCCTGCGCCGAGCGAGGGGTCCTGCCTAGAGTCCCGCAGGGTGTCTGACGGAAACGTCCGCTTGGCTTGGGGCCGGGCGTTGTAAGATCCCTGCCTTGGCCGGGGCGTGGCCAGTGGGAACACAGGGTAGGTGGGGGTGGGGAGATGCCGGGCACGCCGTAGCCTGCGCACCGGGACCGAGCGGCCGAATGAGTGCCCCTTCCCTCAGGGGCGGTCCCCACGAAGCCCGCTGGCCCTGGACACACCCCTGCGCTGGGTGGAAACGGGCCCTGCCTTCAGTCGGGCGGTCAGCCGGCCGCCCGGGGACCACGGGAAGCACATGACAAGAGCTGTGCCGGCTGAGCACCAAGGGCCTTTGGGCGGAGTGCGCGGGTGGTGGCGCCTGGTCCCGGGTCCAAGCGCCCCCTCTTCTCGCGAGGGCTGTGGGTCGGCATAGGGCCAGGCCCTGACGTCCCAGGGTTTGCCGTGTCCGTGGGCCCTGGGATTTTGTCGGTGGTCGCTGAGGGTCGGTGTCCTGCGGTCACGCCGGGACAGGGGTCACGGCGACAGAGGTCCCATGGCAGGGGCCTCCGCCCCCGCCAGCGTTAGCGGCTGGAGATGGCGTGCTCTGCCTTGCCAGGAGGACTCGGACACGCGGGGTCTCTGGCCTTTTTCCGCCACCCCTCGGCGGTGTGGACCGTGGCGCTCGGAGTTTCCGTGGCACCGATCTTGCGGCACGGCCTGGCACGCCGGGAGGCCTGAGTTCCCGGTCCCCGGAGGGCTCTGCCCGGGCCCGAGGCCTCCTCCCAAGGGCAACCGCCCCGTGGCCCCCCCAACAGCCGAAAGCCACCCGCCGGCCAGTTCCCTCCCCCATGCTCCCGGGGCCCACAAGTCCTACCCGCCCTCGCAAGCCAAGGCACACCCAACCGTACCCCCCTTCCGCGGACGCGCTCGCACGCCCGTGCCCCTACTCAGGCACACACACGCGCACACACAGAGACACCGACCCGTGACCACACGCACACACCCTCGGCACACGCACACTCGCACCCGACGCCACGGAGGTCCCGCCCGTCCGCGGCCTTGACTGGCCTGCGTGCGGGGCATCCGGCCCGGCTGCCGCCCGGACTGCGGGACAGAGGGACAGGCACAGGCAGAGGCAGGAGGCCTTGCCCCCAGGCCCGTTCGGAGCCGCGTGGCGAGCTACGCCCCTGGGTCCTTTGCTCACGCGTGCGTGCTCCTTTTCCACACTTGTCAGGCGCGGTGCGACGCCGGGTGGGCTCACGGTCACCCCAGAGAAGATGGCCTTCCTGTCCTCGGATGCGCGGAGCTTGGCCGGGTCCGCGGACGAAGTGCGGACCAGCGCGGGCACCCTGCGGACGGATCGGCGAGACGGTAAGCCTGCCGCCGCCTCCGGCGGCTCCCCTGGCGCCGGGATTTCGCGCGCCTGCCGGAGAGGCTGCCAGTGCGCGCCAGCCTTGTGGCGAGCGGGGTCTGGCCCCCAGTGGAGGTTGCACCCTTGCTCTTGCCCAGGGGCGTGGTTCCGGATGGGCCAGGCTGCTGCTGCTGCTGCAGGGCTCTGAGGCCACCCAGCCTGCCCCGTTCAGTTGGCCTGGCGGCCCCGAATGTGCTCGGATCGATGATGACTCCCTCCTTCTGCATTCCTTGGAAAAGCTGAACAAAATGAGTGAGAACTCCCTACCGTCGTTCTCATCGAAACTGAGGTCCAGCACGTTGTCTCCCCCGGGGACGGTAGGAGTGAGGGACAGCTTCCCCTCGGTCACACGTCGGCAGCCCACCCCCACCCCCACCACCGCGGCAACCACCACCACCGGCAGCACCACCAGCACCAGCAGCAGCACCAGCAGCAGCAGCACCACCACCACCACCACCTCCAGCCCGCAGGGTCCTCGGCCTCTTGAAAGCCGCGTTTGGGGCTCAGGGCCCGGGGGGCGTATCCCCCCTTCCGCTGGCACGGAGGTCCTCGGAGACGTGGCCGGGCCCTTGTGGCGCGTCGGGCAGATGGCATCCCGGTCGTGGGAGTCCCGCAGGCAGGCGCTGGGCGAGGCCCTGTGAGCGCCTGTCCCGGAGCAGCGTGGGCCAGTGTGGCGCTCCAGGCGGAGCTCCTGGGGGAGCGTGTGGTTAGAGGCTGGCAGCGGCAGGCGCCATGCGTTCCGAGGAGAGCCCCGGGCCGGGCAAGCGGCGATGCGTGCCCGGGCCCCTCCTCCCGGTGGCATCGGTGGTGCGCCCCAGGGTCTCGGGGGCAGAGGGCCAAGGCCAGGACGCTGCCCTGGACAGCGCAGGGGTGGATCCCCGTGGAGGCCCCGTGGGGCCCCACGAGGCCCGTGGCGGGAGACCAGGCTGAAAGTGGAGCCACCGGGCAGGCTCTTGCCCTCGACAGACACGGCGGGGTCCGGGGAGGGAGGCCGGCGGGCTGATGGTGGGGACCTGCGTGGCGCGCGCCTCCGGTTGTATGCTGACACAGCCGGTCACGGCTGCGAGGGTTGTGGGGGCCGTGCCCTCCAGCACCCGTCCCCGTTGGGCGGCCACCTGGTGGCTACGGCGGCCGGGTTCGGGGTGTCTCGGGGCCGCGTTTCGGTCCCTTAGCGGAGTGCCCCTGGGGCCTCCGTCCCCGAGGAGCGGCGACCGGTGGGCGTCTTCCCGGGGTCCCGAGGGTGTGCGTTTGCCATGAACCCCGGCGCGGCCGGGACGGTGTCCGCTGGCACGGGCCCCCGAGGCCACGGAGGGCTTGCCCCGCACCCGGGCCTGGGCCCGCGGAGCTGGAGGTGCTTCTGCCGAGGTGCCTGTGACTGGTGGATCCGATGCCCCGGAGCCCCGGGCAGGGCACGGCGCACGCTCCTGACCTGTCCTTGCGGCCTTGCGCCCCAGGCAGGGCAGGGCAGGGCAAGCCCCGGGATCCCGGAGGCCAGTCCGGATCTGGGCCTTGGGCAAAGGTGGAGCTGGTTAAAGGGCCGGCTGTCGTGGGCTGGAGGAGAGGTGGCCTCCTTCCCTCGCTCCTCGCGCCTTTCCGCGGCGTCGCGCTGGGTGAGCGACGCCGCCCGGGCCAGGGCCCTTGTCCCTGCGCCGAGCGAGGGGTCCTGCCTAGAGTCCCGCAGGGTGTCTGACGGAAACGTCCGCTTGGCTTGGGGCCGGGCGTTGTAAGATCCCTGCCTTGGCCGGGGCGTGGCCAGTGGGAACACAGGGTAGGTGGGGGTGGGGAGATGCCGGGCACGCCGGAGCCTGCGCACCGGGACCGAGCGGCCGAATGAGTGCCCCTTCCCTCAGGGGCGGTCCCCACGAAGCCCGCTGGCCCTGGACACACCCCTGCGCTGGGTGGGAACGGGCCCTGCCTTCAGTCGGGCGGTCAGCCGGCCGCCCGGGGACCACGGGAAGCACATGACAAGAGCTGTGCCGGCTGAGCACCAAGGGCCTTTGGGCGGAGTGCGCGGGTGGTGGCGCCTGGTCCCGGGTCCAAGCGCCCCCTCTTCTCGCGAGGGCTGTGGGTCGGCATAGGGCCAGGCCCTGACGTCCCAGGGTTTGCCGTGTCCGTGGGCCCTGGGATTTTGTCGGTGGTCGCTGAGGGTCGGTGTCCTGCGGTCACGCCGGGACAGGGGTCACGGCGACAGAGGTCCCATGGCAGGGGCCTCCGCCCCCGCCAGCGTTAGCGGCTGGAGACGGCGTGCTCTGCCTTGCCAGGAGGACTCGGACACGCGGGGTCTCTGGCCTTTTTCCGCCACCCCTCGGCGGTGTGGACCGTGGCGCTCGGAGTTTCCGTGGCACCGATCTTGCGGCACGGCCTGGCGCGCCGGGAGGCCTGGGTTCCCGGTCCCCGGAGGGCTCTGCCCGGGCCCGAGGCCTCCTCCCAAGGGCAACCGCCCCGTGGCCCCCCCAACAGCCGAAAGCCACCCGCCGGCCAGTTCCCTCCCCCATGCTCCCGGGGCCCACAAGTCCTACCCGCCCTCGCAAGCCAAGGCACACCCAACCGTACCCCCCTTCCGCGGGCGCGCTCGCACGCCCGCGCCCCTACGTAGGCACACACACGCGCACACACAGAGACACCGACCCGTGACCACACGCACACACCCTCGGCACACGCACACTCGCACCTGACGCCATGGAGGTCCCGCCCGTCCGCGGCCTTGACTGGCCTGGGTGCGGGGCATCCGGCCCGGCTGCCGCCCAGACTGCGGGACAGAGGGACAGGCACAGGCAGAGGCAGGAGGCCTTGCCCCCAGGCCCGTTCGGAGCCGCGTGGCGAGCTACGCCCTGGGTCCTTTGCTCACGCGTGCGTGCTCCTTTTCCACACTTGTCAGGCGCGGTGCGACGCCGGGTGGGCTCACGGTCACCCCAGAGAAGATGGCCTTCCTGTCCTCGGATGCGCGGAGCTTGGCCGGGTCCGCGGACGAAGTGCGGACCAGCGCGGGCACCCTGCGGACGGATCGGCGAGACGGTAAGCCTGCCGCCGCCTCCGGCGGCTCCCCTGGCGCCGGGATTTCGCGCGCCTGCCGGAGAGGCTGCCAGTGTGCGCCAGCCTTGTGGCGAGCGGGGTCTGGCCCTCAGTGGAGGTTGCACCCTTGCTCTTGCCCAGGGGCGTGGTTCCGGATGGGCCAGGCTGCTGCTGCTGCTGCAGGGCTCTGAGGCCACCCAGCCTGCCCCGTTCAGTTGGCCTGGCGGCCCCGAATGTGCTCGGATCGATGATGACTCCCTCCTTCTGCATTCCTTGGAAAAGCTGAACAAAATGAGTGAGAACTCCCTACCGTCGTTCTCATCGAAACTGAGGTCCAGCACGTTGTCTCCCCCGGGGACGGTAGGAGTGAGGGACAGCTTCCCCTCGGTCACACGTCGGCAGCCCACCCCCACCCCCACCACCGCGGCAACCACCGCCACCGGCAGCACCACCAGCACCAGCAGCAGCACCAGCAGCAGCAGCAGCACCACCACCACCACCACCACCACCACCACCTCCAGCCCGCAGGGTCCTCGGCCTCTTGAAAGCCGCGTGTGGGGCTCAGGGCCCGGGGGGCGTATCCCCCCTTCCGCTGGCACGGAGGTCCTCGGAGACGTGGCCGGGCCCTTGTGGCGCGTCGGGCAGATGGCATCCCGGTCGTGGGAGTCCCGCAGGCAGGCGCTGGGCGAGGCCCTGTGAGCGCCTGTCCCGGAGCAGCGTGGGCCAGTGTGGCGCTCCAGGCGGAGCTCCTGGGGGAGCGTGTGGTTAGAGGCTGGCAGCGGCAGGCGCCATGCGTTCCGAGGAGAGCCCCGGGCCGGGCAAGCGGCGATGCGTGCCCGGGCCCCTCCTCCCGGTGGCATCGGTGGTGCGCCCCAGGGTCTCGGGGGCAGAGGGCCAAGGCCAGGACGCTGCCCTGGACAGCGCAGGGGTGGATCCCCGTGGAGGCCCCGTGGGGCCCCACGAGGCCCGTGACGGGAGACCAGGCTGAAAGTGGAGCCACCGGGCAGGCTCTTGACCTCGACAGACACGGCGGGGTCCGGGGAGGGAGGCCGGCGGGCTGATGGTGGGGACCTGCGTGGCGCGCGCCTCAGGTTGTATGCTGACACAGCCGGTCACGGCTGCGAGGGTTGTGGGGGCCGTGCCCTCCAGCACCCGTCCCCATTGGGCGGCCACCTGGTGGCTACGGCGGCCGGGTTCGGGGTGTCTCGGGGCCGCGTTTCGGTCCCTTAGCGGAGTGCCCCTGGGGCCTCCGTCCCCGAGGAGCGGCGACCGGTGGGCGTCTTCCCGGGGTCCCGAGGGTGTGCGTTTGCCATGAACCCCGGCGCGGCCGGGACGGAGTCCGCTGGCGCGGGCCCCCGAGACCACGGAGGGCTTGCCCCGCACCCGGGCCTGGGCCCGCGGAGCTGGAGGTGCTTCTGCCGAGGTGCCTGTGACTGGTGGACCCGATGCCCCGGAGCCTCGGGCGGGGCACGGGGCACGTTCCAGACCTGTCCTTGCGGGCTTGCGCCCCAGGCAGGGCAGGGCAGGGCAAGCCCCGGGATCCCGGAGGCCAGTCCGGATCTGGGCCTTGGGCAAAGGTGGAGCTGGTTAAAGGGCCGGCTGCCGTGGGCTGGAGGAGAGGTGGCCTCCTTCCCTCGCTCCTCGCGCCTTTCCGCGGCGTCGCGCTGGGTGAGCGACGCCGCCCGGGCCAGGGCCCTTGTCCCTGCGCCGAGCGAGTGGTCCTGCCTAGAGTCCCGCAGGGTGTCTGACGGAAACGTCCGCTTGGCTTGGGGCTGGGCGTTGTAAGATCCCTGCCTTGGCCGGGGCGTGGCCTGTGGGAACACAGGGTAGGTGGGGGTGGGGAGATGCCGGGCACGCCGGAGCCTGCGCACCGGGACCGAGCGGCCGAATGAGTGCCCCTTCCCTCAGGGGCGGTCCCCACGAAGCCCGCTGGCCCTGGACACACCCCTGCGCTGGGTGGGAACGGGCCCTGCCTTCAGTCGGGCGGTCAGCCGGCCGCCCGGGGACCACGGGAAGCACATGACAAGAGCTGTGCCGGCTGAGCACCAAGGGCCTTTGGGCGGAGTGCGCGGGTGGTGGCGCCTGGTCCCGGGTCCAAGCGCCCCCTCTTCTCGCGAGGGCTGTGGGTCGGCATAGGGCCAGGCCCTGACGTCCCAGGGTTTGCCGTGTCCGTGGGCCCTGGGATTTTGTCGGTGGTCGCTGAGGGTCGGTGTCCTGCGGTCACGCCGGGACAGGGGTCACGGCGACAGAGGTCCCATGGCAGGGGCCTCCGCCCCCGCCAGCGTTAGCGGCTGGAGACGGCGTGCTCTGCCTTGCCAGGAGGACTCGGACACGCGGGGTCTCTGGCCTTTTTCCGCCACCCCTCGGCGGTGTGGACCGTGGCGCTCGGAGTTTCCGTGGCACCGATCTTGCGGCACGGCCTGGCGCGCCGGGAGGCCTGGGTTCCCGGTCCCCGGAGGGCTCTGCCCGGGCCCGAGGCCTCCTCCCAAGGGCAACCGCCCCGTGGCCCCCCCAACAGCCGAAAGCCACCCGCCGGCCAGTTCCCTCCCCCATGCTCCCGGGGCCCACAAGTCCTACCCGCCCTCGCAAGCCAAGGCACACCCAACCGTACCCCCCTTCCGCGGGCGCGCTCGCACGCCCGCGCCCCTACGTAGGCACACACACGCGCACACACAGAGACACCGACCCGTGACCACACGCACACACCCTCGGCACACGCACACTCGCACCTGACGCCATGGAGGTCCCGCCCGTCCGCGGCCTTGACTGGCCTGGGTGCGGGGCATCCGGCCCGGCTGCCGCCCAGACTGCGGGACAGAGGGACAGGCACAGGCAGAGGCAGGAGGCCTTGCCCCCAGGCCCGTTCGGAGCCGCGTGGCGAGCTACGCCCTGGGTCCTTTGCTCACGCGTGCGTGCTCCTTTTCCACACTTGTCAGGCGCGGTGCGACGCCGGGTGGGCTCACGGTCACCCCAGAGAAGATGGCCTTCCTGTCCTCGGATGCGCGGAGCTTGGCCGGGTCCGCGGACGAAGTGCGGACCAGCGCGGGCACCCTGCGGACGGATCGGCGAGACGGTAAGCCTGCCGCCGCCTCCGGCGGCTCCCCTGGCGCCGGGATTTCGCGCGCCTGCCGGAGAGGCTGCCAGTGTGCGCCAGCCTTGTGGCGAGCGGGGTCTGGCCCTCAGTGGAGGTTGCACCCTTGCTCTTGCCCAGGGGCGTGGTTCCGGATGGGCCAGGCTGCTGCTGCTGCTGCAGGGCTCTGAGGCCACCCAGCCTGCCCCGTTCAGTTGGCCTGGCGGCCCCGAATGTGCTCGGATCGATGATGACTCCCTCCTTCTGCATTCCTTGGAAAAGCTGAACAAAATGAGTGAGAACTCCCTACCGTCGTTCTCATCGAAACTGAGGTCCAGCACGTTGTCTCCCCCGGGGACGGTAGGAGTGAGGGACAGCTTCCCCTCGGTCACACGTCGGCAGCCCACCCCCACCCCCACCACCGCGGCAACCACCGCCACCGGCAGCACCACCAGCACCAGCAGCAGCACCAGCAGCAGCAGCAGCACCACCACCACCACCACCACCACCACCACCTCCAGCCCGCAGGGTCCTCGGCCTCTTGAAAGCCGCGTGTGGGGCTCAGGGCCCGGGGGGCGTATCCCCCCTTCCGCTGGCACGGAGGTCCTCGGAGACGTGGCCGGGCCCTTGTGGCGCGTCGGGCAGATGGCATCCCGGTCGTGGGAGTCCCGCAGGCAGGCGCTGGGCGAGGCCCTGTGAGCGCCTGTCCCGGAGCAGCGTGGGCCAGTGTGGCGCTCCAGGCGGAGCTCCTGGGGGAGCGTGTGGTTAGAGGCTGGCAGCGGCAGGCGCCATGCGTTCCGAGGAGAGCCCCGGGCCGGGCAAGCGGCGATGCGTGCCCGGGCCCCTCCTCCCGGTGGCATCGGTGGTGCGCCCCAGGGTCTCGGGGGCAGAGGGCCAAGGCCAGGACGCTGCCCTGGACAGCGCAGGGGTGAATCCCCGTGGAGGCCCCGTGGGGCCCCACGAGGCCCGTGACGGGAGACCAGGCTGAAAGTGGAGCCACCGGGCAGGCTCTTGACCTCGACAGACACGGCGGGGTCCGGGGAGGGAGGCCGGCGGGCTGATGGTGGGGACCTGCGTGGCGCGCGCCTCAGGTTGTATGCTGACACAGCCGGTCACGGCTGCGAGGGTTGTGGGGGCCGTGCCCTCCAGCACCCGTCCCCATTGGGCGGCCACCTGGTGGCTACGGCGGCCGGGTTCGGGGTGTCTCGGGGCCGCGTTTCGGTCCCTTAGCGGAGTGCCCCTGGGGCCTCCGTCCCCGAGGAGCGGCGACCGGTGGGCGTCTTCCCGGGGTCCCGAGGGTGTGCGTTTGCCATGAACCCCGGCGCGGCCGGGACGGAGTCCGCTGGCGCGGGCCCCCGAGACCACGGAGGGCTTGCCCCGCACCCGGGCCTGGGCCCGCGGAGCTGGAGGTGCTTCTGCCGAGGTGCCTGTGACTGGTGGACCCGATGCCCCGGAGCCTCGGGCGGGGCACGGGGCACGTTCCAGACCTGTCCTTGCGGGCTTGCGCCCCAGGCAGGGCAGGGCAGGGCAAGCCCCGGGATCCCGGAGGCCAGTCCGGATCTGGGCCTTGGGCAAAGGTGGAGCTGGTTAAAGGGCCGGCTGCCGTGGGCTGGAGGAGAGGTGGCCTCCTTCCCTCGCTCCTCGCGCCTTTCCGCGGCGTCGCGCTGGGTGAGCGACGCCGCCCGGGCCAGGGCCCTTGTCCCTGCGCCGAGCGAGTGGTCCTGCCTAGAGTCCCGCAGGGTGTCTGACGGAAACGTCCGCTTGGCTTGGGGCTGGGCGTTGTAAGATCCCTGCCTTGGCCGGGGCGTGGCCTGTGGGAACACAGGGTAGGTGGGGGTGGGGAGATGCCGGGCACGCCGGAGCCTGCGCACCGGGACCGAGCGGCCGAATGAGTGCCCCTTCCCTCAGGGGCGGTCCCCACGAAGCCCGCTGGCCCTGGACACACCCCTGCGCTGGGTGGGAACGGGCCCTGCCTTCAGTCGGGCGGTCAGCCGGTCGCCCGGGGACCACGGGAAGCACATGACAAGAGCTGTGTCGGCTGAGCACCAAGGGCCTTTGGGCGGAGTGCACGGGTGGTGGCGCCTGGTCCCGGGTCCAAGCGCCCCCTCTTGTCGCGAGGACTGTGGGTCGGCATAGGGCCAGGCCCTGACGTCCCAGGGTTTGCCGTGTCCGTGGGCCCTGGGGTTTTGTCGGTGGTCGCTGAGGGTCGGTGTCCTGCGGTCACGCTGGGACAGGGGTCACGGCGACAGAGGTCCCATGGCAGGGGCCTCCGCCCCCGCCAGCGTTAGCGGCTGGAGACGGCGTGCTCTGCCTTCCCAGGAGGACTCGGACATGCGGGGTCTCTGGCCTTTTTCCGCCACCCCTCGGCGGTGTGGACCGTGGCGCTCGGAGTTTCCGTGGCACCGATCTTGCGGCACGGCCTGGCGCGCCGGGAGGCCTGGGTTCCCGGTTCCCGGAGGGCTCTGCCCGGGCCCGAGGCCTCCTCCCAAGGGCAACCGCCCCGTGGCCCCCCCAACAGCCGAAAGCCACCCGCCGGCCAGTTCCCTCCCCCATGCTCCCGGGGCCCACAAGTCCTACCCTCCCTCGCAAGCCAAGGCACACCCAACCGTACCCCCCTTCCGCGGGCGCGCTCGCACGCCCGCGCCCCTACGCAGGCACACACACGCGCACACACAGAGACACCGACCCGTGACCAAACGCACACACCCTCGGCACACGCACACTCGCACCCGAAGCCACGGAGGTCCCGCCCGTCCGCGGCCTTGACTGGCCTGCGTGCGGGGCATCCGGCCCGGCTGCCGCCCGGACTGCGGGACAGAGGGACAGGCACAGGCAGAGGCAGGAGGCCTTGCCCCCAGGCCCGTTCGGAGCCGCGTGGCGAGCTACGCCCCTGGGTCCTTTGCTCACGCGTGCGTGCTCCTTTTCCACACTTGTCAGGCGCGGTGCGACGCCGGGTGGGCTCACGGTCACCCCAGAGAAGATGGCCTTCCTGTCCTCGGATGCGCGGAGCTTGGCCGGGTCCGCGGACGAAGTGCGGACCAGCGCGGGCACCCTGCGGACGGATCGGCGAGACGGTAAGCCTGCCGCCGCCTCCGGCGGCTCCCCTGGCGCCGGGATTTCGCGCGCCTGCCGGAGAGGCTGCCAGTGCGCGCCAGCCTTGTGGCGAGCGGGGTCTGGCCCCCAGTGGAGGTTGCACCCTTGCTCTTGCCCAGGGGCGTGGTTCCGGATGGGCCAGGCTGCTGCTGCTGCTGCAGGGCTCTGAGGCCACCCAGCCTGCCCCGTTCAGTTGGCCTGGCGGCCCCGAATGTGCTCGGATCGATGATGACTCCCTCCTTCTGCATTCCTTGGAAAAGCTGAACAAAATGAGTGAGAACTCCCTACCGTCGTTCTCATCGAAACTGAGGTCCAGCACGTTGTCTCCCCCGGGGACGGTAGGAGTGAGGGACAGCTTCCCCTCGGTCACACGCCGGCAGCCCACCCCCACCCCCACCACCGCGGCAACCACCGCCACCGGCAGCACCACCAGACCAGCAGCAGCACCAGCAGCACCACCACCACCACCACCACCACCACCACCACCTCCAGCCCGCAGGGTCCTCGGCCTCTTGAAAGCCGCATGTGGGGCTCAGGGCCCGGGGGGCGTATCCCCCCTTAAGCTGGCACGAAGGTCCTCGGAGACGTGGCCGGGCCCTTGTGGCGCATCGGGCAGATGGCATCCCGGTCGTGGGAGTCCCGCAGGCAGGCGCTGGGCGAGGCCCTGTGAGCGCCTGTCCCGGAGCAGCGTGGGCCAGTGTGGCGCTCCAGGCGGAGCTCCTGGGGGAGCGTGTGGTTAGAGGCTGGCAGCGGCAGGCGCCATGCGTTCCGAGGTGAGCCCAAGGCCGGGCAAGCGGCGATGCGTGCCCGGGCCCCTCCTCCCGGTGGCATCGGTGGTGCACCCCAGGGTCTCGGGGGCAGAGGGCCAAGGCCAGGACGCTGCCCTGGACAGCGCAGGGGTGGATCCCCGTGGAGGCCCCGTGGGGCCCCACGAGGCCCGTGGCGGGACACCAGGCTGAAAGTGGAGCCACCGGGCAGGCTCTTGCCCTCGACAGACACGGCGGGGCCGGGGGAGGGAGGCCGGCGGGCTGATGGTGGGGACCTGCGTGGCGCGCCCCTCCGGTTGTATGCTGACACAGCCGGTCACGGCTGCGAGGGTTGTGGGGGCCGTGCCCTCCAGCACCCGTCCCCGTTGGGCGGCCACCTGGTGGCTACGGCGGCCGGGTTCGGGGTGTCTCGGGGCCGCGTTTCGGTCCCTTAGCGGAGTGCCCCTGGGGCCTCCGTCCCCGAGGAGCGGCGACCGGTGGGCGTCTTCCCGGGGTCCCGAGGGTGTGCGTTTGCCATGAACCCCGGCGCGGCCAGGACGGTGTCCGCTGGCGCGGGCCCCCGAGGCCACGGAGGGCTTGCCCCGCACCCGGTCCTGGGCCCGCGGAGCTGGAGGTGCTTCTGCCGAGGTGCCTGTGACTGGTGGACCCGATGCCCCGGAGCCCCGGGGCACGGGGCACGCTCCTGACCTGTCCTTGCGGGCTTGCGCCCCAGGCAGGGCAGGGCAGGGCAAGCCCCGGGATCCCGGAGGCCAGTCCGGATCTGGGCCTTGGGCAAAGGTGGAGCTGGTTAAAGGGCCGGCTGCCGTGGGCTGGAGGAGAGGTGGCCTCCTTCCCTCGCTCCTCGCGCCTTTCCGCGGCGTCGCGCTGGGTGAGCGACGCCGCCAGGGCCAGGGCCCTTGTCCCTGCGCCGAGCGAGGGGTCCTGCCTAGAGTCCCGCAGGGTGTCTGACGGAAACGTCCTCTTGGCTTGGGGCCGGGCGTTGTAAGATCCCTGCCTTGACCGTGGCGTGGCCAGTGGGAACACTGGGTAGGTGGGGGTGGGGAGATGCCGGGCACGCCGGAGCCTGCGCACCGGGACCGAGCGGCCGAATGAGTGCCCCTTCCCTCAGGGGCGGTCTCCACGAAGCCCGCTGGCCCTGGACACACCCCTGTGCTGGGTGGGAACGGGCCCTGCCTTCAGTCGGGCGGTCAGCCGGCCGCCCGGGGACCACGGGAAGCACATGACAAGAGCTGTGCCGGCTGAGCACCAAGGGCCTTTGGCGGAGTGCGCGGGTGATGGCGCCTGGTCCCGGGTCCAAGCGCCCCCTCTTCTCGCGAGGGCTGTGGGTCGGCATAGGGCCAGGCCCTGACGTCCCAGGGTTTGCCGTGTCCGTGGGCCCTGGGATTTTGTCGGTGGTCGCTGAGGGTCGGTGTCCTGCGGTCACGCCGGGACAGGGGTCACGGCGACAGAGGTCCCATGGCAGGGGACTCCGCCCCCGCCAGCGTTAGCGGCTGGAGACGGCGTGCTCTGCCTTGCCAGGAGGACTCGGACACGCGGGGTCTCTGGCCTTTTTCCGCCACCCCTCGGCGGTGTGGACCGTGGCGCTCGGAGTTTCCGTGGCACCGATCTTGCGGCATGGCCTGGCGCGCCGGGAGGCCTGGGTTCCCGGTCCCCGGAGGGCTCTGCCCGGGCCCGAGACCTCCTCCCAAGGGCAACCGCCCCGTGGCCCCCCCAACAGCCGAAAGCCACCCGCCGGCCAGTTCCCTCCCCCATGCTCCCGGGGCCCACAAGTCCTACCCGCCCTCGCAAGCCAAGGCACACCCAACCGTACCCCCCTTCCGCGGACGCGCTCGCACGCCCACGCCCCTACGCAGGCACACACACGCGCACACACAGAGACACCGACCCGTGACCACACGCACACACCCTCGGCACACGCACACTCGCACCCGACGCCCCGGAGGTCCCGCCCGTCCGCGGCCTTGACTGGCCTGCGTGCGGGGCATCCGGCCCGGCTGCCGCCCGGACTGCGGGACAGAGGGACAGGCACAGGCAGAGGCAGGAGGCCTTGCCCCCAGGCCCGTTCGAAGCCGCGTGGCGAGCTACGCCCCTGGGTCCTTTGCTCACGCGTGCGTGCTCCTTTTCCACTCTTGTCAGGCGCGGTGCGACGCCGGGTGGGCTCACGGTCACCCCAGAGAAGATGGCCTTCCTGTCCTCGGATGCGCGGAGCTTGGCCGGGTCCGCGGACGAAGTGCGGACCAGCGCGGGCACCCTGCGGACGGATCGGCGAGACAGTAAGCCTGCCGCCGCCTCCGGCGGCTCCCCTGGCGCCGGGATTTCGCGCGCCTGCCGGAGAGGCTGCCAGTGCGCGCCAGCCTTGTGGCGAGCGGGGTCTGGCCCCCAGTGGAGGTTGCACCCTTGCTCTTGCCCAGGGGCGTGGTTCCGGATGGGCCAGGCTGCTGCTGCTGCTGCAGGGCTCTGAGGCCACCCAGCCTGCCCCGTTCAGTTGGCCTGGCGGCCCCGAATGTGCTCGGATCGATGATGACTCCCTCCTTCTGCATTCCTTGGAAAAGCTGAACAAAATGAGTGAGAACTCCCTACCGTCGTTCTCATCGAAACTGAGGTCCAGCACATTGTCTCCCCTGGGACGGTAGGAGTGAGGGACAGCTTCCCCTCGGTCACACGCCGGCAGCCCACCCCCACCCCCACCACCGCGGCAACCACCGCCACCGGCAGCACCAGCAGCAGCACCAGAAGCAGCAGCAGCAGCACCACCACCACCACCACCACCACCTCCAGCCCGCAGGGTCCTCGGCCTCTTGAAAGCCGCGTGTGGGGCTCAGGGCCCGGGGGGCGTATCCCCCCTTCCGCTGGCACGGAGGTCCTCGGAGACGTGGCCGGGCCCTTGTGGCGCGTCGGGCAGATGGCATCCCGGTCCTGGGAGTCCCGCAGGCAGGCGCTGGGCGAGGCCCTGTGAGCGCCTGTCCCGGAGCAGCGTGGGCCAGTGTGGCGCTCCAGGCGGAGCTCCTGGGGGAGCGTGTGGTTAGAGGCTGGCAGCGGCAGGTGCCATGCGTTCCGAGGAGAGCCCCGGGCCGGGCAAGCGGCGATGCGTGCCCGGGCCCCTCCTCCCGGTGGCATCGGTGGTGCGCCCCAGGGTCTCGGGGGCAGAGGGCCAAGGCCAGGACGCTGCCCTGGACAGCGCAGGGGTGGATCCCCGTGGAGGCCCCGTGGGGCCCCACGAGGCCCGTGGCGGGAGACCAGGCTGAAAGTGGAGCCACCGGGCAGGCTCTTGCCCTCGACAGACACGGCGGGGTCCGGGGAGGGAGGCCGGCGGGCTGATGGTGGGGACCTGCGTGGCGCGCGCCTCCGGTTGTATGCTGACACAGCCGGTCACGGCTGCGAGGGTTGTGGGGGCCGTGCCCTCCAGCACCCGTCCCCGTTGGGCGGCCACCGGGTGGCTACGGCGGCCGGGTTCGGGGTGTCTCGGGGCCGCGTTTCGGTCCCTTAGCGGAGTGCCCCTGGGGCCTCCGTCCCCGAGGAGCGGCGACCGGTGGGCGTCTTCCCGGGGTCCCGAGGGTGTGCGTTTGCCATGAACCCCGGCGCGGCCGGGACGGAGTCCGCTGGGCGGGCCCCCGAGGCCACGGAGGGCTTGCCCCGCACCCGGGCCTGGGCCCGCGGAGCTGGAGGTGCTTCTGCCGAGGTGCCTGTGACTGGTGGACCCGATGCCCCGGAGCCTCGGGCGGGGCACGGGGCACGTTCCAGACCTGTCCTTGCGGGCTTGCGCCCCAGGCAGGGCAGGGCAGGGCAAGCCCCGGGATCCCGGAGGCCAGTCCGGATCTGGGCCTTGGGCAAAGGTGGAGCTGGTTAAAGGGCCGGCTGCCGTGGGCTGGAGGAGAGGTGGCCTCCTTCCCTCGCTCATCGCGCCTTTCCGCGGCGTCGCGCTGGGTGAGCGACGCCGCCCGGGCCAGGGCCCTTGTCCCTGCGCCGAGCGAGGGGTCCTGCCTAGAGTCCCGCAGGGTGTCTGACGGAAACGTCCGCTTGGCTTGGGGCCGGGCGTTGTAAGATCCCTGCCTTGGCCGGGGCGTGGCCAGTGGGAACACAGGGTAGGTGGGGGGTGGGGAGATGCCGGGCACGCCGGAGCCTGCGCACCGGGACCGAGCGGCCGAATGAGTGCCCCTTCCCTCAGGGGCGGTCCCCACGAAGCCCGCTGGCCCTGGACACACCCCTGCGCTGGGTGGGAACGGGCCCTGCCTTCAGTCGGGCGGTCAGCCGGCCGCCCGGGGACCACGGGAAGCACATGACAAGAGCTGTGCCGGCTGAGCACCAAGGGCCTTTGGGCGGAGTGCGCGGGTGGTGGCGCCTGGTCCCGGGTCCAAGCGCCCCCTCTTCTCGCGAGGGCTGTGGGTCGGCATAGGGCCAGGCCCTGACGTCCCAGGGTTTGCCGTGTCCGTGGGCCCTGGGATTTTGTCGGTGGTCGCTGAGGGTCGGTGTCCTGCGGTCACGCCGGGACAGGGGTCACGGCGACAGAGGTCCCATGGCAGGGGCCTCCGCCCCCGCCAGCGTTAGCGGCTGGAGACGGCGTGCTCTGCCTTGCCAGGAGGACTCGGACACGCGGGGTCTCTGGCCTTTTTCCGCCACCCCTCGGCGGTGTGGACCGTGGCGCTCGGAGTTTCCGTGGCACCGATCTTGCGGCACGGCCTGGCGCGCCGGGAGGCCTGGGTTCCCGGTCCCCGGAGGGCTCTGCCCGGGCCCGAGGCCTCCTCCCAAGGGCAACCGCCCCGTGGCCCCCCCAACAGCCGAAAGCCACCCGCCGGCCAGTTCCCTCCCCCATGCTCCCGGGGCCCACAAGTCCTACCCGCCCTCGCAAGCCAAGGCACACCCAACCGTACCCCCCTTCCGCGGGCGCGCTCGCACGCCCACGCCCCTACGCAGGCACACACACGCGCACACACAGAGACACCGACCCGTGACCACACGCACACACCCTCGCAACACGCACACTCGCACCCGACGCCATGGAGGTCCCGCCCGTCCGCGGCCTTGACTGGCCTGCGTGCGGGGCATCCGGCCCGGCTGCCGCCCGGACTGCGGGACAGAGGGACAGGCACAGGCAGAGGCAGGAGGCCTTGCCCCCAGGCCCGTTCGGAGCCGCGTGGCGAGCTACGCCCTGGGTCCTTTGCTCACGCGTGCGTGCTCCTTTTCCACACTTGTCAGGCGCGGTGCGACGCCGGGTGGGCTCACGGTCACCCCAGAGAAGATGGGCTTCCTGTCCTCGGATGCGCGGAGCTTGGCCGGGTCCGCGGACGAAGTGCGGACCAGCGCGGGCACCCTGCGGACGGATCGGCGAGACGGTAAGCCTGCCGCCGCCTCCGGCGGCTCCCCTGGCGCCGGGATTTCGCGCGCCTGCCGGAGAGGCTGCCAGTGTGCGCCAGCCTTGTGGCGAGCGGGGTCTGGCCCCCAGTGGAGGTTGCACCCTTGCTCTTGCCCAGGGGCGTGGTTCCGGATGGGCCAGGCTGCTGCTGCTGCTGCAGGGCTCTGAGGCCACCCAGCCTGCCCCGTTCAGTTGGCCTGGCGGCCCCGAATGTGCTCGGATCGATGATGACTCCCTCCTTCTGCATTCCTTGGAAAAGCTGAACAAAATGAGTGAGAACTCCCTACCGTCGTTCTCATCGAAACTGAGGTCCAGCACGTTGTCTCCCCCGGGGACGGTAGGAGTGAGGGACAGCTTCCCCTCGGTCACACGTCGGCAGCCCACCCCCACCCCCACCACCGCGGCAACCACCGCCACCGGCAGCACCACCAGCACCAGCAGCAGCACCAGCAGCAGCAGCAGCACCACCACCACCACCACCACCACCACCACCTCCAGCCCGCAGGGTCCTCGGCCTCTTGAAAGCCGCGTGTGGGGCTCAGGGCCCGGGGGGCGTATCCCCCCTTCTGCTGGCACGGAGGTCCTCGGAGACGTGGCCGGGCCCTTGTGGCGCGTCGGGCAGATGGCATCCCGGTCCTGGGAGTCCCGCAGGCAGGCGCTGGGCGAGGCCCTGTGAGCGCCTGTCCCGGAGCAGCGTGGGCCAGTGTGGCGCTCCAGGCGGAGCTCCTGGGGGAGCGTGTGGTTAGAGGCTGGCAGCGGCAGGCGCCATGCGTTCCGAGGAGAGCCCCGGGCCGGGCAAGCGGCGATGCGTGCCCGGGCCCCTCCTCCCGGTGGCATCGGTGGTGCGCCCCAGGGTCTCGGGGGCAGAGGGCCAAGGCCAGGACGCTGCCCTGGACAGCGCAGGGGTGGATCCCCGTGGAGGCCCCGTGGGGCCCCACGAGGCCCGTGGCGGGAGACCAGGCTGAAAGTGGAGCCACCGGGCAGGCTCTTGACCTCGACAGACACGGCGGGGTCCGGGGAGGGAGGCCGGCGGGCTGATGGTGGGGACCTGCTTGGCGCGCGCCTCCGGTTGTATGCTGACACAGCCGGTCACGGCTGCGAGGGTTGTGGGGGCCGTGCCCTCCAGCACCCGTCCCCATTGGGCGGCCACCTGGTGGCTACGGCGGCCGGGTTCGGGGTGTCTCGGGGCCGCGTTTCGGTCCCTTAGCGGAGTGCCCCTGGGGCCTCCGTCCCCGAGGAGCGGCGACCGGTGGGCGTCTTCCCGGGGTCCCGAGGGTGTGCGTTTGTCATGAACCCCGGCGCGGCCGGGACGGAGTCCGCTGGCGCGGGCCCCCGAGGCCACGGAGGGCTTGCCCCGCACCCGGGCCTGGGCCCGCGGAGCTGGAGGTGCTTCTGCCGAGGTGCCTGTGACTGGTGGACCCGATGCCCCGGAGCCTCGGGCGGGGCACGGGGCACGTTCCAGACCTGTCCTTGCGGGCTTGCGCCCCAGGCAGGGCAGGGCAGGGCAAGCCCCGGGATCCCGGAGGCCAGTCCGGATCTGGGCCTTGGGCAAAGGTGGAGCTGGTTAAAGGGCCGGCTGCCGTGGGCTGGAGGAGAGGTGGCCTCCTTCCCTCGCTCCTCGCGCCTTTCCGCGGCGTCGCGCTGGGTGAGCGACGCCGCCCGGGCCAGGGCCCTTGTCCCTGCGCCGAGCGAGGGGTCCTGCCTAGAGTCCCGCAGGGTGTCTGACGGAAACGTCCGCTTGGCTTGGGGCCGGGCGTTGTAAGATCCCTGCCTTGGCCGGGGCGTGGCCTGTGGGAACACAGGGTAGGTGGGGGTGGGGAGATGCCGGGCACGCCGGAGCCTGCGCACCGGGACCAAGCGGCCGAATGAGTGCCCCTTCCCTCAGGGGCGGTCCCCACGAAGCCCGCTGGCCCTGGACACACCCCTGCGCTGGGTGGGAACGGGCCCTGCCTTCAGTCGGGCGGTCAGCCGGCCGCCCGGGGACCACGGGAAGCACATGACAAGAGCTGTGTCGGCTGAGCACCAAGGGCCTTTGGGCGGAGTGCACGGGTGGTGGCGCCTGGTCCCGGGTCCAAGCGCCCCCTCTTGTCGCGAGGACTGTGGGTCGGCATAGGGCCAGGCCCTGACGTCCCAGGGTTTGCCGTGTCCGTGGGCCCTGGGGTTTTGTCGGTGGTCGCTGAGGGTCGGTGTCCTGCGGTCACGCCGGGACAGGGGTCACGGCGACAGAGGTCCCATGGCAGGGGCCTCCGCCCCCGCCAGCGTTAGCGGCTGGAGACGGCGTGCTCTGCCTTGTCAGGAGGACTCGGACACGCGGGGTCTCTGGCCTTTTTCCGCCACCCCTCGGCGGTGTGGACCGTGGCGCTCGGAGTTTCCGTGGCACCGATCTTGCGGCACGGCCTGGCGCGCCGGGAGGCCTGGGTTCCCGGTTCCCGGAGGGCTCTGCCCGGGCCCGAGGCCTCCTCCCAAGGGCAACCGCCCCGTGGCCCCCCCAACAGCCGAAAGCCACCCGCCGGCCAGTTCCCTCCCCCATGCTCCCGGGGCCCACAAGTCCTACCCTCCCTCGCAAGCCAAGGCACACCCAACCGTACCCCCCTTCCGCGGGCGCGCTCGCACGCCCGCGCCCCTACGCAGGCACACACACGCGCACACACAGAGACACCGACCCGTGACCAAACGCACACACCCTCGGCACACGCACACTCGCACCCGAAGCCACGGAGGTCCCGCCCGTCCGCGGCCTTGACTGGCCTGCGTGCGGGGCATCCGGCCCGGCTGCCGCCCGGACTGCGGGACAGAGGGACAGGCACAGGCAGAGGCAGGAGGCCTTGCCCCCAGGCCCGTTCGGAGCCGCGTGGCGAGCTACGCCCCTGGGTCCTTTGCTCACGCGTGCGTGCTCCTTTTCCACACTTGTCAGGCGCGGTGCGACGCCGGGTGGGCTCACGGTCACCCCAGAGAAGATGGCCTTCCTGTCCTCGGATGCGCGGAGCTTGGCCGGGTCCGCGGACGAAGTGCGGACCAGCGCGGGCACCCTGCGGACGGATCGGCGAGACGGTAAGCCTGCCGCCGCCTCCGACGGCTCCCCTGGCGCCGGGATTTCGCGCGCCTGCCGGAGAGGCTGCCAGTGCGCGCCAGCCTTGTGGCGAGCGGGGTCTGGCCCCCAGTGGAGGTTGCACCCTTGCTCTTGCCCAGGGGCATGGTTCCGGATGGGCCAGGCTGCTGCTGCTGCTGCAGGGCTCTGAGGCCACCCAGCCTGCCCCGTTCAGTTGGCCTGGCGGCCCCGAATGTGCTCGGATCGATGATGACTCCCTCCTTCTGCATTCCTTGGAAAAGCTGAACAAAATGAGTGAGAACTCCCTACCGTCGTTCTCATCGAAACTGAGGTCCAGCACGTTGTCTCCCCCGGGGACGGTAGGAGTGAGGGACAGCTTCCCCTCGGTCACACGCCGGCAGCCCACCCCCACCCCCACCACCGCGGCAACCACCGCCACCGGCAGCACCACCAGACCAGCAGCAGCACCAGCAGCACCACCACCACCACCACCACCACCACCACCACCTCCAGCCCGCAGGGTCCTCGGCCTCTTGAAAGCCGCATGTGGGGCTCAGGGCCCGGGGGGCGTATCCCCCCTTCCGCTGGCACGGAGGTCCTCGGAGACGTGGCCGGGCCCTTGTGGCGCGTCGGGCAGATGGCATCCCGGTCGTGGGAGTCCCGCAGGCAGGCGCTGGGCGAGGCTCTGTGAGCGCCTGTCCCGGAGCAGCGTGGGCCAGTGTGGCGCTCCAGGCGGAGCTCCTGGGGGAGCGTGTGGTTAGAGGCTGGCAGCGGCAGGCGCCATGCGTTCCGAGGTGAGCCCAAGGCCGGGCAAGCGGCGATGCGTGCCCGGGCCCCTCCTCCCGGTGGCATCGGTGGTGCGCCCCAGGGTCTCGGGGGCAGAGGGCCAAGGCCAGGACGCTGCCCTGGACAGCGCAGGGGTGGATCCCCGTGGAGGCCCCGTGGGGCCCCACGAGGCCCGTGGCGGGAGACCAGGCTGAAAGTGGAGCCACCGGGCAGGCTCTTGCCCTCGACAGACACGGCGGGGCCGGGGGAGGGAGGCCGGCGGGCTGATGGTGGGGACCTGCGTGGTGCGAACCTCCGGTTGTATGCTGACATAGCCGGTCACGGCTGCGATGGTTGTGGGGGCCGTGCCCTCCAGCACCCGTCCCCGTTGGGCGGCCACCTGGTGGCTACTGCGGCCGGGTTCGGGGTGTCTCGGGGCCGCGTTTCGGTCCCTTAGCGGAGTGCCCCTGGGGCCTCCGTCCCCGAGGAGCGGCGACCGGTGGGCGTCTTCCCGGGGTCCCGAGGGTGTGCGTTTGCCATGAACCCCGGCGCGGCCGGGACGGTGTCCGCTGGCGCGGGCCCCCGAGGCCACGGAGGGCTTGCCCCGCACCCGGGCCTGGGCCCGCGGAGCTGGAGGTGCTTCTGCCGAGGTGCCTGTGACTGGTGGACCCGATGCCCCGGAGCCCCGGGGCACGGGGCACGCTCCTGACCTGTCCTTGCGGGCTTACGCCCCAGGCAGGGCAGGGCAGGGCAAGCCCCGGGATCCCGGAGGCCAGTCCGGATCTGGGCCTTGGGCAAAGGTGGAGCTGGTTAAAGGGCCGGCTGCCGTGGGCTGGAGGAGAGGTGGCCTCCTTCCCTCGCTCCTCGCGCCTTTCTGCGGCGTCGCGCTGGGTGAGCGACGCCGCCCGGGCCAGGGCCCTTGTCCCTGCGCCGAGCGAGGGGTCCTGCCTAGAGTCCCGCAGGGTGTCTGACGGAAACGTCGGCTTGGCTTGGGGCCGGGCGTTGTAAGATCCCTGCCTTGGCCGGGGCGTGGCCTGTGGGAACACAGGGTAGGTGGGGGTGGGGAGATGCCGGGCACGCCGGAGCCTGCGCACCGGGACCGAGCGGCCGAATGAGTGCCCCTTCCCTCAGGGGTGGTCCCCACGAAGCCCGCTGGCCCTGGACACACCCCTGCGCTGGGTGGGAACGGGCCCTGCCTTCAGTCGGGCGGTCAGCCGGCCGCCCGGGGACCACGGGAAGCACATGACAAGAGCTGTGCCGGCTGAGCACCAAGGGCCTTTGGGCGGAGTGCGCGGGTGGTGGCGCCTGGTCCCGGGTCCAAGCGCCCCCTCTTCTCGCGAGGGCTGTGGGTCGGCATAGGGCCAGGCCCTGATGTCCCAGGGTTTGCCGTGTCCGTGGGCCCTGGGATTTTGTCGGTGGTCGCTGAGGGTCGGTGTGCTGCGGTCACGCCGGGACAGGGGTCACGGCGACAGAGGTCCCATGGCAGGGGCCTCCGCCCCCGCCAGCGTTAGCGGCTGGAGACGGCGTGCTCTGCCTTGCCAGGAGGACTCGGACACGCGGGGTCTCTGGCCTTTTTCCGCCACCCCTCGGCGGTGTGGACCGTGGCGCTCGGAGTTTCCGTGGCACCGATCTTGCGGCACGGCCTGGCGCGCCGGGAGGCCTGGGTTCCCGGTCCCCGGAGGGCTCTGCCCGGGCCCGAGGCCTCCTCCCAAGGGCAACCGCCCCGTGGCCCCCCCAACAGCCGAAAGCCACCTGCCGGCCAGTTCCCTCCCCCATGCTCCCGGGGCCCACAAGTCCTACCCGCCCTCGCAAGCCAAAGCACACCCAACCGTACACCCCTTCCGCGTACGCGCTCGCACGCCCGCGCCCATACGCAGGCACACACACGCGCACACACAGAGACACCGACCCGTGACCACACGCACACACCCTCGGCACACGCACACTCGCACCCGACGCCACGGAGGTCCCGCCCGTCCGCGGCCTTGACTGGCCTGCGTGCGGGGCATCCGGCCCGGCTGCCGCCCGGACTGCGGGACAGAGGGACAGGCACAGGCAGAGGCAGGAGGCCTTGCCCCCAGGCCCGTTCGGAGCCGCGTGGCGAGCTACGCCCCTGGGTCCTTTGCTCACGCGTGCGTGCTCCTTTTCCACACTTGTCAGGCGCGGTGCGACGCCGGGTGGGCTCACGGTCACCCCAGAGAAGATGGCCTTCCTGTCCTCGGATGCGCGGAGCTTGGCCGGGTCCGCGGACGAAGTGCGGACCAGCGCGGGCACCCTGCGGACGGATCGGCGAGACGGTAAGCCTGCCGCCGCCTCCGGCGGCTCCCCTGGCGCCGGGATTTCGCGCGCCTGCCGGAGAGGCTGCCAGTGCGCGCCAGCCTTGTGGCGAGCGGGGTCTGGCCCCCAGTGGAGGTTGCACCCTTGCTCTTGCCCAGGGGCGTGGTTCCGGATGGGCCAGGCTGCTGCTGCTGCTGCAGGGCTCTGAGGCCACCCAGCCTGCCCCGTTCAGTTGGCCTGGCGGCCCCGAATGTGCTCGGATCGATGATGACTCCCTCCTTCTGCATTCCTTGGAAAAGCTGAACAAAATGAGTGAGAACTCCCTACCGTCGTTCTCATCGAAACTGAGGTCCAGCACGTTGTCTCCCCCGGGGACGGTAGGAGTGAGGGACAGCTTCCCCTCGGTCACACGCCGGCAGCCCACCCCCACCCCCACCACCGCGGCAACCACCGCTACCGGCAGCACCACCAGACCAGCAGCAGCACCAGCAGCACCACCACCACCACCACCACCACCACCACCACCACCACCTCCAGCCCGCAGGGTCCTCGGCCTCTTGAAAGCCGCATGTGGGGCTCAGGGCCCGGGGGGCGTATCCCCCCTTCCGCTGGCACGGAGGTCCTCGGAGACGTGGCCGGGCCCTTGTGGCGCGTCGGGCAGATGGCATCCCGGTCGTGGGAGTCCCGCAGGCAGGCGCTGGGCGAGGCCCTGTGAGCGCCTGTCCCGGAGCAGCGTGGGCCAGTGTGGCGCTCCAGGCGGAGCTCCTGGGGGAGCGTGTGGTTAGAGGCTGGCAGCGGCAGGCGCCATGCGTTCCGAGGAGAGCCCCGGGCCGGGCAAGCGGCGATGCGTGCCCGGGCCCCTCCTCCCGGTGGCATCGGTGGTGCGCCCCAGGGTCTCGGGGGCAGAGGGCCAAGGCCAGGACGCTGCCCTGGACAGCGCAGGGGTGGATCCCCGTGGAGGCCCCGTGGGGCCCCACGAGGCCCGTGGCGGGAGACCAGGCTGAAAGTGGAGCCACCGGGCAGGCTCTTGCCCTCGACAGACACGGCGGGGCCGGGGGAGGGAGGCCGGCGGGCTGATGGTGGGGACCTGCGTGGCGCGCGCCTCCGGTTGTATGCTGACACAGCCGGTCACGGCTGCGAGGGTTGTGGGGGCCGTGCCCTCCAGCACCCGTCCCCGTTGGGCGGCCACCTGGTGGCTACGGCGGCCGGGTTCGGGGTGTCTCGGGGCCGCGTTTCGGTCCCTTAGCGGAGTGCCCCTGGGGCCTCCGTCCCCGAGGAGCGGCGACCGGTGGGCGTCTTCCCGGGGTCCCGAGGGTGTGCGTTTGCCATGAACCCCGGCGCGGCCGGGACGGTGTCCGCTGGCGCGGGCCCCCGAGGCCACGGAGGGCTTGCCCCGCACCCAGGCCTGGGCCCGCGGAGCTGGAGGTGCTTCTGCCGAGGTGCCTGTGACTGGTGGACCCGATGCCCCGGAGCCCCGGGGCACGGGGCACGCTCCTGACCTGTCCTTGCGGGCTTACGCCCCAGGCAGGGCAGGGCAGGGCAAGCCCCGGGATCCCGGAGGCCAGTCCGGATCTGGGCCTTGGGCAAAGGTGGAGCTGGTTAAAGGGCCGGCTGCCGTGGGCTGGAGGAGAGGTGGCCTCCTTCCCTCGCTCCTCGCGCCTTTCCGCGGCGTCGCGCTGGGTGAGCGACGCCGCCCGGGCCAGGGCCCTTGTCCCTGCGCCGAGCGAGGGGTCCTGCCTAGAGTCCCGCAGGGTGTCTGACGGAAACGTCCGCTTGGCTTGGGGCCGGGCGTTGTAAGATCCCTGCCTTGGCCGGGGCGTGGCCTGTGGGAACACAGGGTAGGTGGGGGTGGGGAGATGCCGGGCACGCCGGAGCCTGCGCACCGGGACCGAGCGGCCGAATGAGTGGCCCTTCCCTCAGGGGTGGTCCCCACGAAGCCCGCTGGCCCTGGACACACCCCTGCGCTGGGTGGGAACGGGCCCTGCCTTCAGTCGGGCGGTCAGCCGGCCGCCCGGGGACCACGGGAAGCACATGACAAGAGCTGTGCCGGCTGAGCACCAAGGGCCTTTGGGCGGAGTGCGCGGGTGGTGGCGCCTGGTCCCGCCTCCAAGCGCCCCCTCTTCTCGCGAGGGCTGTGGGTCGGCATAGGGCCAGGCCCTGACGTCCCAGGGTTTGCCGTGTCCGTGGGCCCTGGGATTTTGTCGGTGGTCGCTGAGGGTCGGTGTCCTGCGGTCACGCCGGGACAGGGGTCACGGCGACAGAGGTCCCATGGCAGGGGCCTCCGCCCCCGCCAGCGTTAGCGGCTGGAGACGGCGTGCTCTGCCTTGCCAGGAGGACTCGGACACGCGGGGTCTCTGGCCTTTTTCCGCCACCCCTCGGCGGTGTGGACCGTGGCGCTCGGAGTTTCCGTGGCACCGATCTTGCGGCACGGCCTGGCGCGCCGGGAGGCCTGGGTTCCCGGTCCCCGGAGGGCTCTGCCCGGGCCCGAGGCCTCCTCCCAAGGGCAACCGCCCCGTGGCCCCCCCAACAGCCGAAAGCCACCCGCCGGCCAGTTCCCTCCCCCATGCTCCCGGGGCCCACAAGTCCTACCCGCCCTCGCAAGCCAAGGCACACCCAACCGTACACCCCTTCCGCGGACGCGCTCGCACGCCCGCGCCCCTACGCAGGCACACACACGCGCACACACAGAGACACCGACCCGTGACCACACGCACACACCCTCGGCACACGCACACTCGCACCCGACGCCACGGAGGTCCCGCCCGTCCGCGGCCTTGACTGGCCTGCGTGCGGGGCATCCGGCCCGGCTGCCGCCCGGACTGCGGGACAGAGGGACAGGCACAGGCAGAGGCAGGAGGCCTTGCCCCCAGGCCCGTTCGGAGCCGCGTGGCGAGCTACGCCCCTGGGTCCTTTGCTCACGCGTGCGTGCTCCTTTTCCACACTTGTCAGGCGCGGTGCGACGCCGGGTGGGCTCACGGTCACCCCAGAGAAGATGGCCTTCCGGTCCTCGGATGCACGGAGCTTGGCCGGGTCCGCGGACGAAGTGCAGACCAGCGCAGGCACCCTGCGGACGGATCGGCGAGACGGTAAGCCTGCCGCCGCCTCCGGCGGCTCCCCTGGCGCCGGGATTTCGCGCGCCTGCCGGAGAGGCTGCCAGTGCGCGTCAGCCTTGTGGCGAGCGGGGTCTGGCCCCCAGTGGAGGTTGCACCCTTGCTCTTGCCCAGGGGCGTGGTTCCGGATGGGCCAGGCTGCTGCTGCTGCTGCAGGGCTCTGAGGCCACACAGCCTGCCCCGTTCAGTTGGCCTGGCGGCCCCGAATGTGCTCGGATCGATGATGACTCCCTCCTTCTGCATTCCTTGGAAAAGCTGAACAAAATGAGTGAGAACTCCCTACCGTCGTTCTCATCGAAACTGAGGTCCAGCACGTTGTCTCCCCCGGGGACGGTAGGAGTGAGGGACAGCTTCCCCTCGGTCACACGCCGGCAGCCCACCCCCACCCCCACCACCGCGGCAACCACCGCCACCGGCAGCACCACCAGCACCAGCAGCAGCACCAGCAGCAGCACCACCACCACCACCACCACCTCCAGCCCGCAGGGTCCTCGGCCTCTTGAAAGCCGCGTGTGGGGCTCAGGGCCCGCGGGGCGTATCCCCCCTTCCGCTGGCACGGAGGTCCTCGGAGACGTGGCCGGGCCCTTGTGGCGCGTCGGGCAGATGGCATCCCGGTCGTGGGAGTCCCGCAGGCAGGCGCTGGGCGAGGCCCTGTGAGCGCCTGTCCCGGAGCAGCGTGGGCCAGTGTGGCGCTCCAGGCGGAGCTCCTGGGGGAGCGTGTGGTTAGAGGCTGGCAGCGGCAGGCGCCATGCGTTCCGAGGAGAGCCCCGGGCCGGGCAAGCGGCGATGCGTGCCCGGGCCCCTCCTCCCGGTGGCATCGGTGGTGCGCCCCAGGGTCTCGGGGGCAGAGGGCCAAGGCCAGGACGCTGCCCTGGACAGCGCAGGGGTGGATCCCCGTGGAGGCCCCGTGGGGCCCCACGAGGCCCGTGGCGGGAGACCAGGCTGAAAGTGGAGCCACCGGGCAGGCTCTTGCCCTCGACAGACACGGCGGGGCCGGGGGAGGGAGGCCGGCGGGCTGATGGTGGGGACCTGCGTGGCGCGAACCTCCGGTTGTATGCTGACACAGCCGGTCACGGCTGCGAAGGTTGTGGGGGCCGTGCCCTCCAGCACCCGTCCCCGTTGGGCGGCCACCTGGTGGCTACGGCGGCCGGGTTCGGGGTGTCTCGGGGCCGCGTTTCGGTCCCTTAGCGGAGTGCCCCTGGGGCCTCCGTCCCCGAGGAGCGGCGACCGGTGGGCGTCTTCCCGGGGTCCCGAGGGTGTGCGTTTGCCATGAACCCCGGCGCGGCCGGGACGGTGTCCGCTGGCGCGGGCCCCCGAGGCCACGGAGGGCTTGCCCCGCACACGGGCCTGGGCCCGCGGAGCTGGAGGTGCTTCTGCCGAGGTGCCTGTGACTGGTGGACCCGATGCCCCGGAGCCCCGGGGCACGGGGCACGCTCCTGACCTGTCCTTGCGGGCTTACGCCCCAGGCAGGGCAGGGCAGGGCAAGCCCCGGGATCCCGGAGGCCAGTCCGGATCTGGGCCTTGGGCAAAGGTGGAGCTGGTTAAAGGGCCGGCTGCCGTGGGCTGGAGGAGAGGTGGCCTCCTTCCCTCGCTCCTCGCGCCTTTCCGCGGCGTCGCGCTGGGTGAGCGACGCCGCCCGGGCCAGGGCCCTTGTCCCTGCGCCGAGCGAGGGGTCCTGCCTAGAGTCCCGCAGGGTGTCTGACGGAAACGTCCGCTTGGCTTGGGGCCGGGCGTTGTAAGATCCCTGCCTTGGCCGGGGCGTGGCCAGTGGGAACACAGGGTAGGTGGGGGTGGGGAGATGCCGGGCACGCCAGAGCCTGCGCACCGGGACCGAGCGGCCGAATGAGTGCCCCTTCCCTCAGGGGCGGTCCCCACGAAGCCCGCTGGCCCTGGACACACCCCTGCGCTGGGTGGGAACGGGCCCTGCCTTCAGTCGGGCGGTCAGCCGGCCGCCCGGGGACCACGGGAAGCACATGACAAGAGCTGTGCCGGCTGAGAACCAAGGGCCTTTGGTCGGAGTGCGCGGGTGGTGGCGCCTGGTCCCGGGTCCAAGCGCCCCCTCTTCTCGCGAGGGCTGTGGGTCGGCATAGGGCCAGGCCCTGACGTCCCAGGGTTTGCCGTGTCCGTGGGCCCTGGGATTTTGTCGGTGGTCGCTGAGGGTCGGTGTCCTGCGGTCACGCCGGGACCGGGGTCACGGCGACAGAGGTCCCATGGCAGGGGCCTCCGCCCCCGCCAGCGTTAGCGGCTGGAGACGGCGTGCTCTGCCTTGCCAGGAGGACTCGGACACGCGGGGTCTCTGGCCTTTTTCCGCCACCCCTCAGCGGTGTGGACCGTGGCGCTCGGAGTTTCCGTGGCACCGATCTTGCGGCACGGCCTGGCGCGCCGGGAGGCCTGGGTTCCCGGTCCCCGGAGGGCTCTGCCCGGGCCCGAGGCCTCCTCCCAAGGGCAACCGCCCCGTGGCCCCCCCAACAGCCGAAAGCCACCCGCCGGCCAGTTCCCTCCCCCATGCTCCCGGGGCCCACAAGTCCTACCCGCCCTCGCAAGCCAAGGCACACCCAACCGTACACACCTTCCGCGGGCGCGCTCGCACGCCCGCGCCCCTACGTAGGCACACACACGCGCACACACAGAGACACCGACCCGTGACCACACGCACACACCCTCGGCACACGCACACTCGCACCTGACGCCACGGAGGTCCCGCCCGTCCGCGGCCTTGACTGGCCTGCGTGCGGGGCATCCGGCCCGGCTGCCGCCCGGACTGCGGAACAGAGGGACAGGCACAGGCAGAGGCAGGAGGCCTTGCCCCCAGGCCCGTTCGGAGCCGCGTGGCGAGCTACGCCCCTGGGTCCTTTGCTCACGCGTGCGTGCTCCTTTTCCACACTTGTCAGGCGCGGTGCGACGCCGGGTGGGCTCACGGTCACCCCAGAGAAGATGGCCTTCCTGTCCTCGGATGCGCGGAGCTTGGCCGGGTCCGCGGACGAAGTGCGGACCAGCGCGGGCACCCTGCGGACGGATCGGCGAGACGGTAAGCCTGCCGCCGCCTCCGGCGGCTCCCCTGGCGCCGGGATTTCGCGCGCCTGCCGGAGAGGCTGCCAGTGCGCGCCAGCCTTGTGGCGAGCGGGGTCTGGCCCCCAGTGGAGGTTGCACCCTTGCTCTTGCCCAGGGGCGTGGTTCCGGATGGGCCAGGCTGCTGCTGCTGCTGCAGGGCTCTGAGGCCACCCAGCCTGCCCCGTTCAGTTGGCCTGGCGGCCCCGAATGTGCTCGGATCGATGATGACTCCCTCCTTCTGCATTCCTTGGAAAAGCTGAACAAAATGAGTGAGAACTCCCTACCGTCGTTCTCATCGAAACTGAGGTCCAGCACGTTGTCTCCCCCGGGGACGGTAGGAGTGAGGGACAGCTTCCCCTCGGTCACACGCCGGCAGCCCACCCCCACCCCCACCACCGCGGCAACCACCGCTACCGGCAGCACCACCAGACCAGCAGCAGCACCAGCAGCACCACCACCACCACCACCACCACCACCACCACCACCACCTCCAGCCCGCAGGGTCCTCGGCCTCTTGAAAGCCGCATGTGGGGCTCAGGGCCCGGGGGGCGTATCCCCCCTTCCGCTGGCACGGAGGTCCTCGGAGACGTGGCCGGGCCCTTGTGGCGCGTCGGGCAGATGGCATCCCGGTCGTGGGAGTCCCGCAGGCAGGCGCTGGGCGAGGCCCTGTGAGCGCCTGTCCCGGAGCAGCGTGGGCCAGTGTGGCGCTCCAGGCGGAGCTCCTGGGGGAGCGTGTGGTTAGAGGCTGGCAGCGGCAGGCGCCATGCGTTCCGAGGAGAGCCCCGGGCCGGGCAAGCGGCGATGCGTGCCCGGGCCCCTCCTCCCGGTGGCATCGGTGGTGCGCCCCAGGGTCTCGGGGGCAGAGGGCCAAGGCCAGGACGCTGCCCTGGACAGCGCAGGGGTGGATCCCCGTGGAGGCCCCGTGGGGCCCCACGAGGCCCGTGGCGGGAGACCAGGCTGAAAGTGGAGCCACCGGGCAGGCTCTTGCCCTCGACAGACACGGCGGGGCCGGGGGAGGGAGGCCGGCGGGCTGATGGTGGGGACCTGCGTGGCGCGAACCTCCGGTTGTATGCTGACACAGCCGGTCACGGCTGCGAGGGTTGTGGGGGCCGTGCCCTCCAGCACCCGTCCCCGTTGGGCGGCCACCTGGTGGCTACGGCGGCCGGGTTTGGGGTGTCTCGGGGCCGCGTTTTGGTCCCTTAGCGGAGTGCCCCTGGGGCCTCCGTCCCCGAGGAGCGGCGACCGGTGGGCGTCTTCCCGGGGTCCCGAGGGTGTGCGTTTGCCATGAACCCCGGCGCGGCCGGGACGGTGTCCGCTGGCGCGGGCCCCCGAGGCCACGGAGGGCTTGCCCCGCACCCGGGCCTGGGCCCGCGGAGCTGGAGGTGCTTCTGCCGAGGTGCCTGTGACTGGTGGACCCGATGCCCCGGAGCCCCGGGGCACGGGGCACGCTCCTGACCTGTCCTTGCGGGCTTACGCCCCAGGCAGGGCAGGGCAGGGCAAGCCCCGGGATCCCGGAGGCCAGTCCGGATCTGGGCCTTGGGCAAAGGTGGAGCTGGTTAAAGGGCCGGCTGCCGTGGGCTGGAGGAGAGGTGGCCTCCTTCCCTCGTTCCTCGCGCCTTTCCGCGGCGTCGCGCTGGGTGAGCGACGCCGCCCGGGCCAGGGCCGTTGTCCCTGCGCCGAGCGAGGGGTCCTGCCTAGAGTCCCGCAGGGTGTCTGACGGAAACGTCCGCTTGGCTTGGGGCCGGGCGTTGTAAGATCCCTGCCTTGGCCGGGGCGTGGCCTGTGGGAACACAGGGTAGGTGGGGGTGGGGAGATGCCGGGCACGCCGGAGCCTGCGCACCGGGACCGAGCGGCCGAATGAGTGCCCCTTCCCTCAGGGGTGGTCCCCACGAAGCCCGCTGGCCCTGGACACACCCCTGCGCTGGGTGGGAACGGGCCCTGCCTTCAGTCGGGCAGTCAGCCGGCCGCCCGGGGACCACGGGAAGCACATGACAAGAGCTGTGCCGGCTGAGCACCAAGGGCCTTTGGGCGGAGTGCGCGGGTGGTGGCGCCTGGTCCCGGGTCCAAGCGCCCCCTCTTCTCGCGAGGGCTGTGGGTCGGCATAGGGCCAGGCCCTGACGTCCCAGGGTTTGCCGTGTCCGTGGGCCCTGGGATTTTGTCGGTTGTCGCTGAGGGTCGGTGTCCTGCGGTCACGCCGGGACAGGGGTCACGGCAACAGAGGTCCCATGGCAGGGGCCTCCGCCCCCGCCAGCGTTAGCGGCTGGAGACGGCGTGCTCTGCCTTGCCAGGAGGACTCGGTCACGCGGGGTCTCTGGCCTTTTTCCGCCACCCCTCGGCGGTGTGGACCGTGGCGCTCGGAGTTTCCGTGGCACCGATCTTGCGGCACGGCCTGGCGCGCCGGGAGGCCTGGGTTCCCGGTCCCCGGAGGGCTCTGCCCGGGCCCGAGGCCTCCTCCCAAGGGCAACCGCCCCGTGGCCCCCCCAACAGCCGAAAGCCACCCGCCGGCCCGTTCCCTCCCCCATGCTCCCGGGGCCCACAAGTCCTACCCGCCCTCGCAAGCCAAGGCACACCCAACCGTACAACCCTTCCGCGGACGAGCTCGCACGCCCGCGCCCCTACGCAGGCACACACACGCGCACACACAGAGACACCGACCCGTGACCACACGCACACACCCTTGGCACACGCACACTCGCACCCGACGCCACGGAGGTCCCGCCCGTCCGCGGCCTTGACTGGCCTGCGTGCGGGGCATCCGGCCCGGCTGCCGCCCGGACTGCGGGACCGAGGGACAGGCACAGGCAGAGGCAGGAGGCCTTGCCCCCAGGCCCGTTCGGAGCCGCGTGGCGAGCTACGCCCCTGGGTCCTTTGCTCACGCGTGCGTGCTCCTTTTCCACACTTGTCAGGCGCGGTGCGACGCCGGGTGGGCTCACGGTCACCCCAGAGAAGATGGCCTTCCTGTCCTCGGATGCACGGAGCTTGGCCGGGTCCGCGGACGAAGTGCGGACCAGCGCGGGCACCCTGCGGACGGATCGGCGAGACGGTAAGCCTGCCGCCGCCTCCGGCGGCTCCCCTGGCGCCGGGATTTCGCGCGCCTGCCGGAGAGGCTGCCAGTGCGCGCCAGCCTTGTGGCGAGCGGGGTCTGGCCCCCAGTGGAGGTTGCACCCTTGCTCTTGCCCAGGGGCGTGGTTCCGGATGGGCCAGGCTGCTGCTGCTGCTGCAGGGCTCTGAGGCCACCCAGCCTGCCCCGTTCAGTTGGCCTGGCGGCCCCGAATGTGCTCGGATCGATGATGACTCCCTCCTTCTGCATTCCTTGGAAAAGCTGAACAAAATGAGTGAGAACTCCCTACCGTCGTTCTCATCGAAACTGAGGTCCAGCACGTTGTCTCCCCCGGGGACGGTAGGAGTGAGGGACAGCTTCCCCTCGGTCACACGCCGGCAGCCCACCCCCACCCCCACCACCGCGGCAACCACCGCTACCGGCAGCACCACCAGACCAGCAGCAGCACCAGCAGCACCATCACCACCACCACCACCACCACCACCACCACCACCTCCAGCCCGCAGGGTCCTCGGCCTCTTGAAAGCCGCATGTGGGGCTCAGGGCCCGGGGGGCGTATCCCCCCTTCCGCTGGCACGGAGGTCCTCGGAGACGTGGCCGGGCCCTTGTGGCGCGTCGGGCAGATGGCATCCCGGTCGTGGGAGTCCCGCAGGCAGGCGCTGGGCGAGGCCCTGTGAGCGCCTGTCCCGGAGCAGCGTGGGCCAGTGTGGCGCTCCAGGCGGAGCTCCTGGGGGAGCGTGTGGTTAGAGGCTGGCAGCGGCAGGCGCCATGCGTTCCGAGGAGAGCCCCGGGCCGGGCAAGCGGCGATGCGTGCCCGGGCCCCTCCTCCCGGTGGCATCGGTGGTGCGCCCCAGGGTCTCGGGGGCAGAGGGCCAAGGCCAGGACGCTGCCCTGGACAGCGCAGGGGTGGATCCCCGTGGAGGCCCCGTGGGGCCCCACGAGGCCCGTGGCGGGAGACCAGGCTGAAAGTGGAGCCACCGGGCAGGCTCTTGCCCTCGACAGACACGGCGGGGCCGGGGGAGGGAGGCCGGCGGGCTGATGGTGGGGACCTGCGTGGCGCGAACCTCCGGTTGTATGCTGACACAGCCGGTCACGGCTGCGAGGGTTGTGGGGGCCGTGCCCTCCAGCACCCGTCCCCGTTGGGCGGCCACCTGGTGGCTACGGCGGCCGGGTTTGGGGTGTCTCGGGGCCGCGTTTTGGTCCCTTAGCGGAGTGCCCCTGGGGCCTCCGTCCCCGAGGAGCGGCGACCGGTGGGCGTCTTCCCGGGGTCCCGAGGGTGTGCGTTTGCCATGAACCCCGGCGCGGCCGGGACGGTGTCCGCTGGCGCGGGCCCCCGAGGCCACGGAGGGCTTGCCCCGCACCCGGGCCTGGGCCCGCGGAGCTGGAGGTGCTTCTGCCGAGGTGCCTGTGACTGGTGGACCCGATGCCCCGGAGCCCCGGGGCACGGGGCACGCTCCTGACCTGTCCTTGCGGGCTTGCGCCCCAGGCAGGGCAGGGCAGGGCAAGCCCCGGGATCCCGGAGGCCAGTCCGGATCTGGGCCTTGGGCAAAGGTGGAGCTGGTTAAAGGGCCGGCTGCCGTGGGCTGGAGGAGAGGTGGCCTCCTTCCCTCGCTCCTCGCGCCTTTCCGCGGCGTCGCGCTGGGTGAGCGACGCCGCCCGGGCCAGGGCCGTTGTCCCTGCGCCGAGCGAGGGGTCCTGCCTAGAGTCCCGCAGGGTGTCTGACGGAAACGTCCGCTTGGCTTGGGGCCGGGCGTTGTAAGATCCCTGCCTTGGCTGGGGCGTGGCCTGTGGGAACACAGGGTAGGTGGGGGTGGGGAGATGCCGGGCACGCCGGAGCCTGCGCACCGGGACCGAGCGGCCGAATGAGTGCCCCTTCCCTCAGGGGTGGTCCCCATGAAGCCCGCTGGCCCTGGACACACCACTGCGCTGGGTGGGAACGGGCCCTGCCTTCAGTCGGGCGGTCAGCCGGCCGCCCGGGGACCACGGGAAGCACATGACAAGAGCTGTGCCGGCTGAGCACCAAGGGCCTTTGGGCGGAGTGCGCGGGTGGTGGCGCCTGGTCCCGGGTCCAAGCGCCCCCTCTTCTCGCGAGGGCTGTGGGTCGGCATAGGGCCAGGCCCTGACGTCCCAGGGTTTGCCGTGTCCGTGGGCCCTGGGATTTTGTCGGTGGTCGCTGAGGGTCGGTGTCCTGCGGTCACGCCGGGACAGGGGTCACGGCGACAGAGGTCCCATGTCAGGGGCCTCCGCCCCCGCCAGCGTTAGCGGCTGGAGACGGCGTGCTCTGCCTTGCCAGGAGGACTCGGTCACGCGGGGTCTCTGGCCTTTTTCCGCCACCCCTCGGCGGTGTGGACCGTGGCGCTCGGAGTTTCCGTGGCACCGATCTTGCGGCACGGCCTGGCGCGCCGGGAGGCCTGGGTTCCCGGTCCCCGGAGGGCTCTGCCCGGGCCCGAGGCCTCCTCCCAAGGGCAACCGCCCCGTGGCACCCCCAACAGCCGAAAGCCACCCGCCGGCCCGTTCCCTCCCCCATGCTCCCGGGGCCCACAAGTCCTACCCGCCCTCGCAAGCCAAGGCACACCCAACCGTACAACCCTTCCGCGGACGAGCTCGCACGCCCGCGCCCCTACGCAGGCACACACACGCGCACACACAGAGACACCGACCCGTGACCACACGCACACACCCTCGGCACACGCACACTCGCACCCGACGCCACGGAGGTCCCGCCCGTCCGCGGCCTTGACTGGCCTGCGTGCGGGGCATCCGGCCCGGCTGCCACCCGGACTGCGGGACAGAGGGACAGGCACAGGCAGAGGCAGGAGGCCTTGCCCCCAGGCCCGTTCGGAGCCGCGTGGCGAGCTACGCCCCTGGGTCCTTTGCTCACGCGTGCGTGCTCCTTTTCCACACTTGTCAGGCGCGGTGCGACGCCGGGTGGGCTCACGGTCACCCCAGAGAAGATGGGCTTCCTGTCCTCGGATGCGCGGAGCTTGGCCGGGTCCGCGGACGAAGTGCGGACCAGCGCGGGCACCCTGCGGACGGATCGGCGAGACGGTAAGCCTGCCGCCGCCTCCGGCGGCTCCCCTGGCGCCGGGATTTCGCGCGCCTGCCGGAGAGGCTGCCAGTGCGCGCCAGCCTTGTGGCGAGCGGGGTCTGGCCCCCAGTGGAGGTTGCACCCTTGCTCTTGCCCAGGGGCGTGGTTCCGGATGGGCCAGGCTGCTGCTGCTGCTGCAGGGCTCTGAGGCCACCCAGCCTGCCCCGTTCAGTTGGCCTGGCGGCCCCGAATGTGCTCGGATCGATGATGACTCCCTCCTTCTGCATTCCTTGGAAAAGCTGAACAAAATGAGTGAGAACTCCCTACCGTCGTTCTCATCGAAACTGAGGTCCAGCACGTTGTCTCCCCCGGGGACGGTAGGAGTGAGGGACAGCTTCCCCTTGGTCACACGCCGGCAGCCCACCCCCACCCCCACCACCGCGGCAACCACCGCCACCGGCAGCACCACCAGACCAGCAGCAGCACCAGCAGCACCACCACCACCACCACCACCACCACCACCACCACCTCCAGCCCGCAGGGTCCTCGGCCTCTTGAAAGCCGCGTGTGGGGCTCAGGGCCCGGGGGGCGTATCCCCCCTTCCGCTGGCACGGAGGTCCTCGGAGACGTGGCCGGGCCCTTGTGGCGCGTCGGGCAGATGGCATCCCGGTCGTGGGAGTCCCGCAGGCAGGCGCTGGGCGAGGCCCTGTGAGCGCCTGTCCCGGAGCAGCGTGGGCCAGTGTGGCGCTCCAGGCGGAGCTCCTGGGGGAGCGTGTGGTTAGAGGCTGGCAGCGGCAGGCGCCATGCGTTCCGAGGAGAGCCCCGGGCCGGGCAAGCGGCGATGCGTGCCCGGGCCCCTCCTCCCGGTGGCATCGGTGGTGCGCCCCAGGGTCTCGGGGGCAGAGGGCCAAGGCCTGGACGCTGCCCTGGACAGCGCAGGGGTGGATCCCCGTGGAGGCCCCGTGGGGCCCCACGAGGCCCGTGGCGGGAGACCAGGCTGAAAGTGGAGCCACCGGGCAGGCTCTTGCCCTCGACAGACACGGCGGGGCCGGAGGACGGAGGCCGGCGGGCTGATGGTGGGGACCTGCGTGGCGCGAACCTCCGGTTGTATGCTGACACAGCCGGTCACGGCTGCGAGGGTTGTGGGGGCCGTGCCCTCCAGCACCCGTCCCCGTTGGGCGGCCACCTGGTGGCTACGGCGGCCGGGTTCGGGGTGTCTCGGGGCCGCGTTTCGGTCCCTTAGCGGAGTGCCCCTGGGGCCTCCGTCCCCGAGGAGCGGCGACCGGTGGGCGTCTTCCCGGGGTCCCGAGGGTGTGCGTTTGCCATGAACCCCGGCGCGGCCGGGACGGTGTCCGCTGGCGCGGGCCCCCGAGGCCACGGAGGGCTTGCCCCGCACCCGGGCCTGGGCCCGCGGAGCTGGAGGTGCTTCTGCCGAGGTGCCTGTGACTGGTGGACCCGATGCCCCGGAGCCCCGGGGCACGGGGCACGCTCCTGACCTGTCCTTGCGGGCTTGTGCCCCAGGCAGGGCAGGGCAGGGCAAGCCCCGGGATCCCGGAGGCCAGTCCGGATCTGGGCCTTGGGCAAAGGTGGAGCTGGTTAAAGGGCCGGCTGTCGTGGGCTGGAGGAAAGGTGGCCTCCTTCCCTCACTCCTCGCGCCTTTCTGCGGCGTCGCACTGGGTGAGCGACGCCACCCGGGCCAGGGCCCTTGTCCCTGCGCTGAGCGAGGGGTCCTGCCTAGAGTCCCGCAGGGTGTCTGACGGAGACGTCCGCTTGGCTTGGGGCCGGGCGTTGTAAGATCCCTGCCTTGGCCGGGGCGTGGCCAGTGGGAACACAGGGTAGGTGGGGGTGGGGAGATGCCGGGCACGCCGGAGCCTGCGCACCGGGACCGAGCGGCCGAATGAGTGCCCCTTCCCTCAGGGGCGGTCCCCACGAAGCCCGCTGACCCTGGACACACCCCTGCGCTGGGTGGGAACGGGCCCTGCCTTCAGTCGGGCGGTCAGCCGGCCGCCCGGGGACCACGGGAAGCACATGACAAGAGCTGTGCCGGCTGAGCACCAAGGGCCTTTGGGCGGAGTGCGCGGGTGGTGGCGCCTGGTCCCGGGTCCAAGCGCCCCCTCTTCTCGCGAGGGCTGTGGTTCGGCATAGGGCCAGGCCCTGACGTCCCAGGGTTTGCCGTGTCCGTGGGCCCTGGGATTTTGTCGGTGGTCGCTGAGGGTCGGTGTCCTGCGGTCACGCCGGGACAGGGGTCACGGCGACAGAGGTCCCATGGCAGGGGCCTCCGCCCCCGCCAGCGTTAGCGGCTGGAGACGGCGTGCTCTGCCTTGCCAGGAGGACTAGGACACGCGGGGTCTCTGGCCTTTTTCCGCCACCCCTCGGCGGTGTGGACCGTGGCGCTCGGAGTTTCCGTGGCACCGATCTTGCGGCACGGCCTGGCGCGCCGGGAGGCCTGGGTTCCCGGTCCCCGGAGGGCTCTGCACGGGCCCGAGGCCTCCTCCCAAGGGCAACCGCCCCGTGGCCCCCCCAACAGCCGAAAGCCACCCGCCGGCCAGTTCCCTCCCCCATGCTCCCGGGGCCCACAAGTCCTACCCGCCCTCGCAAGCCAAGGCACACCCTACCGTACCCCCCTTCCGCGGGCGCGCTTGCACGCCCGCGCCCCTACGCAGGCACACACACGCGCACACACAGAGACACCGACCCGTGACCACACGCACACACCCTCGGCACACGCACACTCGCACCCGACGCCACGGAGGTCCCGCCCGTCCGCGGCCTTGACTGGCCTGCGTGCGGGGCATCCGGCCCGGCTGCCGCCCGGACTGCGGAACAGAGGGACAGGCACAGGCAGAGGCAGGAGGCCTTGCCCCCAGGCCCGTTCGGAGCCGCGTGGCGAGCTACGCCCCTGGGTCCTTTGCTCACGCGTGCGTGCTCCTTTTCCACACTTGTCAGGCGCGGTGCGACGCCGGGTGGGCTCACGGTCACCCCAGAGAAGATGGCCTTCCTGTCCTCGGATGCGCGGAGCTTGGCCGGGTCCGCGGACGAAGTGCGGACCAGCGCGGGCACCCGGCGGACGGATCGGCGAGACGGTAAGCCTGCCGCCGCCTCCGGCGGCTCCCCTTGCGCCGGGATTTCTCGCGCCTGCCGGAGAGGCTGCCAGTGCGCGCCAGCCTTGTGGCGAGCGGGGTCTGGCCCCCAGTGGAGGTTGCACCCTTGCTCTTGCCCAGGGGCGTGGTTCCGGATGGGCCAGGCTGCTGCTGCTGCTGCAGGGCTCTGAGGCCACCCAGCCTGCCCCGTTCAGTTGGCCTGGCGGCCCCGAATGTGCTCGGATCGATGATGACTCCCTCCTTCTGCATTCCTTGGAAAAGCTGAACAAAATGAGTGAGAACTCCCTACCGTCGTTCTCATCGAAACTGAGGTCCAGCACGTTGTCTCCCCCGGGGACGGTAGGAGTGAGGGACAGCTTCCCCTCGGTCACACGCCGGCAGCCCACCCCCACCCCCACCACCGCGGCAACCACCGCTACCGGCAGCACCACCAGACCAGCAGCAGCACCAGCAGCACCACCACCACCACCACCACCACCACCACCACCACCTCCAGCCCGCAGGGTCCTCGGCCTCTTGAAAGCCGCATGTGGGGCTCAGGGCCCCGGGGGCGTATCCCCCCTTCCGCTGGCACGGAGGTCCTCGGAGACGTGGCCGGGCCCTTGTGGCGCGTCGGGCAGATGGCATCCCGGTCGTGGGAGTCCCGCAGGCAGGCGCTGGGCGAGGCCCTGTGAGCGCCTGTCCCGGAGCAGCGTGGGCCAGTGTGGCGCTCCAGGCGGAGCTCCTGGGGGAGCGTGTGGTTAGAGGCTGGCAGCGGCAGGCGCCATGCGTTCCGAGGAGAGCCCCGGGCCGGGCAAGCGGCGATGCGTGCCCGGGCCCCTCCTCCCGGTGGCATCGCTGGTGCGCCCCAGGGTCTCGGGGGCAGAGGGCCAAGGCCAGGACGCTGCCCTGGACAGCGCAGGGGTGGATCCCCGTGGAGGCCCCGTGGGGCCCCACGAGGCCCGTGGCGGGAGACCAGGCTGAAAGTGGAGCCACCGGGCAGGCTCTTGCCCTCGACAGACACGGCGGGGCCGGGGGAGGGAGGCCGGCGGGCTGATGGTGGGGACCTGCGTGGCGCGAACCTCCGGTTGTATGCTGACACAGCCGGTCACGGCTGCGAGGGTTGTGGGGGCCGTGCCCTCCAGCACCCGTCCCCGTTGGGCGGCCACCTGGTGGCTACGGCGGCCGGGTTTGGGGTGTCTCGGGGCCGCGTTTTGGTCCCTTAGCGGAGTGCCCCTGGGGCCTCCGTCCCCGAGGAGCGGCGACCGGTGGGCGTCTTCCCGGGGTCCCGAGGGTGTGCGTTTGCCATGAACCCCGGCGCGGCCGGGACGGTGTCCGCTGGCGCGGGCCCCCGAGGCCACGGAGGGCTTGCCCCGCACCCGGGCCTGGGCCCGCGGAGCTGGAGGTGCTTCTGCCGAGGTGCCTGTGACTGGTGGACCCGATGCCCCGGAGCCCCGGGGCACGGGGCACGCTCCTGACCTGTCCTTGCGGGCTTACGCCCCAGGCAGGGCAGGGCAGGGCAAGCCCCGGGATCCCGGAGGCCAGTCCGGATCTGGGCCTTGGGCAAAGGTGGAGCTGGTTAAAGGGCCGGCTGCCGTGGGCTGGAGGAGAGGTGGCCTCCTTCCCTCGCTCCTCGCGCCTTTCCGCGGCGTCGCGCTGGGTGAGCGACGCCGCCCGGGCCAGGGCCGTTGTCCCTGCGCCGAGCGAGGGGTCCTGCCTAGAGTCCCGCAGGGTGTCTGACGGAAACGTCCGCTTGGCTTGGGGCCGGGCGTTGTAAGATCCCTGCCTTGGCCGGGGCGTGGCCTGTGGGAACACAGGGTAGGTGGGGGTGGGGAGATGCCGGGCACGCCGGAGCCTGCGCACCGGGACCGAGCGGCCGAATGAGTGCCCCTTCCCTCAGGGGTGGTCCCCACGAAGCCCGCTGGCCCTGGACACACCCCTGCGCTGGGTGGGAACGGGCCCTGCCTTCAGTCGGGCGGTCAGCCGGCCGCCCGGGGACCACGGGAAGCACATGACAAGAGCTGTGCCGGCTGAGCACCAAGGGCCTTTGGGCGGAGTGCGCGGGTGGTGGCGTCTGGTCCCGGGTCCAAGCGCCCCCTCTTCTCGCGAGGGCTGTGGGTCGGCATAGGGCCAGGCCCTGACGTCCCAGGGTTTGCCGTGTCCGTGGGCCCTGGGATTTTGTCGGTGGTCGCTGAGGGTCGGTGTCCTGCGGTCACGCCGGGACAGGGGTCACGGCGACAGAGGTCCCATGGCAGGGGCCTCCGCCCCCGCCAGCGTTAGCGGCTGGAGACGGCGTGCTCTGCCTTGCCAGGAGGACTCGGTCACGCGGGGTCTCTGGCCTTTTTCCGCCACCCCTCGGCGGTGTGGACCGTGGCGCTCGGAGTTTCCGTGGCACCGATCTTGCGGCACGGCCTGGCGCGCCGGGAGGCCTGGGTTCCCGGTCCCCGGAGGGCTCTGCCCGGGCCCGAGGCCTCCTCCCAAGGGCAACCGCCCCGTGGCCCCCCCAACAGCCGAAAGCCACCCGCCGGCCCGTTCCCTCCCCCATGCTCCCGGGGCCCACAAGTCCTACCCGCCCTCGCAAGCCAAGGCACACCCAACCGTACAACCCTTCCGCGGACGAGCTCGCACGCCCGCGCCCCTACGCAGGCACACACACGCGCACACACAGAGACACCGACCCGTGACCACACGCACACACCCTCGGCACACGCACACTCGCACCCGACGCCACGGAGGTCCCGCCCGTCCGCGGCCTTGACTGGCCTGCGTGCGGGGCATCCGGCCCGGCTGCCGCCCGGACTGCGGGACAGAGGGACAGGCACAGGCAGAGGCAGGAGGCCTTGCCCCCAGGCCCGTTCGGAGCCGCGTGGCGAGCTACGCCCCTGGGTCCTTTGCTCACGCGTGCGTGCTCCTTTTCCACACTTGTCAGGCGCGGTGCGACGCCGGGTGGGCTCACGGTCACCCCAGAGAAGATGGCCTTCCTGTCCTCGGATGCGCGGAGCTTGGCCGGGTCCGCGGACGAAGTGCGGACCAGCGCGGGCACCCTGCGGACGGATCGGCGAGACGGTAAGCCTGCCGCCGCCTCCGGCGGCTCCCCTGGCGCCGGGATTTCGCGCGCCTGCCGGAGAGGCTGCCAGTGCGCGCCAGCCTTGTGGCGAGCGGGGTCTGGCCCCCAGTGGAGGTTGCACCCTTGCTCTTGCCCAGGGGCGTGGTTCCGGTGGGCCAGGCTGCTGCTGCTGCTGCAGGGCTCTGAGGCCACCCAGCCTGCCCCGTTCAGTTGGCCTGGCGGCCACGAATGTGCTCGGATCGATGATGACTCCCTCCTTCTGCATTCCTTGGAAAAGCTGAACAAAATGAGTGAGAACTCCCTACCGTCGTTCTCATCGAAACTGAGGTCCAGCACGTTGTCTCCCCCGGGGACGGTAGGAGTGAGGGACAGCTTCCCCTCGGTCACACGCCGGCAGCCCACCCCCACCCCCACCACCGCGGCAACCACCGCCACCGGCAGCACCACCAGACCAGCAGCAGCACCAGCAGCACCACCACCACCACCACCACCACCACCACCACCACCTCCAGCCCGCAGGGTCCTCGGCCTCTTGAAAGCCGCGTGTGGGGCTCAGGGCCCGGGGGGCGTATCCCCCCTTCCGCTGGCACGGAGGTCCTCGGAGACGTGGCCGGGCCCTTGTGGCGCGTCGGGCAGATGGCATCCCGGTCGTGGGAGTCCCGCAGGCAGGCGCTGGGCGAGGCCCTGTGAGCGCCTGTCCCGGAGCAGCGTGGGCCAGTGTGGCGCTCCAGGCGGAGCTCCTGGGGGAGCGTGTGGTTAGAGGCTGGCAGCGGCAGGCGCCATGCGTTCCGAGGAGAGCCCCGGGCCGGGCAAGCGGCGATGCGTGCCCGGGCCCCTCCTCCCGGTGGCATCGGTGGTGCGCCCCAGGGTCTCGGGGGCAGAGGGCCAAGGCCTGGACGCTGCCCTGGACAGCGCAGGGGTGGATCCCCGTGGAGGCCCCGTGGGGCCCCACGAGGCCCGTGGCGGGAGACCAGGCTGAAAGTGGAGCCACCGGGCAGGCTCTTGCCCTCGACAGACACGGCGGGGCCGGAGGAGGGAGGCCGGCGGGCTGATGGTGGGGACCTGCGTGGCGCGAACCTCCGGTTGTATGCAGACACAGCCGGTCACGGCTGCGAGGGTTGTGGGGGCCGTGCCCTCCAGCACCCGTCCCCGTTGGGCGGCCACCTGGTGGCTACGGCGGCCGGGTTCGGGGTGTCTCGGGGCCGCGTTTCGGTCCCTTAGCGGAGTGCCCCTGGGGCCTCCGTCCCCGAGGAGCGGCGACCGGTGGGCGTCTTCCCGGGGTCCCGAGGGTGTGCGTTTGCCATGAACCCCGGCGCGGCCGGGACGGTGTCCGCTGGCGCGGGCCCCCGAGGCCACGGAGGGCTTGCCCCGCACCCGGGCCTGGGCCCGCGGAGCTGGAGGTGCTTCTGCCGAGGTGCCTGTGACTGGTGGACCCGATGCCCCGGAGCCCCGGGGCACGGGGCACGCTCCTGACCTGTCCTTGCGGGCTTGTGCCCCAGGCAGGGCAGGGCAGGGCAAGCCCCGGGATCCCGGAGGCCAGTCCGGATCTGGGCCTTGGGCAAAGGTGGAGCTGGTTAAAGGGCCGGCTGTCGTGGGCTGGAGGAAAGGTGGCCTCCTTCCCTCACTCCTCGCGCCTTTCTGCGGCGTCGCGCTGGGTGAGCGACGCCACCCGGGCCAGGGCCCTTGTCCCTGCGCTGAGCGAGGGGTCCTGCCTAGAGTCCCGCAGGGTGTCTGACGGAGACGTCCGCTTGGCTTGGGGCCGGGCGTTGTAAGATCCCTGCCTTGGCCGGGGCGTGGCCAGTGGGAACACAGGGTAGGTGGTGGTGGGGAGATGCCGGGCACGCCGGAGCCTGCGCACCGGGACCGAGCGGCCGAATGAGTGCCCCTTCCCTCAGGGGCGGTCCCCACGAAGCCCGCTGACCCTGGACACACCCCTGCGCTGGGTGGGAACGGGCCCTGCCTTCAGTCGGGCGGTCAGCCGGCCGCCCGGGGACCACGGGAAGCACATGACAAGAGCTGTGCCGGCTGAGCACCAAGGGCCTTTGGGCGGAGTGCGCGGGTGGTGGCGCCTGGTCCCGGGTCCAAGCGCCCCCTCTTCTCGCGAGGGCTGTGGTTCGGCATAGGGCCAGGCCCTGACGTCCCAGGGTTTGCCGTGTCCGTGGGCCCTGGGATTTTGTCGGTGGTCGCTGAGGGTCGGTGTCCTGCGGTCACACCGGGACAGGGGTCACGGCGACAGAGGTCCCATGGCAGGGGCCTCCGCCCCCGCCAGCGTTAGCGGCTGGAGACGGCGTGCTCTGCCTTGCCAGGAGGACTAGGACACGCGGGGTCTCTGGCCTTTTTCCGCCACCCCTCGGCGGTGTGGACCGTGGCGCTCGGAGTTTCCGTGGCACCGATCTTGCGGCACGGCCTGGCGCGCCGGGAGGCCTGGGTTCCCGGTCCCCGGAGGGCTCTGCACGGGCCCGAGGCCTCCTCCCAAGGGCAACCGCCCCATGGCCCCCCCAACAGCCGAAAGCCACCCGCCGGCCAGTTCCCTCCCCCATGCTCCCGGGGCCCACAAGTCCTACCCGCCCTCGCAAGCCAAGGCACACCCAACCGTACCCCCCTTCCGCGGGCGCGCTTGCACGCCCGCGCCCCTACGCAGGCACACACACGCGCACACACAGAGACACCGACCCGTGACCACACGCACACACCCTCGGCACACGCACACTCGCACCCGACGCCACGGAGGTCCCACCCGTCCGCGGCCTTGACTGGCCTGCGTGCGGGGCATCCGGCCCGGCTGCCGCCCGGACTGCGGGACAGAGGGACAGGCACAGGCAGAGGCAGGAGGCCTTGCCCCCAGGCCCGTTCGGAGCCGCGTGGCGAGCTACGCCACTGGGTCCTTTGCTCACGCGTGCGTGCTCCTTTTCCACACTTGTCAGGCGCGGTGCGACGCCGGGTGGGCTCACGGTGACCCCAGAGAAGATGGCCTTCCTGTCCTCGGATGCGCGGAGCTTGGCCGGGTCCGCGGACGAAGTGCGGACCAGCGCGGGCACCCTGCGGACGGATCGGCGAGACGGTAAGCCTGCCGCCGCCTCCGGCGGCTCCCCTGGCGCCGGGATTTCGCGCGCCTGCCGGAGAGGCTGCCAGTGCGCGCCAGCCTTGTGGCGAGCGGGGTCTGGCCCCCAGTGGAGGTTGCACCCTTGCTCTTGCCCAGGGGCGTGGTTCCGGTTGGGCCAGGCTGCTGCTGCTGCTGCAGGGCTCTGAGGCCACCCAGCCTGCCCCGTTCAGTTGGCCTGGCGGCCCCGAATGTGCTCGGATCGATGATGACTCCCTCCTTCTGCATTCCTTGGAAAAGCTGAACAAAATGAGTGAGAACTCCCTACCGTCGTTCTCATCGAAACTGAGGTCCAGCACGTTGTCTCCCCCGGGGACGGTAGGAGTGAGGGACAGCTTCCCCTCGGTCACACGCCGGCAGCCCACCCCCACCCCCACCACCGCGGCAACCACCGCTACCGGCAGCACCACCAGACCAGCAGCAGCACCAGCAGCACCACCACCACCACCACCACCACCACCACCACCACCACCTTCAGCCCGCAGGGTCCTCGGCCTCTTGAAAGCCGCATGTGGGGCTCAGGGCCCGGGGGGCGTATCCCCCCTTCCGCTGGCACGGAGGTCCTCGGAGACGTGGCCGGGCCCTTGTGGCGCGTCGGGCAGATGGCATCCCGGTCGTGGGAGTCCCGCAGGCAGGCGCTGGGCGAGGCCCTGTGAGCGCCTGTCCCGGAGCAGCGTGGGCCAGTGTGGCGCTCCAGGCGGAGCTCCTGGGGGAGCGTGTGGTTAGAGGCTGGCAGCGGCAGGCGCCATGCGTTCCGAGGAGAGCCCCGGGCCGGGCAAGCGGCGATGCGTGCCCGGGCCCCTCCTCCCGGTGGCATCGGTGGTGCGCCCCAGGGTCTCGGGGGCAGAGGGCCAAGGCCAGGACGCTGCCCTGGACAGCGCAGGGGTGGATCCCCGTGGAGGCCCCGTGGGGCCCCACGAGGCCCGTGGCGGGAGACCAGGCTGAAAGTGGAGCCACCGGGCAGGCTCTTGCCCTCGACAGACACGGCGGGGCCGGGGGAGGGAGGCCGGCGGGCTGATGGTGGGGACCTGCGTGGCGCGAACCTCCGGTTGTATGCTGACACAGCCGGTCACGGCTGCGAGGGTTGTGGGGGCCGTGCCCTCCAGCACCCGTCCCCGTTGGGCGGCCACCTGGTGGCTACGGCGGCCGGGTTCGGGGTGTCTCGGGGCCGCGTTTCGGTCCCTTAGCGGAGTGCCCCTGGGGCCTCCGTCCCCGAGGAGCGGCGACCGGTGGGCGTCTTCCCGGGGTCCCGAGGGTGTGCGTTTGCCATGAACCCCGGCGCGGCCGGGACGGTGTCCGCTGGCGCGGGCCCCCGAGGCCACGGAGAGCTTGCCCCGCACCCGGGCCTGGGCCCGCGGAGCTGGAGGTGCTTCTGCCGAGGTGCCTGTGACTGGTGGACCCGATGCCCCGGAGCCCCGGGGCACGGGGCACGCTCCTGACCTGTCCTTGCGGGCTTGTGCCCCAGGCAGGGCAGGGCAGGGCAAGCCCCGGGATCCCGGAGGCCAGTCCGGATCTGGGCCTTGGGCAAAGGTGGAGCTGGTTAAAGGGCCGGCTGTCGTGGGCTGGAGGAAAGGTGGCCTCCTTCCCTCACTCCTCGCGCCTTTCTGCGGCGTCGCGCTGGGTGAGCGACGCCACCCGGGCCAGGGCCCTTGTCCCTGCGCTGAGCGAGGGGTCCTGCCTAGAGTCCCGCAGGGTGTCTGACGGAGACGTCCGCTTGGCTTGGGGCCGGGCGTTGTAAGATCCCTGCCTTGGCCGGGGCGTGGCCAGTGGGAACACAGGGTAGGTGGTGGTGGGGAGATGCCGGGCACGCCGGAGCCTGCGCACCGGGACCGAGCGGCCGAATGAGTGCCCCTTCCCTCAGGGGCGGTCCCCACGAAGCCCGCTGACCCTGGACACACCCCTGCGCTGGGTGGGAACGGGCCCTGCCTTCAGTCGGGCGGTCAGCCGGCCGCCCGGGGACCACGGGAAGCACATGACAAGAGCTGTGCCGGCTGAGCACCAAGGGCCTTTGGGCGGAGTGCGCGGGTGGTGGCGCCTGGTCCCGGGTCCAAGCGCCCCCTCTTCTCGCGAGGGCTGTGGTTCGGCATAGGGCCAGGCCCTGACGTCCCAGGGTTTGCCGTGTCCGTGGGCCCTGGGATTTTGTCGGTGGTCGCTGAGGGTCGGTGTCCTGCGGTCACGCCGGGACAGGGGTCACGGCGACAGAGGTCCCATGGCAGGGGCCTCCGCCCCCGCCAGCGTTAGCGGCTGGAGACGGCGTGCTCTGCCTTGCCAGGAGGACTAGGACACGCGGGGTCTCTGGCCTTTTTCCGCCACCCCTCGGCGGTGTGGACCGTGGCGCTCGGAGTTTCCGTGGCACCGATCTTGCGGCACGGCCTGGCGCGCCGGGAGGCCTGGGTTCCCGGTCCCCGGAGGGCTCTGCACGGGCCCGAGGCCTCCTCCCAAGGGCAACCGCCCCATGGCCCCCCCAACAGCCGAAAGCCACCCGCCGGCCAGTTCCCTCCCCCATGCTCCCGGGGCCCACAAGTCCTACCCGCCCTCGCAAGCCAAGGCACACCCAACCGTACCCCCCTTCCGCGGGCGCGCTTGCACGCCCGCGCCCCTACGCAGGCACACACACGCGCACACACAGAGACACCGACCCGTGACCACACGCACACACCCTCGGCACACGCACACTCGCACCCGACGCCACGGAGGTCCCACCCGTCCGCGGCCTTGACTGGCCTGCGTGCGGGGCATCCGGCCCGGCTGCCGCCCGGACTGCGGGACAGAGGGACAGGCACAGGCAGAGGCAGGAGGCCTTGCCCCCAGGCCCGTTCGGAGCCGCGTGGCGAGCTACGCCACTGGGTCCTTTGCTCACGCGTGCGTGCTCCTTTTCCACACTTGTCAGGCGCGGTGCGACGCCGGGTGGGCTCACGGTCACCCCAGAGAAGATGGCCTTCCTGTCCTCGGATGCGCGGAGCTTGGCCGGGTCCGCGGACGAAGTGCGGACCAGCGCGGGCACCCTGCGGACGGATCGGCGAGACGGTAAGCCTTCCGCCGCCTCCGGCGGCTCCCCTGGCGCCGGGATTTCGCGCGCCTGCCGGAGAGGCTGCCAGTGCGCGCCAGCCTTGTGGCGAGCGGGGTCTGGCCCCCAGTGGAGGTTGCACCCTTGCTCTTGCCCAGGGGCGTGGTTCCGGTTGGGCCAGGCTGCTGCTGCTGCTGCAGGGCTCTGAGGCCACCCAGCCTGCCCCGTTCAGTTGGCCTGGCGGCCCCGAATGTGCTCGGATCGATGATGACTCCCTCCTTCTGCATTCCTTGGAAAAGCTGAACAAAATGAGTGAGAACTCCCTACCGTCGTTCTCATCGAAACTGAGGTCCAGCACGTTGTCTCCCCCGGGGACGGTAGGAGTGAGGGACAGCTTCCCCTCGGTCACACGCCGGCAGCCCACCCCCACCCCCACCACCGCGGCAACCACCGCTACCGGCAGCACCACCAGACCAGCAGCAGCACCAGCAGCACCACCACCACCACCACCACCACCACCACCACCACCACCTTCAGCCCGCAGGGTCCTCGGCCTCTTGAAAGCCGCATGTGGGGCTCAGGGCCCGGGGGGCGTATCCCCCCTTCCGCTGGCACGGAGGTCCTCGGAGACGTGGCCGGGCCCTTGTGGCGCGTCGGGCAGATGGCATCCCGGTCGTGGGAGTCCCGCAGGCAGGCGCTGGGCGAGGCCCTGTGAGCGCCTGTCCCGGAGCAGCGTGGGCCAGTGTGGCGCTCCAGGCGGAGCTCCTGGGGGAGCGTGTGGTTAGAGGCTGGCAGCGGCAGGCGCCATGCGTTCCGAGGAGAGCCCCGGGCTGGGCAAGCGGCGATGCGTGCCCGGGCCCCTCCTCCCGGTGGCATCGGTGGTGCGCCCCAGGGTCTCGGGGGCAGAGGGCCAAGGCCAGGACGCTGCCCTGGACAGCGCAGGGGTGGATCCCCGTGGAGGCCCCGTGGGGCCCCACGAGGCCCGTGGCGGGAGACCAGGCTGAAAGTGGAGCCACCGGGCAGGCTCTTGCCCTCGACAGACACGGCGGGGCCGGGGGAGGGAGGCCGGCGGGCTGATGGTGGGGACCTGCGTGGCGCGAACCTCCGGTTGTATGCTGACACAGCCGGTCACGGCTGCGAGGGTTGTGGGGGCCGTGCCCTCCAGCACCCGTCCCCGTTGGGCGGCCACCTGGTGGCTACGGCGGCCGGGTTTGGGGTGTCTCGGGGCCGCGTTTTGGTCCCTTAGCGGAGTGCCCCTGGGGCCTCCGTCCCCGAGGAGCGGCGACCGGTGGGCGTCTTCCCGGGGTCCCGAGGGTGTGCGTTTGCCATGAACCCCGGCGCGGCCGGGACGGTGTCCGCTGGCGCGGGCCCCCGAGGCCACGGAGGGCTTGCCCCGCACCCGGGCCTGGGCCCGCGGAGCTGGAGGTGCTTCTGCCGAGGTGCCTGTGACTGGTGGACCCGATGCCCCGGAGCCCCGGGGCACGGGGCACGCTCCTGACCTGTCCTTGCGGGCTTACGCCCCAGGCAGGGCAGGGCAGGGCAAGCCCCGGGATCCCGGAGGCCAGTCCGGATCTGGGCCTTGGGCAAAGGTGGAGCTGGTTAAAGGGCCGGCTGCCGTGGGCTGGAGGAGAGGTGGCCTCCTTCCCTCGCTCCTCGCGCCTTTCCACGGCGTCGCGCTGGGTGAGCGACGCCGCCCGGGCCAGGGCCGTTGTCCCTGCGCCGAGCGAGGGGTCCTGCCTAGAGTCCCGCAGGGTGTCTGACGGAAACGTCCGCTTGGCTTGGGGCCGGGCGTTGTAAGATCCCTGCCTTGGCCGGGGCGTGGCCTGTGGGAACACAGGGTAGGTGGGGGTGGGGAGATGCCGGGCACGCCGGAGCCTGCGCACCGGGACCGAGCGGCCGAATGAGTGCCCCTTCCCTCAGGGGTGGTCCCCACGAAGCCCGCTGGCCCTGGACACACCCCTGCGCTGGGTGGGAACGGGCCCTGCCTTCAGTCGGGCGGTCAGCCGGCCGCCCGGGGACCACGGGAAGCACATGACAAGAGCTGTGCCGGCTGAGCACCAAGGGCCTTTGGGCGGAGTGCGCGGGTGGTGGCGCCTGGTCCCGGGTCCAAGCGCCCCCTCTTCTCGCGAGGGCTGTGGGTCGGCATAGGGCCAGGCCCTGACGTCCCAGGGTTTGCCGTGTCCGTGGGCCCTGGGATTTTGTCGGTGGTCGCTGAGGGTCGGTGTCCTGCGGTCACGCCGGGACAGGGGTCACGGCGACAGAGGTCCCATGGCAGGGGCCTCCGCCCCCGCCAGCGTTAGCGGCTGGAGACGGCGTGCTCTGCCTTGCCAGGAGGACTCGGTCACGCGGGGTCTCTGGCCTTTTTCCGCCACCCCTCGGCGGTGTGGACCGTGGCGCTCGGAGTTTCCGTGGCACCGATCTTGCGGCACGGCCTGGCGCGCCGGGAGGCCTGGGTTCCCGGTCCCCGGAGGGCTCTGCCCGGGCCCGAGGCCTCCTCCCAAGGGCAACCGCCCCGTGGCCCCCCCAACAGCCGAAAGCCACCCGCCAGCCAGTTCCCTCCCCCATGCTCCCGGGGCCCACAAGTCCTACCCGCCCTCGCAAGCCAAGGCACACCCAACCGTACAACCCTTCCGCGGACGAGCTCGCACGCCCGCGCCCCTACGCAGGCACACACACGCGCACACACAGAGACACCGACCCGTGACCACACGCACACACCCTTGGCACACGCACACTCGCACCCGACGCCACGGAGGTCCCGCCCGTCCGCGGCCTTGACTGGCCTGCGTGCGGGGCATCCGGCCCGGCTGCCGCCCGGACTGCGGGACAGAGGGACAGGCACAGGCAGAGGCAGGAGGCCTTGCCCCCAGGCCCGTTCGGAGCCGCGTGGCGAGCTACGCCCCTGGGTCCTTTGCTCACGCGTGCGTGCTCCTTTTCCACACTTGTCAGGCGCGGTGCGACGCCGGGTGGGCTCACGGTCACCCCAGAGAAGATGGCCTTCCTGTCCTCGGATGCGCGGAGCTTGGCCGGGTCCGCGGACGAAGTGCGGACCAGCGCGGGCACCCTGCGGACGGATCGGCGAGACGGTAAGCCTGCCGCCGCCTCCGGCGGCTCCCCTGGCGCCGGGATTTCGCGCGCCTGCCGGAGAGGCTGCCAGTGCGCGCCAGCCTTGTGGCGAGCGGGGTCTGGCCCCCAGTGGAGGTTGCACCCTTGCTCTTGCCCAGGGGCGTGGTTCCGGATGGGCCAGGCTGCTGCTGCTGCTGCAGGGCTCTGAGGCCACCCAGCCTGCCCCGTTCAGTTGGCCTGGCGGCCCCGAATGTGCTCGGATCGATGATGACTCCCTCCTTCTGCATTCCTTGGAAAAGCTGAACAAAATGAGTGAGAACTCCCTACCGTCGTTCTCATCGAAACTGAGGTCCAGCACGTTGTCTCCCCCGGGGACGGTAGGAGTGAGGGACAGCTTCCCCTCGGTCACACGCCGGCAGCCCACCCCCACCCCCACCACCGCGGCAACCACCGCCACCGGCAGCACCACCAGACCAGCAGCAGCACCAGCAGCACCACCACCACCACCACCACCACCACCACCACCACCACCTCCAGCCCGCAGGGTCCTCGGCCTCTTGAAAGCCGCATGTGGGGCTCAGGGCCCGGGGGGCGTATCCCCCCTTCCGCTGGCACGGAGGTCCTCGGAGACGTGGCCGGGCCCTTGTGGCGCGTCGGGCAGATGGCATCCCGGTCGTGGGAGTCCCGCAGGCAGGCGCTGGGCGAGGCCCTGTGAGCGCCTGTCCCGGAGCAGCGTGGGCCAGTGTGGCGCTCCAGGCGGAGCTCCTGGGGGAGCGTGTGGTTAGAGGCTGGCAGCGGCAGGCGCCATGCGTTCCGAGGAGAGCCCCGGGCCGGGCAAGCGGCGATGCGTGCCCGGGCCCCTCCTCCCGGTGGCATCGGTGGTGCGCCCCAGGGTCTCGGGGGCAGAGGGCCAAGGCCAGGACGCTGCCCTGGACAGCGCAGGGGTGGATCCCCGTGGAGGCCCCGTGGGGCCCCACGAGGCCCGTGGCGGGAGACCAGGCTGAAAGTGGAGCCACCGGGCAGGCTCTTGCCCTCGACAGACACGGCGGGGCCGGGGGAGGGAGGCCGGCGGGCTGATGGTGGGGACCTGCGTGGCGCGAACCTCCGGTTGTATGCTGACACAGCCGGTCACGGCTGCGAGGGTTGTGGGGGCCGTGCCCTCCAGCACCCGTCCCCGTTGGGCGGCCACCTGGTGGCTACGGCGGCCGGGTTTGGGGTGTCTCGGGGCCGCGTTTTGGTCCCTTAGCGGAGTGCCCCTGGGGCCTCCGTCCCCGAGGAGCGGCGACCGGTGGGCGTCTTCCCGGGGTCCCGAGGGTGTGCGTTTGCCATGAACCCCGGCGCGGCCGGGACGGTGTCCTCTGGCGCGGGCCCCCGAGGCCACGGAGGGCTTGCCCCGCACCCGGGCCTGGGCCCGCGGAGCTGGAGGTGCTTCTGCCGAGGTGCCTGTGACTGGTGGACCCGATGCCCCGGAGCCCCGGGGCACGGGGCACGCTCCTGACCTGTCCTTGCGGGCTTACGCCCCAGGCAGGGCAGGGCAGGGCAAGCCCCGGGATCCCGGAGGCCAGTCCGGATCTGGGCCTTGGGCAAAGGTGGAGCTGGTTAAAGGGCCGGCTGCCGTGGGCTGGAGGAGAGGTGGCCTCCTTCCCTCGCTCCTCGCGCCTTTCCGCGGCGTCGCGCTGGGTGAGCGACGCCGCCCGGGCCAGGGCCGTTGTCCCTGCGCCGAGCGAGGGGTCCTGCCTAGAGTCCCGCAGGGTGTCTGACGGAAACGTCCGCTTGGCTTGGGGCCGGGCGTTGTAAGATCCCTGCCTTGGCCGGGGCGTGGCCTGTGGGAACACAGGGTAGGTGGGGGTGGGGAGATGCCGGGCACGCCGGAGCCTGCGCACCGGGACCGAGCGGCCGAATGAGTGCCCCTTCCCTCAGGGGTGGTCCCCACGAAGCCCGCTGGCCCTGGCCACACCCCTGCGCTGGGTGGGAACGGGCCCTGCCTTCAGTCGGGCGGTCAGCCGGCCGCCCGGGGACCACGGGAAGCACATGACAAGAGCTGTGCCGGCTGAGCACCAAGGGCCTTTGGGCGGAGTGCGCGGGTGGTGGCGCCTGGTCCCGGGTCCAAGCGCCCCCTCTTCTCGCGAGGGCTGTGGGTCGGCATAGGGCCAGGCCCTGACGTCCCAGGGTTTGCCGTGTCCGTGGGCCCTGGGATTTTGTCGGTGGTCGCTGAGGGTCGGTGTCCTGCGGTCACGCCGGGACAGGGGTCACGGCGACAGAGGTCCCATGGCAGGGGCCTCCGCCCCCGCCAGCGTTAGCGGCTGGAGACGGCGTGCTCTGCCTTGCCAGGAGGACTCGGTCACGCGGGGTCTCTGGCCTTTTTCCGCCACCCCTCGGCGGTGTGGACCGTGGCGCTCGGAGTTTCCGTGGCACCGATCTTGCGGCACGGCCTGGCGCGCCGGGAGGCCTGGGTTCCCGGTCCCCGGAGGGCTCTGCCCGGGCCCGAGGCCTCCTCCCAAGGGCAACCGCCCCGTGGCCCCCCCAACAGCCGAAAGCCACCCGCCGGCCAGTTCCCTCCCCCATGCTCCCGGGGCCCACAAGTCTTACCCGCCCTCGCAAGCCAAGGCACACCCAACCGTACAACCCTTCCGCGGACGAGCTCGCACGCCCGCGCCCCTACGCTGGCACACACACGCGCACACACAGAGACACCGACCCGTGACCACACGCACACACCCTCGGCACACGCACACTCGCACCCGACGCCACGGAGGTCCCGCCCGTCCGCGGCCTTGACTGGCCTGCGTGCGGGGCATCCGGCCCGGCTGCCGCCCGGACTGCGGGACAGAGGGACAGGCACAGGCAGAGGCAGGAGGCCTTGCCCCCAGGCCCGTTCGGAGCCGCGTGGCGAGCTACGCCCCTGGGTCCTTTGCTCACGCGTGCGTGCTCCTTTTCCACACTTGTCAGGCGCGGTGCGACGCCGGGTGGGCTCACGGTCACCCCAGAGAAGATGGCCTTCCTGTCCTCGGATGCGCGGAGCTTGGCCGGGTCCGCGGACGAAGTGCGGACCAGCGCGGGCACCCTGCGGACGGATCGGCGAGACGGTAAGCCTGCCGCCGCCTCCGGCGGCTCCCCTGGCGCCGGGATTTCGCGCGCCTGCCGGAGAGGCTGCCAGTGCGCGCCAGCCTTGTGGCGAGCGGGGTCTGGCCCCCAGTGGAGGTTGCACCCTTGCTCTTGCCCAGGGGCGTGGTTCCGGTTGGGCCAGGCTGCTGCTGCTGCTGCAGGGCTCTGAGGCCACCCAGCCTGCCCCGTTCAGTTGGCCTGGCGGCCCCGAATGTGCTCGGATCGATGATGACTCCCTCCTTCTGCATTCCTTGGAAAAGCTGAACAAAATGAGTGAGAACTCCCTACCGTCGTTCTCATCGAAACTGAGGTCCAGCACGTTGTCTCCCCCGGGGACGGTAGGAGTGAGGGACAGCTTCCCCTCGGTCACACGCCGGCAGCCCACCCCCACCCCCACCACCGCGGCAACCACCGCTACCGGCAGCACCACCAGACCAGCAGCAGCACCAGCAGCACCACCACCACCACCACCACCACCACCACCACCACCACCTTCAGCCCGCAGGGTCCTCGGCCTCTTGAAAGCCGCATGTGGGGCTCAGGGCCCGGGGGGCGTATCCCCCCTTCCGCTGGCACGGAGGTCCTCGGAGACGTGGCCGGGCCCTTGTGGCGCGTCGGGCAGATGGCATCCCGGTCGTGGGAGTCCCGCAGGCAGGCGCTGGGCGAGGCCCTGTGAGCGCCTGTCCCGGAGCAGCGTGGGCCAGTGTGGCGCTCCAGGCGGAGCTCCTGGGGGAGCGTGTGGTTAGAGGCTGGCAGCGGCAGGCGCCATGCGTTCCGAGGAGAGCCCCGGGCCGGGCAAGCGGCGATGCGTGCCCGGGCCCCTCCTCCCGGTGGCATCGGTGGTGCGCCCCAGGGTCTCGGGGGCAGAGGGCCAAGGCCAGGACGCTGCCCTGGACAGCGCAGGGGTGGATCCCCGTGGAGGCCCCGTGGGGCCCCACGAGGCCCGTGGCGGGAGACCAGGCTGAAAGTGGAGCCACCGGGCAGGCTCTTGCCCTCGACAGACACGGCGGGGCCGGGGGAGGGAGGCCGGCGGGCTGATGGTGGGGACCTGCGTGGCGCGAACCTCCGGTTGTATGCTGACACAGCCGGTCACGGCTGCGAGGGTTGTGGGGGCCGTGCCCTCCAGCACCCGTCCCCGTTGGGCGGCCACCTGGTGGCTACGGCGGCCGGGTTCGGGGTGTCTCGGGGCCGCGTTTCGGTCCCTTAGCGGAGTGCCCCTGGGGCCTCCGTCCCCGAGGAGCGGCGACCGGTGGGCGTCTTCCCGGGGTCCCGAGGGTGTGCGTTTGCCATGAACCCCGGCGCGGCCGGGACGGTGTCCGCTGGCGCGGGCCCCCGAGGCCACGGAGGGCTTGCCCCGCACCCGGGCCTGGGCCCGCGGAGCTGGAGGTGCTTCTGCCGAGGTGCCTGTGACTGGTGGACCCGATGCCCCGGAGCCCCGGGGCACGGGGCACGCTCCTGACCTGTCCTTGCGGGCTTGTGCCCCAGGCAGGGCAGGGCAGGGCAAGCCCCGGGATCCCGGAGGCCAGTCCGGATCTGGGCCTTGGGCAAAGGTGGAGCTGGTTAAAGGGCCGGCTGTCGTGGGCTGGAGGAAAGGTGGCCTCCTTCCCTCACTCCTCGCGCCTTTCTGCGGCGTCGCGCTGGGTGAGCGACGCCACCCGGGCCAGGGCCCTTGTCCCTGCGCTGAGCGAGGGGTCCTGCCTAGAGTCCCGCAGGGTGTCTGACGGAGACGTCCGCTTGGCTTGGGGCCGGGCGTTGTAAGATCCCTGCCTTGGCCGGGGCGTGGCCAGTGGGAACACAGGGTAGGTGGTGGTGGGGAGATGCCGGGCACGCCGGAGCCTGCGCACCGGGACCGAGCGGCCGAATGAGTGCCCCTTCCCTCAGGGGCGGTCCCCACGAAGCCCGCTGACCCTGGACACACCCCTGCGCTGGGTGGGAACGGGCCCTGCCTTCAGTCGGGCGGTCAGCCGGCCGCCCGGGGACCACGGGAAGCACATGACAAGAGCTGTGCCGGCTGAGCACCAAGGGCCTTTGGGCGGAGTGCGCGGGTGGTGGCGCCTGGTCCCGGGTCCAAGCGCCCCCTCTTCTCGCGAGGGCTGTGGTTCGGCATAGGGCCAGGCCCTGACGTCCCAGGGTTTGCCGTGTCCGTGGGCCCTGGGATTTTGTCGGTGGTCGCTGAGGGTCGGTGTCCTGCGGTCACGCCGGGACAGGGGTCACGGCGACAGAGGTCCCATGGCAGGGGCCTCCGCCCCCGCCAGCGTTAGCGGCTGGAGACGGCGTGCTCTGCCTTGCCAGGAGGACTAGGACACGCGGGGTCTCTGGCCTTTTTCCGCCACCCCTCGGCGGTGTGGACCGTGGCGCTCGGAGTTTCCGTGGCACCGATCTTGCGGCACGGCCTGGCGCGCCGGGAGGCCTGGGTTCCCGGTCCCCGGAGGGCTCTGCACGGGCCCGAGGCCTCCTCCCAAGGGCAACCGCCCCATGGCCCCCCCAACAGCCGAAAGCCACCCGCCGGCCAGTTCCCTCCCCCATGCTCCCGGGGCCCACAAGTCCTACCCGCCCTCGCAAGCCAAGGCACACCCAACCGTACCCCCCTTCCGCGGGCGCGCTTGCACGCCCGCGCCCCTACGCAGGCACACACACGCGCACACACAGAGACACCGACCCGTGACCACACGCACACACCCTCGGCACACGCACACTCGCACCCGACGCCACGGAGGTCCCACCCGTCCGCGGCCTTGACTGGCCTGCGTGCGGGGCATCCGGCCCGGCTGCCGCCCGGACTGCGGGACAGAGGGACAGGCACAGGCAGAGGCAGGAGGCCTTGCCCCCAGGCCCGTTCGGAGCCGCGTGGCGAGCTACGCCACTGGGTCCTTTGCTCACGCGTGCGTGCTCCTTTTCCACACTTGTCAGGCGCGGTGCGACGCCGGGTGGGCTCACGGTCACCCCAGAGAAGATGGCCTTCCTGTCCTCGGATGCGCGGAGCTTGGCCGGGTCCGCGGACGAAGTGCGGACCAGCGCGGGCACCCTGCGGACGGATCGGCGAGACGGTAAGCCTGCCGCCGCCTCCGGCGGCTCCCCTGGCGCCGGGATTTCGCGCGCCTGCCGGAGAGGCTGCCAGTGCGCGCCAGCCTTGTGGCGAGCGGGGTCTGGCCCCCAGTGGAGGTTGCACCCTTGCTCTTGCCCAGGGGCGTGGTTCCGGTTGGGCCAGGCTGCTGCTGCTGCTGCAGGGCTCTGAGGCCACCCAGCCTGCCCCGTTCAGTTGGCCTGGCGGCCCCGAATGTGCTCGGATCGATGATGACTCCCTCCTTCTGCATTCCTTGGAAAAGCTGAACAAAATGAGTGAGAACTCCCTACCGTCGTTCTCATCGAAACTGAGGTCCAGCACGTTGTCTCCCCCGGGGACGGTAGGAGTGAGGGACAGCTTCCCCTCGGTCACACGCCGGCAGCCCACCCCCACCCCCACCACCGCGGCAACCACCGCTACCGGCAGCACCACCAGACCAGCAGCAGCACCAGCAGCACCACCACCACCACCACCACCACCACCACCACCACCACCTTCAGCCCGCAGGGTCCTCGGCCTCTTGAAAGCCGCATGTGGGGCTCAGGGCCCGGGGGGCGTATCCCCCCTTCCGCTGGCACGGAGGTCCTCGGAGACGTGGCCGGGCCCTTGTGGCGCGTCGGGCAGATGGCATCCCGGTCGTGGGAGTCCCGCAGGCAGGCGCTGGGCGAGGCCCTGTGAGCGCCTGTCCCGGAGCAGCGTGGGCCAGTGTGGCGCTCCAGGCGGAGCTCCTGGGGGAGCGTGTGGTTAGAGGCTGGCAGCGGCAGGCGCCATGCGTTCCGAGGAGAGCCCCGGGCTGGGCAAGCGGCGATGCGTGCCCGGGCCCCTCCTCCCGGTGGCATCGGTGGTGCGCCCCAGGGTCTCGGGGGCAGAGGGCCAAGGCCAGGACGCTGCCCTGGACAGCGCAGGGGTGGATCCCCGTGGAGGCCCCGTGGGGCCCCACGAGGCCCGTGGCGGGAGACCAGGCTGAAAGTGGAGCCACCGGGCAGGCTCTTGCCCTCGACAGACACGGCGGGGCCGGGGGAGGGAGGCCGGCGGGCTGATGGTGGGGACCTGCGTGGCGCGAACCTCCGGTTGTATGCTGACACAGCCGGTCACGGCTGCGAGGGTTGTGGGGGCCGTGCCCTCCAGCACCCGTCCCCGTTGGGCGGCCACCTGGTGGCTACGGCGGCCGGGTTTGGGGTGTCTCGGGGCCGCGTTTTGGTCCCTTAGCGGAGTGCCCCTGGGGCCTCCGTCCCCGAGGAGCGGCGACCGGTGGGCGTCTTCCCGGGGTCCCGAGGGTGTGCGTTTGCCATGAACCCCGGCGCGGCCGGGACGGTGTCCGCTGGCGCGGGCCCCCGAGGCCACGGAGGGCTTGCCCCGCACCCGGGCCTGGGCCCGCGGAGCTGGAGGTGCTTCTGCCGAGGTGCCTGTGACTGGTGGACCCGATGCCCCGGAGCCCCGGGGCACGGGGCACGCTCCTGACCTGTCCTTGCGGGCTTACGCCCCAGGCAGGGCAGGGCAGGGCAAGCCCCGGGATCCCGGAGGCCAGTCCGGATCTGGGCCTTGGGCAAAGGTGGAGCTGGTTAAAGGGCCGGCTGCCGTGGGCTGGAGGAGAGGTGGCCTCCTTCCCTCGCTCCTCGCGCCTTTCCACGGCGTCGCGCTGGGTGAGCGACGCCGCCCGGGCCAGGGCCGTTGTCCCTGCGCCGAGCGAGGGGTCCTGCCTAGAGTCCCGCAGGGTGTCTGACGGAAACGTCCGCTTGGCTTGGGGCCGGGCGTTGTAAGATCCCTGCCTTGGCCGGGGCGTGGCCTGTGGGAACACAGGGTAGGTGGGGGTGGGGAGATGCCGGGCACGCCGGAGCCTGCGCACCGGGACCGAGCGGCCGAATGAGTGCCCCTTCCCTCAGGGGTGGTCCCCACGAAGCCCGCTGGCCCTGGACACACCCCTGCGCTGGGTGGGAACGGGCCCTGCCTTCAGTCGGGCGGTCAGCCGGCCGCCCGGGGACCACGGGAAGCACATGACAAGAGCTGTGCCGGCTGAGCACCAAGGGCCTTTGGGCGGAGTGCGCGGGTGGTGGCGCCTGGTCCCGGGTCCAAGCGCCCCCTCTTCTCGCGAGGGCTGTGGGTCGGCATAGGGCCAGGCCCTGACGTCCCAGGGTTTGCCGTGTCCGTGGGCCCTGGGATTTTGTCGGTGGTCGCTGAGGGTCGGTGTCCTGCGGTCACGCCGGGACAGGGGTCACGGCGACAGAGGTCCCATGGCAGGGGCCTCCGCCCCCGCCAGCGTTAGCGGCTGGAGACGGCGTGCTCTGCCTTGCCAGGAGGACTCGGTCACGCGGGGTCTCTGGCCTTTTTCCGCCACCCCTCGGCGGTGTGGACCGTGGCGCTCGGAGTTTCCGTGGCACCGATCTTGCGGCACGGCCTGGCGCGCCGGGAGGCCTGGGTTCCCGGTCCCCGGAGGGCTCTGCCCGGGCCCGAGGCCTCCTCCCAAGGGCAACCGCCCCGTGGCCCCCCCAACAGCCGAAAGCCACCCGCCGGCCAGTTCCCTCCCCCATGCTCCCGGGGCCCACAAGTCCTACCCGCCCTCGCAAGCCAAGGCACACCCAACCGTACAACCCTTCCGCGGACGAGCTCGCACGCCCGCGCCCCTACGCTGGCACACACACGCGCACACACAGAGACACCGACCCGTGACCACACGCACACACCCTCGGCACACGCACACTCGCACCCGACGCCACGGAGGTCCCGCCCGTCCGCGGCCTTGACTGGCCTGCGTGCGGGGCATCCGGCCCGGCTGCCGCCCGGACTGCGGGACAGAGGGACAGGCACAGGCAGAGGCAGGAGGCCTTGCCCCCAGGCCCGTTCGGAGCCGCGTGGCGAGCTACGCCCCTGGGTCCTTTGCTCACGCGTGCGTGCTCCTTTTCCACACTTGTCAGGCGCGGTGCGACGCCGGGTGGGCTCACGGTCACCCCAGAGAAGATGGCCTTCCTGTCCTCGGATGCGCGGAGCTTGGCCGGGTCCGCGGACGAAGTGCGGACCAGCGCGGGCACCCTGCGGACGGATCGGCGAGACGGTAAGCCTGCCGCCGCCTCCGGCGGCTCCCCTGGCGCCGGGATTTCGCGCGCCTGCCGGAGAGGCTGCCAGTGCGCGCCAGCCTTGTGGCGAGCGGGGTCTGGCCCCCAGTGGAGGTTGCACCCTTGCTCTTGCCCAGGGGCGTGGTTCCGGTTGGGCCAGGCTGCTGCTGCTGCTGCAGGGCTCTGAGGCCACCCAGCCTGCCCCGTTCAGTTGGCCTGGCGGCCCCGAATGTGCTCGGATCGATGATGACTCCCTCCTTCTGCATTCCTTGGAAAAGCTGAACAAAATGAGTGAGAACTCCCTACCGTCGTTCTCATCGAAACTGAGGTCCAGCACGTTGTCTCCCCCGGGGACGGTAGGAGTGAGGGACAGCTTCCCCTCGGTCACACGCCGGCAGCCCACCCCCACCCCCACCACCGCGGCAACCACCGCTACCGGCAGCACCACCAGACCAGCAGCAGCACCAGCAGCACCACCACCACCACCACCACCACCACCACCACCACCACCTTCAGCCCGCAGGGTCCTCGGCCTCTTGAAAGCCGCATGTGGGGCTCAGGGCCCGGGGGGCGTATCCCCCCTTCCGCTGGCACGGAGGTCCTCGGAGACGTGGCCGGGCCCTTGTGGCGCGTCGGGCAGATGGCATCCCGGTCGTGGGAGTCCCGCAGGCAGGCGCTGGGCGAGGCCCTGTGAGCGCCTGTCCCGGAGCAGCGTGGGCCAGTGTGGCGCTCCAGGCGGAGCTCCTGGGGGAGCGTGTGGTTAGAGGCTGGCAGCGGCAGGCGCCATGCGTTCCGAGGAGAGCCCCGGGCCGGGCAAGCGGCGATGCGTGCCCGGGCCCCTCCTCCCGGTGGCATCGGTGGTGCGCCCCAGGGTCTCGGGGGCAGAGGGCCAAGGCCAGGACGCTGCCCTGGACAGCGCAGGGGTGGATCCCCGTGGAGGCCCCGTGGGGCCCCACGAGGCCCGTGGCGGGAGACCAGGCTGAAAGTGGAGCCACCGGGCAGGCTCTTGCCCTCGACAGACACGGCGGGGCCGGGGGAGGGAGGCCGGCGGGCTGATGGTGGGGACCTGCGTGGCGCGAACCTCCGGTTGTATGCTGACACAGCCGGTCACGGCTGCGAGGGTTGTGGGGGCCGTGCCCTCCAGCACCCGTCCCCGTTGGGCGGCCACCTGGTGGCTACGGCGGCCGGGTTTGGGGTGTCTCGGGGCCGCGTTTTGGTCCCTTAGCGGAGTGCCCCTGGGGCCTCCGTCCCCGAGGAGCGGCGACCGGTGGGCGTCTTCCCGGGGTCCCGAGGGTGTGCGTTTGCCATGAACCCCGGCGCGGCCGGGACGGTGTCCGCTGGCGCGGGCCCCCGAGGCCACGGAGGGCTTGCCCCGCACCCGGGCCTGGGCCCGCGGAGCGGGAGGTGCTTCTGCCGAGGTGCCTGTGACTGGTGGACCCGATGCCCCGGAGCCCCGGGGCACGGGGCACGCTCCTGACCTGTCCTTGCGGGCTTACGCCCCAGGCAGGGCAGGGCAGGGCAAGCCCCGGGATCCCGGAGGCCAGTCCGGATCTGGGCCTTGGGCAAAGGTGGAGCTGGTTAAAGGGCCGGCTGCCGTGGGCTGGAGGAGAGGTGGCCTCCTTCCCTCGCTCCTCGCGCCTTTCCGCGGCGTCGCGCTGGGTGAGCGACGCCGCCCGGGCCAGGGCCGTTGTCCCTGCGCCGAGCGAGGGGTCCTGCCTAGAGTCCCGCAGGGTGTCTGACGGAAACGTCCGCTTGGCTTGGGGCCGGGCGTTGTAAGATCCCTGCCTTGGCCGGGGCGTGGCCTGTGGGAACACAGGGTAGGTGGGGGTGGGGAGATGCCGGGCACGCCGGAGCCTGCGCACCGGGACCGAGCGGCCGAATGAGTGCCCCTTCCCTCAGGGGTGGTCCCCACGAAGCCCGCTGGCCCTGGACACACCCCTGCGCTGGGTGGGAACGGGCCCTGCCTTCAGTCGGGCGGTCAGCCGGCCGCCCGGGGACCACGGGAAGCACATGACAAGAGCTGTGCCGGCTGAGCACCAAGGGCCTTTGGGCGGAGTGCGCGGGTGGTGGCGCCTGGTCCCGGGTCCAAGCGCCCCCTCTTGTCGCGAGGGCTGTGGGTCGGCATAGGGCCAGGCCCTGACGTCCCAGGGTTTGCCGTGTCCGTGGGCCCTGGGATTTTGTCGGTGGTCGCTGAGGGTCGGTGTCCTGCGGTCACGCCGGGACAGGGGTCACGGCGACAGAGGTCCCATGGCAGGGGCCTCCGCCCCCGCCAGCGTTAGCGGCTGGAGACGGCGTGCTCTGCCTTGCCAGGAGGACTCGGTCACGCGGGGTCTCTGGCCTTTTTCCGCCACCCCTCGGCGGTGTGGACCGTGGCGCTCGGAGTTTCCGTGGCACCGATCTTGCGGCACGGCCTGGCGCGCCGGGAGGCCTGGGTTCCCGGTCCCCGGAGGGCTCTGCCCGGGCCCGAGGCCTCCTCCCAAGGGCAACCGCCCCGTGGCCCCCCCAACAGCCGAAAGCCACCCGCCAGCCAGTTCCCTCCCCCATGCTCCCGGGGCCCACAAGTCCTACCCGCCCTCGCAAGCCAAGGCACACCCAACCGTACAACCCTTCCGCGGACGAGCTCGCACGCCCGCGCCCCTACGCAGGCACACACACGCGCACACACAGAGACACCGACCCGTGACCACACGCACACACCCTTGGCACACGCACACTCGCACCCGACGCCACGGAGGTCCCGCCCGTCCGCGGCCTTGACTGGCCTGCGTGCGGGGCATCCGGCCCGGCTGCCGCCCGGACTGCGGGACAGAGGGACAGGCACAGGCAGAGGCAGGAGGCCTTGCCCCCAGGCCCGTTCGGAGCCGCGTGGCGAGCTACGCCCCTGGGTCCTTTGCTCACGCGTGCGTGCTCCTTTTCCACACTTGTCAGGCGCGGTGCGACGCCGGGTGGGCTCACGGTCACCCCAGAGAAGATGGCCTTCCTGTCCTCGGATGCGCGGAGCTTGGCCGGGTCCGCGGACGAAGTGCGGACCAGCGCGGGCACCCTGCGGACGGATCGGCGAGACGGTAAGCCTGCCGCCGCCTCCGGCGGCTCCCCTGGCGCCGGGATTTCGCGCGCCTGCCGGAGAGGCTGCCAGTGCGCGCCAGCCTTGTGGCGAGCGGGGTCTGGCCCCCAGTGGAGGTTGCACCCTTGCTCTTGCCCAGGGGCGTGGTTCCGGATGGGCCAGGCTGCTGCTGCTGCTGCAGGGCTCTGAGGCCACCCAGCCTGCCCCGTTCAGTTGGCCTGGCGGCCCCGAATGTGCTCGGATCGATGATGACTCCCTCCTTCTGCATTCCTTGGAAAAGCTGAACAAAATGAGTGAGAACTCCCTACCGTCGTTCTCATCGAAACTGAGGTCCAGCACGTTGTCTCCCCCGGGGACGGTAGGAGTGAGGGACAGCTTCCCCTCGGTCACACGCCGGCAGCCCACCCCCACCCCCACCACCGCGGCAACCACCTCTACCGGCAGCACCACCAGACCAGCAGCAGCACCAGCAGCACCACCACCACCACCACCACCACCACCACCACCACCACCTCCAGCCCGCAGGGTCCTCGGCCTCTTGAAAGCCGCATGTGGGGCTCAGGGCCCGGGGGGCGTATCCCCCCTTCCGCTGGCACGGAGGTCCTCGGAGACGTGGCCGGGCCCTTGTGGCGCGTCGGGCAGATGGCATCCCGGTCGTGGGAGTCCCGCAGGCAGGCGCTGGGCGAGGCCCTGTGAGCGCCTGTCCCGGAGCAGCGTGGGCCAGTGTGGCGCTCCAGGCGGAGCTCCTGGGGGAGCGTGTGGTTAGAGGCTGGCAGCGGCAGGCGCCATGCGTTCCGAGGAGAGCCCCGGGCCGGGCAAGCGGCGATGCGTGCCCGGGCCCCTCCTCCCGGTGGCATCGGTGGTGCGCCCCAGGGTCTCGGGGGCAGAGGGCCAAGGCCAGGACGCTGCCCTGGACAGCGCAGGGGTGGATCCCCGTGGAGGCCCCGTGGGGCCCCACGAGGCCCGTGGCGGGAGACCAGGCTGAAAGTGGAGCCACCGGGCAGGCTCTTGCCCTCGACAGACACGGCGGGGCCGGGGGAGGGAGGCCGGCGGGCTGATGGTGGGGACCTGCGTGGCGCGAACCTCCGGTTGTATGCTGACACAGCCGGTCACGGCTGCGAGGGTTGTGGGGGCCGTGCCCTCCAGCACCCGTCCCCGTTGGGCGGCCACCTGGTGGCTACGGCGGCCGGGTTTGGGGTGTCTCGGGGCCGCGTTTTGGTCCCTTAGCGGAGTGCCCCTGGGGCCTCCGTCCCCGAGGAGCGGCGACCGGTGGGCGTCTTCCCGGGGTCCCGAGGGTGTGCGTTTGCCATGAACCCCGGCGCGGCCGGGACGGTGTCCTCTGGCGCGGGCCCCCGAGGCCACGGAGGGCTTGCCCCGCACCCGGGCCTGGGCCCGCGGAGCTGGAGGTGCTTCTGCCGAGGTGCCTGTGACTGGTGGACCCGATGCCCCGGAGCCCCGGGGCACGGGGCACGCTCCTGACCTGTCCTTGCGGGCTTACGCCCCAGGCAGGGCAGGGCAGGGCAAGCCCCGGGATCCCGGAGGCCAGTCCGGATCTGGGCCTTGGGCAAAGGTGGAGCTGGTTAAAGGGCCGGCTGCCGTGGGCTGGAGGAGAGGTGGCCTCCTTCCCTCGCTCCTCGCGCCTTTCCGCGGCGTCGCGCTGGGTGAGCGACGCCGCCCGGGCCAGGGCCGTTGTCCCTGCGCCGAGCGAGGGGTCCTGCCTAGAGTCCCGCAGGGTGTCTGACGGAAACGTCCGCTTGGCTTGGGGCCGGGCGTTGTAAGATCCCTGCCTTGGCCGGGGCGTGGCCTGTGGGAACACAGGGTAGGTGGGGGTGGGGAGATGCCGGGCACGCCGGAGCCTGCGCACCGGGACCGAGCGGCCGAATGAGTGCCCCTTCCCTCAGGGGTGGTCCCCACGAAGCCCGCTGGCCCTGGCCACACCCCTGCGCTGGGTGGGAACGGGCCCTGCCTTCAGTCGGGCGGTCAGCCGGCCGCCCGGGGACCACGGGAAGCACATGACAAGAGCTGTGCCGGCTGAGCACCAAGGGCCTTTGGGCGGAGTGCGCGGGTGGTGGCGCCTGGTCCCGGGTCCAAGCGCCCCCTCTTCTCGCGAGGGCTGTGGGTCGGCATAGGGCCAGGCCCTGACGTCCCAGGGTTTGCCGTGTCCGTGGGCCCTGGGATTTTGTCGGTGGTCGCTGAGGGTCGGTGTCCTGCGGTCACGCCGGGACAGGGGTCACGGCGACAGAGGTCCCATGGCAGGGGCCTCCGCCCCCGCCAGCGTTAGCGGCTGGAGACGGCGTGCTCTGCCTTGCCAGGAGGACTCGGTCACGCGGGGTCTCTGGCCTTTTTCCGCCACCCCTCGGCGGTGTGGACCGTGGCGCTCGGAGTTTCCGTGGCACCGATCTTGCGGCACGGCCTGGCGCGCCGGGAGGCCTGGGTTCCCGGTCCCCGGAGGGCTCTGCCCGGGCCCGAGGCCTCCTCCCAAGGGCAACCGCCCCGTGGCCCCCCCAACAGCCGAAAGCCACCCGCCAGCCAGTTCCCTCCCCCATGCTCCCGGGGCCCACAAGTCCTACCCGCCCTCGCAAGCCAAGGCACACCCAACCGTACAACCCTTCCGCGGACGAGCTCGCACGCCCGCGCCCCTACGCAGGCACACACACGCGCACACACAGAGACACCGACCCGTGACCACACGCACACACCCTCGGCACACGCACACTCGCACCCGACGCCACGGAGGTCCCGCCCGTCCGCGGCCTTGACTGGCCTGCGTGCGGGGCATCCGGCCCGGCTGCCGCCCGGACTGCGGGACAGAGGGACAGGCACAGGCAGAGGCAGGAGGCCTTGCCCCCAGGCCCGTTCGGAGCCGCGTGGCGAGCTACGCCCCTGGGTCCTTTGCTCAGGCGTGCGTGCTCCTTTTCCACACTTGTCAGGCGCGGTGCGACGCCGGGTGGGCTCACGGTCACCCCAGAGAAGATGGCCTTCCTGTCCTCGGATGCGCGGAGCTTGGCCGGGTCCGCGGACGAAGTGCGGACCAGCGCGGGCACCCTGCGGACGGATCGGCGAGACGGTAAGCCTGCCGCCGCCTCCGGCGGCTCCCCTGGCGCCGGGATTTCGCGCGCCTGCCGGAGAGGCTGCCAGTGCGCGCCAGCCTTGTGGCGAGCGGGGTCTGGCCCCCAGTGGAGGTTGCACCCTTGCTCTTGCCCAGGGGCGTGGTTCCGGATGGGCCAGGCTGCTGCTGCTGCTGCAGGGCTCTGAGGCCACCCAGCCTGCCCCGTTCAGTTGGCCTGGCGGCCCCGAATGTGCTCGGATCGATGATGACTCCCTCCTTCTGCATTCCTTGGAAAAGCTGAACAAAATGAGTGAGAACTCCCTACCGTCGTTCTCATCGAAACTGAGGTCCAGCACGTTGTCTCCCCCGGGGACGGTAGGAGTGAGGGACAGCTTCCCCTCGGTCACACGCCGGCAGCCCACCCCCACCCCCACCACCGCGGCAACCACCGCTACCGGCAGCACCACCAGACCAGCAGCAGCACCAGCAGCACCACCACCACCACCACCACCACCACCACCACCACCACCTCCAGCCCGCAGGGTCCTCGGCCTCTTGAAAGCCGCATGTGGGGCTCAGGGCCCGGGGGGCGTATCCCCCCTTCCGCTGGCACGGAGGTCCTCGGAGACGTGGCCGGGCCCTTGTGGCGCGTCGGGCAGATGGCATCCCGGTCGTGGGAGTCCCGCAGGCAGGCGCTGGGCGAGGCCCTGTGAGCGCCTGTCCCGGAGCAGCGTGGGCCAGTGTGGCGCTCCAGGCGGAGCTCCTGGGGGAGCGTGTGGTTAGAGGCTGGCAGCGGCAGGCGCCATGCGTTCCGAGGAGAGCCCCGGGCCGGGCAAGCGGCGATGCGTGCCCGGGCCCCTCCTCCCGGTGGCATCGGTGGTGCGCCCCAGGGTCTCGGGGGCAGAGGGCCAAGGCCAGGACGCTGCCCTGGACAGCGCAGGGGTGGATCCCCGTGGAGGCCCCGTGGGGCCCCACGAGACCCGTGGCGGGAGACCAGGCTGAAAGTGGAGCCACCGGGCAGGCTCTTGCCCTCGACAGACACGGCGGGGCCGGGGGAGGGAGGCCGGCGGGCTGATGGTGGGGACCTGCGTGGCGCGAACCTCCGGTTGTATGCTGACACAGCCGGTCACGGCTGCGAGGGTTGTGGGGGCCGTGCCCTCCAGCACCCGTCCCCGTTGGGCGGCCACCTGGTGGCTACGGCGGCCGGGTTTGGGGTGTCTCGGGGCCGCGTTTTGGTCCCTTAGCGGAGTGCCCCTGGGGCCTCCGTCCCCGAGGAGCGGCGACCGGTGGGCGTCTTCCCGGGGTCCCGAGGGTGTGCGTTTGCCATGAACCCCGGCGCGGCCGGGACGGTGTCCTCTGGCGCGGGCCCCCGAGGCCACGGAGGGCTTGCCCCGCACCCGGGCCTGGGCCCGCGGAGCTGGAGGTGCTTCTGCCGAGGTGCCTGTGACTGGTGGACCCGATGCCCCGGAGCCCCGGGGCACGGGGCACGCTCCTGACCTGTCCTTGCGGGCTTACGCCCCAGGCAGGGCAGGGCAGGGCAAGCCCCGGGATCCCGGAGGCCAGTCCGGATCTGGGCCTTGGGCAAAGGTGGAGCTGGTTAAAGGGCCGGCTGCCGTGGGCTGGAGGAGAGGTGGCCTCCTTCCCTCGCTCCTCGCGCCTTTCCGCGGCGTCGCGCTGGGTGAGCGACGCCGCCCGGGCCAGGGCCGTTGTCCCTGCGCCGAGCGAGGGGTCCTGCCTAGAGTCCCGCAGGGTGTCTGACGGAAACGTCCGCTTGGCTTGGGGCCGGGCGTTGTAAGATCCCTGCCTTGGCCGGGGCGTGGCCTGTGGGAACACAGGGTAGGTGGGGGTGGGGAGATGCCGGGCACGCCGGAGCCTGCGCACCGGGACCGAGCGGCCGAATGAGTGCCCCTTCCCTCAGGGGTGGTCCCCACGAAGCCCGCTGGCCCTGGCCACACCCCTGCGCTGGGTGGGAACGGGCCCTGCCTTCAGTCGGGCGGTCAGCCGGCCGCCCGGGGACCACGGGAAGCACATGACAAGAGCTGTGCCGGCTGAGCACCAAGGGCCTTTGGGCGGAGTGCGCGGGTGGTGGCGCCTGGTCCCGGGTCCAAGCGCCCCCTCTTCTCGCGAGGGCTGTGGGTCGGCATAGGGCCAGGCCCTGACGTCCCAGGGTTTGCCGTGTCCGTGGGCCCTGGGATTTTGTCGGTGGTCGCTGAGGGTCGGTGTCCTGCGGTCACGCCGGGACAGGGGTCACGGCGACAGAGGTCCCATGGCAGGGGCCTCCGCCCCCGCCAGCGTTAGCGGCTGGAGACGGCGTGCTCTGCCTTGCCAGGAGGACTCGGTCACGCGGGGTCTCTGGCCTTTTTCCGCCACCCCTCGGCGGTGTGGACCGTGGCGCTCGGAGTTTCCGTGGCACCGATCTTGCGGCACGGCCTGGCGCGCCGGGAGGCCTGGGTTCCCGGTCCCCGGAGGGCTCTGCCCGGGCCCGAGGCCTCCTCCCAAGGGCAACCGCCCCGTGGCCCCCCCAACAGCCGAAAGCCACCCGCCGGCCAGTTCCCTCCCCCATGCTCCCGGGGCCCACAAGTCCTACCCGCCCTCGCAAGCCAAGGCACACCCAACCGTACAACCCTTCCGCGGACGAGCTCGCACGCCCGCGCCCCTACGCTGGCACACACACGCGCACACACAGAGACACCGACCCGTGACCACACGCACACACCCTCGGCACACGCACACTCGCACCCGACGCCACGGAGGTCCCGCCCGTCCGCGGCCTTGACTGGCCTGCGTGCGGGGCATCCGGCCCGGCTGCCGCCCGGACTGCGGGACAGAGGGACAGGCACAGGCAGAGGCAGGAGGCCTTGCCCCCAGGCCCGTTCGGAGCCGCGTGGCGAGCTACGCCCCTGGGTCCTTTGCTCACGCGTGCGTGCTCCTTTTCCACACTTGTCAGGCGCGGTGCGACGCCGGGTGGGCTCACGGTCACCCCAGAGAAGATGGCCTTCCTGTCCTCGGATGCGCGGAGCTTGGCCGGGTCCGCGGACGAAGTGCGGACCAGCGCGGGCACCCTGCGGACGGATCGGCGAGACGGTAAGCCTGCCGCCGCCTCCGGCGGCTCCCCTGGCGCCGGGATTTCGCGCGCCTGCCGGAGAGGCTGCCAGTGCGCGCCAGCCTTGTGGCGAGCGGGGTCTGGCCCCCAGTGGAGGTTGCACCCTTGCTCTTGCCCAGGGGCGTGGTTCCGGTTGGGCCAGGCTGCTGCTGCTGCTGCAGGGCTCTGAGGCCACCCAGCCTGCCCCATTCAGTTGGCCTGGCGGCCCCGAATGTGCTCGGATCGATGATGACTCCCTCCTTCTGCATTCCTTGGAAAAGCTGAACAAAATGAGTGAGAACTCCCTACCGTCGTTCTCATCGAAACTGAGGTCCAGCACGTTGTCTCCCCCGGGGACGGTAGGAGTGAGGGACAGCTTCCCCTCGGTCACACGCCGGCAGCCCACCCCCACCCCCACCACCGCGGCAACCACCGCTACCGGCAGCACCACCAGACCAGCAGCAGCACCAGCAGCACCACCACCACCACCACCACCACCACCACCACCACCACCTTCAGCCCGCAGGGTCCTCGGCCTCTTGAAAGCCGCATGTGGGGCTCAGGGCCCGGGGGGCGTATCCCCCCTTCCGCTGGCACGGAGGTCCTCGGAGACGTGGCCGGGCCCTTGTGGCGCGTCGGGCAGATGGCATCCCGGTCGTGGGAGTCCCGCAGGCAGGCGCTGGGCGAGGCCCTGTGAGCGCCTGTCCCGGAGCAGCGTGGGCCAGTGTGGCGCTCCAGGCGGAGCTCCTGGGGGAGCGTGTGGTTAGAGGCTGGCAGCGGCAGGCGCCATGCGTTCCGAGGAGAGCCCCGGGCCGGGCAAGCGGCGATGCGTGCCCGGGCCCCTCCTCCCGGTGGCATCGGTGGTGCGCCCCAGGGTCTCGGGGGCAGAGGGCCAAGGCCAGGACGCTGCCCTGGACAGCGCAGGGGTGGATCCCCGTGGAGGCCCCGTGGGGCCCCACGAGGCCCGTGGCGGGAGACCAGGCTGAAAGTGGAGCCACCGGGCAGGCTCTTGCCCTCGACAGACACGGCGGGGCCGGGGGAGGGAGGCCGGCGGGCTGATGGTGGGGACCTGCGTGGCGCGAACCTCCGGTTGTATGCTGACACAGCCGGTCACGGCTGCGAGGGTTGTGGGGGCCGTGCCCTCCAGCACCCGTCCCCGTTGGGCGGCCACCTGGTGGCTACGGCGGCCGGGTTTGGGGTGTCTCGGGGCCGCGTTTTGGTCCCTTAGCGGAGTGCCCCTGGGGCCTCCGTCCCCGAGGAGCGGCGACCGGTGGGCGTCTTCCCGGGGTCCCGAGGGTGTGCGTTTGCCATGAACCCCGGCGCGGCCGGGACGGTGTCCGCTGGCGCGGGCCCCCGAGGCCACGGAGGGCTTGCCCCGCACCCGGGCCTGGGCCCGCGGAGCTGGAGGTGCTTCTGCCGAGGTGCCTGTGACTGGTGGACCCGATGCCCCGGAGCCCCGGGGCACGGGGCACGCTCCTGACCTGTCCTTGCGGGCTTACGCCCCAGGCAGGGCAGGGCAGGGCAAGCCCCGGGATCCCGGAGGCCAGTCCGGATCTGGGCCTTGGGCAAAGGTGGAGCTGGTTAAAGGGCCGGCTGCCGTGGGCTGGAGGAGAGGTGACCTCCTTCCCTCGCTCCTCGCGCCTTTCCGCGGCGTCGCGCTGGGTGAGCGACGCCGCCCGGGCCAGGGCCGTTGTCCCTGCGCCGAGCGAGGGGTCCTGCCTAGAGTCCCGCAGGGTGTCTGACGGAAACGTCCGCTTGGCTTGGGGCCGGGCGTTGTAAGATCCCTGCCTTGGCCGGGGCGTGGCCTGTGGGAACACAGGGTAGGTGGGGGTGGGGAGATGCCGGGCACGCCGGAGCCTGCGCACCGGGACCGAGCGGCCGAATGAGTGCCCCTTCCCTCAGGGGTGGTCCCCACGAAGCCCGCTGGCCCTGGACACACCCCTGCGCTGGGTGGGAACGGGCCCTGCCTTCAGTCGGGCGGTCAGCCGGCCGCCCGGGGACCACGGGAAGCACATGACAAGAGCTGTGCCGGCTGAGCACCAAGGGCCTTTGGGCGGAGTGCGCGGGTGGTGGCGCCTGGTCCCGGGTCCAAGCGCCCCCTCTTCTCGCGAGGGCTGTGGGTCGGCATAGGGCCAGGCCCTGACGTCCCAGGGTTTGCCGTGTCCGTGGGCCCTGGGATTTTGTCGGTGGTCGCTGAGGGTCGGTGTCCTGCGGTCACGCCGGGACAGGGGTCACGGCGACAGAGGTCCCATGGCAGGGGCCTCCGCCCCCGCCAGCGTTAGCGGCTGGAGACGGCGTGCTCTGCCTTGCCAGGAGGACTCGGTCACGCGGGGTCTCTGGCCTTTTTCCGCCACCCCTCGGCGGTGTGGACCGTGGCGCTCGGAGTTTCCGTGGCACCGATCTTGCGGCACGGCCTGGCGCGCCGGGAGGCCTGGGTTCCCGGTCCCCGGAGGGCTCTGCCCGGGCCCGAGGCCTCCTCCCAAGGGCAACCGCCCCGTGGCCCCCCCAACAGCCGAAAGCCACCCGCCAGCCAGTTCCCTCCCCCATGCTCCCGGGGCCCACAAGTCCTACCCGCCCTCGCAAGCCAAGGCACACCCAACCGTACAACCCTTCCGCGGACGAGCTCGCACGCCCGCGCCCCTACGCAGGCACACACACGCGCACACACAGAGACACCGACCCGTGACCACACGCACACACCCTTGGCACACGCACACTCGCACCCGACGCCACGGAGGTCCCGCCCGTCCGCGGCCTTGACTGGCCTGCGTGCGGGGCATCCGGCCCGGCTGCCGCCCGGACTGCGGGACAGAGGGACAGGCACAGGCAGAGGCAGGAGGCCTTGCCCCCAGGCCCGTTCGGAGCCGCGTGGCGAGCTACGCCCCTGGGTCCTTTGCTCACGCGTGCGTGCTCCTTTTCCACACTTGTCAGGCGCGGTGCGACGCCGGGTGGGCTCACGGTCACCCCAGAGAAGATGGCCTTCCTGTCCTCGGATGCGCGGAGCTTGGCCGGGTCCGCGGACGAAGTGCGGACCAGCGCGGGCACCCTGCGGACGGATCGGCGAGACGGTAAGCCTGCCGCCGCCTCCGGCGGCTCCCCTGGCGCCGGGATTTCGCGCGCCTGCCGGAGAGGCTGCCAGTGCGCGCCAGCCTTGTGGCGAGCGGGGTCTGGCCCCCAGTGGAGGTTGCACCCTTGCTCTTGCCCAGGGGCGTGGTTCCGGATGGGCCAGGCTGCTGCTGCTGCTGCAGGGCTCTGAGGCCACCCAGCCTGCCCCGTTCAGTTGGCCTGGCGGCCCCGAATGTGCTCGGATCGATGATGACTCCCTCCTTCTGCATTCCTTGGAAAAGCTGAACAAAATGAGTGAGAACTCCCTACCGTCGTTCTCATCGAAACTGAGGTCCAGCACGTTGTCTCCCCCGGGGACGGTAGGAGTGAGGGACAGCTTCCCCTCGGTCACACGCCGGCAGCCCACCCCCACCCCCACCACCGCGGCAACCACCGCTACCGGCAGCACCACCAGACCAGCAGCAGCACCAGCAGCAGCACCACCACCACCACCACCACCACCACCACCACCACCTCCAGCCCGCAGGGTCCTCGGCCTCTTGAAAGCCGCATGTGGGGCTCAGGGCCCGGGGGGCGTATCCCCCCTTCCGCTGGCACGGAGGTCCTCGGAGACGTGGCCGGGCCCTTGTGGCGCGTCGGGCAGATGGCATCCCGGTCGTGGGAGTCCCGCAGGCAGGCGCTGGGCGAGGCCCTGTGAGCGCCTGTCCCGGAGCAGCGTGGGCCAGTGTGGCGCTCCAGGCGGAGCTCCTGGGGGAGCGTGTGGTTAGAGGCTGGCAGCGGCAGGCGCCATGCGTTCCGAGGAGAGCCCCGGGCCGGGCAAGCGGCGATGCGTGCCCGGGCCCCTCCTCCCGGTGGCATCGGTGGTGCGCCCCAGGGTCTCGGGGGCAGAGGGCCAAGGCCAGGACGCTGCCCTGGACAGCGCAGGGGTGGATCCCCGTGGAGGCCCCGTGGGGCCCCACGAGGCCCGTGGCGGGAGACCAGGCTGAAAGTGGAGCCACCGGGCAGGCTCTTGCCCTCGACAGACACGGCGGGGCCGGGGGAGGGAGGCCGGCGGGCTGATGGTGGGGACCTGCGTGGCGCGAACCTCCGGTTGTATGCTGACACAGCCGGTCACGGCTGCGAGGGTTGTGGGGGCCGTGCCCTCCAGCACCCGTCCCCGTTGGGCGGCCACCTGGTGGCTACGGCGGCCGGGTTTGGGGTGTCTCGGGGCCGCGTTTCGGTCCCTTAGCGGAGTGCCCCTGGGGCCTCCGTCCCCGAGGAGCGGCGACCGGTGGGCGTCTTCCCGGGGTCCCGAGGGTGTGCGTTTGCCATGAACCCCGGCGCGGCCGGGACGGTGTCCGCTGGCGCGGGCCCCCGAGGCCACGGAGGGCTTGCCCCGCACCCGGGCCTGGGCCCGCGGAGCTGGAGGTGCTTCTGCCGAGGTGCCTGTGACTGGTGGACCCGATGCCCCGGAGCCCCGGGGCACGGGGCACGCTCCTGACCTGTCCTTGCGGGCTTGTGCCCCAGGCAGGGCAGGGCAGGGCAAGCCCCGGGATCCCGGAGGCCAGTCCGGATCTGGGCCTTGGGCAAAGGTGGAGCTGGTTAAAGGGCCGGCTGTCGTGGGCTGGAGGAAAGGTGGCCTCCTTCCCTCACTCCTCGCGCCTTTCTGCGGCGTCGTGCTGGGTGAGCGACGCCACCCGGGCCAGGGCCGTTGTCCCTGCGCTGAGCGAGGGGTCCTGCCTAGAGTCCCGCAGGGTGTCTGACGGAGACGTCCGCTTGGCTTGGGGCCGGGCGTTGTAAGATCCCTGCCTTGGCCGGGGCGTGGCCAGTGGGAACACAGGGTAGGTGGGGGTGGGGAGATGCCGGGCACGCCGGAGCCTGCGCACCGGGACCGAGCGGCCGAATGAGTGCCCCTTCCCTCAGGGGCGGTCCCCACGAAGCCCGCTGACCCTGGACACACCCCTGCGCTGGGTGGGAACGGGCCCTGCCTTCAGTCGGGCGGTCAGCCGGCCGCCCGGGGACCACGGGAAGCACATGACAAGAGCTGTGCCGGCTGAGCACCAAGGGCCTTTGGGCGGAGTGCGCGGGTGGTGGCGCCTGGTCCCGGGTCCAAGCGCCCCCTCTTCTCGCGAGGGCTGTGGGTCGGCATAGGGCCAGGCCCTGACGTCCCAGGGTTTGCCGTGTCCGTGGGCCCTGGGCTTTTGTCGGTGGTCGCTGAGGGTCGGTGTCCTGCGGTCACGCCGGGACAGGGGTCACGGCGACAGAGGTCCCATGGCAGGGGCCTCCGCCCCCGCCAGCGTTAGCGGCTGGAGACGGCGTGCTCTGCCTTGCCAGGAGGACTCGGACACGCGGGGTCTCTGGCCTTTTTCCGCCACCCCTCGGCGGTGTGGACCGTGGCGCTCGGAGTTTCCGTGGCACCGATCTTGCGGCACGGCCTGGCGCGCCGGGAGGCCTGGGTTCCCGGTCCCCGGAGGGCTCTGCACGGGCCCGAGGCCTCCTCCCAAGGGCAACCGCCCCGTGGCCCCCCCAATAGCTGAAAGCCACCCGCCGGCCAGTTCCCTCCCCCATGCTCCCGGGGCCCACAAGTCCTACCCGCCCTCGCAAGCCAAGGCACACCCAACCGTACCCCCCTTCCGCGGGCGCGCTTGCACGCCCGCGCCCCTACGCAGGCACACACACGCGCACACACAGAGACACCGACCCGTGACCACACGCACACACCCTCGGCACACGCACACTCGCACCCGACGCCACGGAGGTCCCGCCCGTCCGCGGCCTTGACTGTCCTGCGTGCGGGGCATCCGGCCCGGCTGCCGCCCGGACTGCGGGACAGAGGGACAGGCACAGGCAGAGGCAGGAGGCCTTGCCCCCAGGCCCGTTCGGAGCCGCGTGGCGAGCTACGCCCCTGGGTCCTTTGCTCACGCGTGCGTGCTCCTTTTCCACACTTGTCAGGCGCGGTGCGACGCAGGGTGGGCTCACGGTCACCCCAGAGAAGATGGCCTTCCTGTCCTCGGATGCGCGGAGCTTGGCCGGGTCCGCGGACGAAGTGCGGACCAGCGCGGGCACCCTGCGGACGGATCGGCGAGACGGTAAGCCTGCCGCCGCCTCCGGCGGCTCCCCTGGCGCCGGGATTTCGCGCGCCTGCCGGAGAGGCTGCCAGTGCGCGCCAGCCTTGTGGCGAGCGGGGTCTGGCCCCCAGTGGAGGTTGCACCCTTGCTCTTGCCCAGGGGCGTGGTTCCGGATGGGCCAGGCTGCTGCTGCTGCTGCAGGGCTCTGAGACCACCCAGCCTGCCCCGTTCAGTTGGCCTGGCGGCCCCGAATGTGCTCGGATCGATGATGACTCCCTCCTTCTGCATTCCTTGGAAAAGCTGAACAAAATGAGTGAGAACTCCCTACCGTCGTTCTCATCGAAACTGAGGTCCAGCACGTTGTCTCCCCCGGGGACGGTAGGAGTGAGGGACAGCTTCCCCTCGGTCACACGCCGGCAGCCCACCCCCACCCCCACCACCGCGGCAACCACCGCTACCGGCAGCACCACCAGACCAGCAGCAGCACCAGCAGCACCACCACCACCACCACCACCACCACCACCACCACCACCTCCAGCCCGCAGGGTCCTCGGCCTCTTGAAAGCCGCATGTGGGGCTCAGGGCCCGGGGGGCGTATCCCCCCTTCCGCTGGCACGGAGGTCCTCGGAGACGTGGCCGGGCCCTTGTGGCGCGTCGGGCAGATGGCATCCCGGTCGTGGGAGTCCCGCAGGCAGGCGCTGGGCGAGGCCCTGTGAGCGCCTGTCCCGGAGCAGCGTGGGCCAGTGTGGCGCTCCAGGCGGAGCTCCTGGGGGAGCGTGTGGTTAGAGGCTGGCAGCGGCAGGCGCCATGCGTTCCGAGGAGAGCCCCGGGCCGGGCAAGCGGCGATGGGTGCCCGGGCCCCTCCTCCCGGTGGCATCGGTGGTGCGCCCCAGGGTCTCGGGGGCAGAGGGCCAAGGCCAGGACGCTGCCCTGGACAGCGCAGGGGTGGATCCCCGTGGAGGCCCCGTGGGGCCCCACGAGGCCCGTGGCGGGAGACCAGGCTGAAAGTGGAGCCACCGGGCAGGCTCTTGCCCTCGACAGACACGGCGGGGCCGGGGGAGGGAGGCCGGCGGGCTGATGGTGGGGACCTGCGTGGCGCGAACCTCCGGTTGTATGCTGACATAGCCGGTCACGGCTGCGAAGGTTGTGGGGGCCGTGCCCTCCAGCACCCGTCCCCGTTGGGCGGCCACCTGGTGGCTACGGCGGCCGGGTTCGGGGTGTCTCGGGGCCGCGTTTCGGTCCCTTAGCGGAGTGCCCCTGGGGCCTCCGTCCCCGAGGAGCGGCGACCGGTGGGCGTCTTCCCGGGGTCCCGAGGGTGTGCGTTTGCCATGAACCCCGGCGCGGCCGGGACGGTGTCCGCTGGCGCGGGCCCCCGAGGCCACGGAGGGCTTGCCCCGCACCCGGGCCTGGGCCCGCGAAGCTGGAGGTGCTTCTGCCGAGGTGCCTGTGACTGGTGGACCCGATGCCCCGGAGCCCCGGGGCACGGGGCACGCTCCTGACCTGTCCTTGCGGGCTTACGCCCCAGGCAGGGCAGGGCAGGGCAAGCCCCGGGATCCCGGAGGCCAGTCCGGATCTGGGCCTTGGGCAAAGGTGGAGCTGGTTAAAGGGCCGGCTGCCGTGGGCTGGAGGAGAGGTGGCCTCCTTCCCTCGCTCCTCGCGCCTTTCCGCGGCGTCGCGCTGGGTGAGCGACGCCGCCCGGGCCAGGGCCGTTGTCCCTGCGCCGAGCGAGGGGTCCTGCCTAGAGTCCCGCAGGGTGTCTGACGGAAACGTCCGCTTGGCTTGGGGCCGGGCGTTGTAAGATCCCTGCCTTGGCCGGGGCGTGGCCTGTGGGAACACAGGGTAGGTGGGGGTGGGGAGATGCCGGGCACGCCGGAGCCTGCGCACCGGGACCGAGCGGCCGAATGAGTGCCCCTTCCCTCAGGGGTGGTCCCCACGAAGCCCGCTGGCCCTGGACACACCCCTGCGCTGGGTGGGAACGGGCCCTGCCTTCAGTCGGGCGGTCAGCCGGCCGCCCGGGGACCACGGGAAGCACATGACAAGAGCTGTGCCGGCTGAGCACCAAGGGCCTTTGGGCGGAGTGCGCGGGTGGTGGCGCCTGGTCCCGGGTCCAAGCGCCCCCTCTTGTCGCGAGGGCTGTGGGTCGGCATAGGGCCAGGCCCTGACGTCCCAGGGTTTGCCGTGTCCGTGGGCCCTGGGATTTTGTCGGTGGTCGCTGAGGGTCGGTGTCCTGCGGTCACGCCGGGACAGGGGTCACGGCGACAGAGGTCCCATGGCAGGGGCCTCCGCCCCCGCCAGCGTTAGCGGCTGGAGACGGCGTGCTCTGCCTTGCCAGGAGGACTCGGTCACGCGGGGTCTCTGGCCTTTTTCCGCCACCCCTCGGCGGTGTGGACCGTGGCGCTCGGAGTTTCCGTGGCACCGATCTTGCGGCACGGCCTGGCGCGCCGGGAGGCCTGGGTTCCCGGTCCCCGGAGGGCTCTGCACGGGCCCGAGGCCTCCTCCCAAGGGCAACCGCCCCGTGGCCCCCCCAATAGCTGAAAGCCACCCGCCGGCCAGTTCCCTCCCCCATGCTCCCGGGGCCCACAAGTCCTACCCGCCCTCGCAAGCCAAGGCACACCCAACCGTACCCCCCTTCCGCGGGCGCGCTTGCACGCCCGCGCCCCTACGCAGGCACACACACGCGCACACACAGAGACACCGACCCGTGACCACACGCACACACCCTCGGCACACGCACACTCGCACCCGACGCCACGGAGGTCCCGCCCGTCCGCGGCCTTGACTGGCCTGCGTGCGGGGCATCCGGCCCGGCTGCCGCCCGGACTGCGGGACAGAGGGACAGGCACAGGCAGAGGCAGGAGGCCTTGCCCCCAGGCCCGTTCGGAGCCGCGTGGCGAGCTACGCCCCTGGGTCCTTTGCTCACGCGTGCGTGCTCCTTTTCCACACTTGTCAGGCGCGGTGCGACGCAGGGTGGGCTCACGGTCACCCCAGAGAAGATGGCCTTCCTGTCCTCGGATGCGCGGAGCTTGGCCGGGTCCGCGGACGAAGTGCGGACCAGCGCGGGCACCCTGCGGACGGATCGGCGAGACGGTAAGCCTGCCGCCGCCTCCGGCGGCTCCCCTGGCGCCGGGATTTCGCGCGCCTGCCGGAGAGGCTGCCAGTGCGCGCCAGCCTTGTGGCGAGCGGGGTCTGGCCCCCAGTGGAGGTTGCACCCTTGCTCTTGCCCAGGGGCGTGGTTCCGGATGGGCCAGGCTGCTGCTGCTGCTGCAGGGCTCTGAGACCACCCAGCCTGCCCCGTTCAGTTGGCCTGGCGGCCCCGAATGTGCTCGGATCGATGATGACTCCCTCCTTCTGCATTCCTTGGAAAAGCTGAACAAAATGAGTGAGAACTCCCTACCGTCGTTCTCATCGAAACTGAGGTCCAGCACGTTGTCTCCCCCGGGGACGGTAGGAGTGAGGGACAGCTTCCCCTCGGTCACACGCCGGCAGCCCACCCCCACCCCCACCACCGCGGCAACCACCGCTACCGGCAGCACCACCAGACCAGCAGCAGCACCAGCAGCACCACCACCACCACCACCACCACCACCACCACCACCACCTCCAGCCCGCAGGGTCCTCGGCCTCTTGAAAGCCGCATGTGGGGCTCAGGGCCCGGGGGGCGTATCCCCCCTTCCGCTGGCACGGAGGTCCTCGGAGACGTGGCCGGGCCCTTGTGGCGCGTCGGGCAGATGGCATCCCGGTCGTGGGAGTCCCGCAGGCAGGCGCTGGGCGAGGCCCTGTGAGCGCCTGTCCCGGAGCAGCGTGGGCCAGTGTGGCGCTCCAGGCGGAGCTCCTGGGGGAGCGTGTGGTTAGAGGCTGGCAGCGGCAGGCGCCATGCGTTCCGAGGAGAGCCCCGGGCCGGGCAAGCGGCGATGGGTGCCCGGGCCCCTCCTCCCGGTGGCATCGGTGGTGCGCCCCAGGGTCTCGGGGGCAGAGGGCCAAGGCCAGGACGCTGCCCTGGACAGCGCAGGGGTGGATCCCCGTGGAGGCCCCGTGGGGCCCCACGAGGCCCGTGGCGGGAGACCAGGCTGAAAGTGGAGCCACCGGGCAGGCTCTTGCCCTCGACAGACACGGCGGGGCCGGGGGAGGGAGGCCGGCGGGCTGATGGTGGGGACCTGCGTGGCGCGAACCTCCGGTTGTATGCTGACATAGCCGGTCACGGCTGCGAAGGTTGTGGGGGCCGTGCCCTCCAGCACCCGTCCCCGTTGGGCGGCCACCTGGTGGCTACGGCGGCCGGGTTCGGGGTGTCTCGGGGCCGCGTTTCGGTCCCTTAGCGGAGTGCCCCTGGGGCCTCCGTCCCCGAGGAGCGGCGACCGGTGGGCGTCTTCCCGGGGTCCCGAGGGTGTGCGTTTGCCATGAACCCCGGCGCGGCCGGGACGGTGTCCGCTGGCGCGGGCCCACGAGGCCACGGAGGGCTTGCCCCGCACCCGGGCCTGGGCCCGCGAAGCTGGAGGTGCTTCTGCCGAGGTGCCTGTGACTGGTGGACCCGATGCCCCGGAGCCCCGGGGCACGGGGCACGCTCCTGACCTGTCCTTGCGGGCTTACGCCCCAGGCAGGGCAGGGCAGGGCAAGCCCCGGGATCCCGGAGGCCAGTCCGGATCTGGGCCTTGGGCAAAGGTGGAGCTGGTTAAAGGGCCGGCTGCCGTGGGCTGGAGGAGAGGTGGCCTCCTTCCCTCGCTCCTCGCGCCTTTCCGCGGCGTCGCGCTGGGTGAGCGACGCCGCCCGGGCCAGGGCCGTTGTCCCTGCGCCGAGCGAGGGGTCCTGCCTAGAGTCCCGCAGGGTGTCTGACGGAAACGTCCGCTTGGCTTGGGGCCGGGCGTTGTAAGATCCCTGCCTTGGCCGGGGCGTGGCCTGTGGGAACACAGGGTAGGTGGGGGTGGGGAGATGCCGGGCACGCCGGAGCCTGCGCACCGGGACCGAGCGGCCGAATGAGTGCCCCTTCCCTCAGGGGTGGTCCCCACGAAGCCCGCTGGCCCTGGCCACACCCCTGCGCTGGGTGGGAACGGGCCCTGCCTTCAGTCGGGCGGTCAGCCGGCCGCCCGGGGACCACGGGAAGCACATGACAAGAGCTGTGCCGGCTGAGCACCAAGGGCCTTTGGGCGGAGTGCGCGGGTGGTGGCGCCTGGTCCCGGGTCCAAGCGCCCCCTCTTGTCGCGAGGGCTGTGGGTCGGCATAGGGCCAGGCCCTGACGTCCCAGGGTTTGCCGTGTCCGTGGGCCCTGGGATTTTGTCGGTGGTCGCTGAGGGTCGGTGTCCTGCGGTCACGCCGGGACAGGGGTCACGGCGACAGAGGTCCCATGGCAGGGGCCTCCGCCCCCGCCAGCGTTAGCGGCTGGAGACGGCGTGCTCTGCCTTGCCAGGAGGACTCGGTCACGCGGGGTCTCTGGCCTTTTTCCGCCACCCCTCGGCGGTGTGGACCGTGGCGCTCGGAGTTTCCGTGGCACCGATCTTGCGGCACGGCCTGGCGCGCCGGGAGGCCTGGGTTCCCGGTCCCCGGAGGGCTCTGCACGGGCCCGAGGCCTCCTCCCAAGGGCAACCGCCCCGTGGCCCCCCCAATAGCTGAAAGCCACCCGCCGGCCAGTTCCCTCCCCCATGCTCCAGGGGCCCACAAGTCCTACCCGCCCTCGCAAGCCAAGGCACACCCAACCGTACCCCCCTTCCGCGGGCGCGCTTGCACGCCCGCGCCCCTACGCAGGCACACACACGCGCACACACAGAGACACCGACCCGTGACCACACGCACACACCCTCGGCACACGCACACTCGCACCCGACGCCACGGAGGTCCCGCCCGTCCGCGGCCTTGACTGTCCTGCGTGCGGGGCATCCGGCCCGGCTGCCGCCCGGACTGCGGGACAGAGGGACAGGCACAGGCAGAGGCAGGAGGCCTTGCCCCCAGGCCCGTTCGGAGCCGCGTGGCCAGCTACGCCCCTGGGTCCTTTGCTCACGCGTGCGTGCTCCTTTTCCACACTTGTCAGGCGCGGTGCGACGCAGGGTGGGCTCACGGTCACCCCAGAGAAGATGGCCTTCCTGTCCTCGGATGCGCGGAGCTTGGCCGGGTCCGCGGACGAAGTGCGGACCAGCGCGGGCACCCTGCGGACGGATCGGCGAGACGGTAAGCCTGCCGCCGCCTCCGGCGGCTCCCCTGGCGCCGGGATTTCGCGCGCCTGCCGGAGAGGCTGCCAGTGCGCGCCAGCCTTGTGGCGAGCGGGGTCTGGCCCCCAGTGGAGGTTGCACCCTTGCTCTTGCCCAGGGGCGTGGTTCCGGATGGGCCAGGCTGCTGCTGCTGCTGCAGGGCTCTGAGACCACCCAGCCTGCCCCGTTCAGTTGGCCTGGCGGCCCCGAATGTGCTCGGATCGATGATGACTCCCTCCTTCTGCATTCCTTGGAAAAGCTGAACAAAATGAGTGAGAACTCCCTACCGTCGTTCTCATCGAAACTGAGGTCCAGCACGTTGTCTCCCCCGGGGACGGTAGGAGTGAGGGACAGCTTCCCCTCGGTCACACGCCGGCAGCCCACCCCCACCCCCACCACCGCGGCAACCACCGCTACCGGCAGCACCACCAGACCAGCAGCAGCACCAGCAGCACCACCACCACCACCACCACCACCACCACCACCACCACCTCCAGCCCGCAGGGTCCTCGGCCTCTTGAAAGCCGCATGTGGGGCTCAGGGCCCGGGGGGCGTATCCCCCCTTCCGCTGGCACGGAGGTCCTCGGAGACGTGGCCGGGCCCTTGTGGCGCGTCGGGCAGATGGCATCCCGGTCGTGGGAGTCCCGCAGGCAGGCGCTGGGCGAGGCCCTGTGAGCGCCTGTCCCGGAGCAGCGTGGGCCAGTGTGGCGCTCCAGGCGGAGCTCCTGGGGGAGCGTGTGGTTAGAGGCTGGCAGCGGCAGGCGCCATGCGTTCCGAGGAGAGCCCCGGGCCGGGCAAGCGGCGATGGGTGCCCGGGCCCCTCCTCCCGGTGGCATCGGTGGTGCGCCCCAGGGTCTCGGGGGCAGAGGGCCAAGGCCAGGACGCTGCCCTGGACAGCGCAGGGGTGGATCCCCGTGGAGGCCCCGTGGGGCCCCACGAGGCCCGTGGCGGGAGACCAGGCTGAAAGTGGAGCCACCGGGCAGGCTCTTGCCCTCGACAGACACGGCGGGGCCGGGGGAGGGAGGCCGGCGGGCTGATGGTGGGGACCTGCGTGGCGCGAACCTCCGGTTGTATGCTGACATAGCCGGTCACGGCTGCGAAGGTTGTGGGGGCCGTGCCCTCCAGCACCCGTCCCCGTTGGGCGGCCACCTGGTGGCTACGGCGGCCGGGTTCGGGGTGTCTCGGGGCCGCGTTTCGGTCCCTTAGCGGAGTGCCCCTGGGGCCTCCGTCCCCGAGGAGCGGCGACCGGTGGGCGTCTTCCCGGGGTCCCGAGGGTGTGCGTTTGCCATGAACCCCGGCGCGGCCGGGACGGTGTCCGCTGGCGCGGGCCCCCGAGGCCACGGAGGGCTTGCCCCGCACCCGGGCCTGGGCCCGCGAAGCTGGAGGTGCTTCTGCCGAGGTGCCTGTGACTGGTGGACCCGATGCCCCGGAGCCCCGGGGCACGGGGCACGCTCCTGACCTGTCCTTGCGGGCTTACGCCCCAGGCAGGGCAGGGCAGGGCAAGCCCCGGGATCCCGGAGGCCAGTCCGGATCTGGGCCTTGGGCAAAGGTGGAGCTGGTTAAAGGGCCGGCTGCCGTGGGCTGGAGGAGAGGTGGCCTCCTTCCCTCGCTCCTCGCGCCTTTCCGCGGCGTCGCGCTGGGTGAGCGACGCCTCCCGGGCCAGGGCCGTTGTCCCTGCGCCGAGCGAGGGGTCCTGCCTAGAGTCCCGCAGGGTGTCTGACGGAAACGTCCGCTTGGCTTGGGGCCGGGCGTTGTAAGATCCCTGCCTTGGCCGGGGCGTGGCCTGTGGGAACACAGGGTAGGTGGGGGTGGGGAGATGCCGGGCACGCCGGAGCCTGCGCACCGGGACCGAGCGGCCGAATGAGTGCCCCTTCCCTCAGGGGTGGTCCCCACGAAGCCCGCTGGCCCTGGCCACACCCCTGCGCTGGGTGGGAACGGGCCCTGCCTTCAGTCGGGCGGTCAGCCGGCCGCCCGGGGACCACGGGAAGCACATGACAAGAGCTGTGCCGGCTGAGCACCAAGGGCCTTTGGGCGGAGTGCGCGGGTGGTGGCGCCTGGTCCCGGGTCCAAGCGCCCCCTCTTGTCGCGAGGGCTGTGGGTCGGCATAGGGCCAGGCCCTGACGTCCCAGGGTTTGCCGTGTCCGTGGGCCCTGGGATTTTGTCGGTGGTCGCTGAGGGTCGGTGTCCTGCGGTCACGCCGGGACAGGGGTCACGGCGACAGAGGTCCCATGGCAGGGGCCTCCGCCCCCGCCAGCGTTAGCGGCTGGAGACGGCGTGCTCTGCCTTGCCAGGAGGACTCGGTCACGCGGGGTCTCTGGCCTTTTTCCGCCACCCCTCGGCGGTGTGGACCGTGGCGCTCGGAGTTTCCGTGGCACCGATCTTGCGGCACGGCCTGGCGCGCCGGGAGGCCTGGGTTCCCGGTCCCCGGAGGGCTCTGCCCGGGCCCGAGGCCTCCTCCCAAGGGCAACCGCCCCGTGGCCCCCCCAACAGCCGAAAGCCACCCGCCGGCCAGTTCCCTCCCCCATGCTCCCGGGGCCCACAAGTCCTACCCGCCCTCGCAAGCCAAGGCACACCCAACCGTACAACCCTTCCGCGGACGAGCTCGCACGCCCGCGCCCCTACGCAGGCACACACACGCGCACACACAGAGACACCGACCCGTGACCACACGCACACACCCTCGGCACACGCACACTCACACCCGACGCCACGGAGGTCCCGCCCGTCCGCGGCCTTGACTGGCCTGCGTGCGGGGCATCCGGCCCGGCTGCCGCCCGGACTGCGGGACAGAGGGACAGGCACAGGCAGAGGCAGGAGGCCTTGCCCCCAGGCCCGTTCGGAGCCGCGTGGCCAGCTACGCCCCTGGGTCCTTTGCTCACGCGTGCGTGCTCCTTTTCCACACTTGTCAGGCGCGGTGCGACGCAGGGTGGGCTCACGGTCACCCCAGAGAAGATGGCCTTCCTGTCCTCGGATGCGCGGAGCTTGGCCGGGTCCGCGGACGAAGTGCGGACCAGCGCGGGCACCCTGCGGACGGATCGGCGAGACGGTAAGCCTGCCGCCGCCTCCGGCGGCTCCCCTGGCGCCGGGATTTCGCGCGCCTGCCGGAGAGGCTGCCAGTGCGCGCCAGCCTTGTGGCGAGCGGGGTCTGGCCCCCAGTGGAGGTTGCACCCTTGCTCTTGCCCAGGGGCGTGGTTCCGGATGGGCCAGGCTGCTGCTGCTGCTGCAGGGCTCTGAGACCACCCAGCCTGCCCCGTTCAGTTGGCCTGGCGGCCCCGAATGTGCTCGGATCGATGATGACTCCCTCCTTCTGCATTCCTTGGAAAAGCTGAACAAAATGAGTGAGAACTCCCTACCGTCGTTCTCATCGAAACTGAGGTCCAGCACGTTGTCTCCCCCGGGGACGGTAGGAGTGAGGGACAGCTTCCCCTCGGTCACACGCCGGCAGCCCACCCCCACCCCCACCACCGCGGCAACCACCGCTACCGGCAGCACCACCAGACCAGCAGCAGCACCAGCAGCACCACCACCACCACCACCACCACCACCACCACCACCACCTCCAGCCCGCAGGGTCCTCGGCCTCTTGAAAGCCGCATGTGGGGCTCAGGGCCCGGGGGGCGTATCCCCCCTTCCGCTGGCACGGAGGTCCTCGGAGACGTGGCCGGGCCCTTGTGGCGCGTCGGGCAGATGGCATCCCGGTCGTGGGAGTCCCGCAGGCAGGCGCTGGGCGAGGCCCTGTGAGCGCCTGTCCCGGAGCAGCGTGGGCCAGTGTGGCGCTCCAGGCGGAGCTCCTGGGGGAGCGTGTGGTTAGAGGCTGGCAGCGGCAGGCGCCATGCGTTCCGAGGAGAGCCCCGGGCCGGGCAAGCGGCGATGGGTGCCCGGGCCCCTCCTCCCGGTGGCATCGGTGGTGCGCCCCAGGGTCTCGGGGGCAGAGGGCCAAGGCCAGGACGCTGCCCTGGACAGCGCAGGGGTGGATCCCCGTGGAGGCCCCGTGGGGCCCCACGAGGCCCGTGGCGGGAGACCAGGCTGAAAGTGGAGCCACCGGGCAGGCTCTTGCCCTCGACAGACACGGCGGGGCCGGGGGAGGGAGGCCGGCGGGCTGATGGTGGGGACCTGCGTGGCGCGAACCTCCGGTTGTATGCTGACACAGCCGGTCACGGCTGCGAGGGTTGTGGGGGCCGTGCCCTCCAGCACCCGTCCCCGTTGGGCGGCCACCTGGTGGCTACGGCGGCCGGGTTTGGGGTGTCTCGGGGCCGCGTTTTGGTCCCTTAGCGGAGTGCCCCTGGGGCCTCCGTCCCCGAGGAGCGGCGACCGGTGGGCGTCTTCCCGGGGTCCCGAGGGTGTGCGTTTGCCATGAACCCCGGCGCGGCCGGGACGGTGTCCGCTGGCGCGGGCCCCCGAGGCCACGGAGGGCTTGCCCCGCACCCGGGCCTGGGCCCGCGGAGCTGGAGGTGCTTCTGCCGAGGTGCCTGTGACTGGTGGACCCGATGCCCCGGAGCCCCGGGGCACGGGGCACGCTCCTGACCTGTCCTTGCGGGCTTACGCCCCAGGCAGGGCAGGGCAGGGCAAGCCCCGGGATCCCGGAGGCCAGTCCGGATCTGGGCCTTGGGCAAAGGTGGAGCTGGTTAAAGGGCCGGCTGCCGTGGGCTGGAGGAGAGGTGGCCTCCTTCCCTCGCTCCTCGCGCCTTTCCGCGGCGTCGCGCTGGGTGAGCGACGCCGCCCGGGCCAGGGCCGTTGTCCCTGCGCCGAGCGAGGGGTCCTGCCTAGAGTCCCGCAGGGTGTCTGACGGAAACGTCCGCTTGGCTTGGGGCCGGGCGTTGTAAGATCCCTGCCTTGGCCGGGGCGTGGCCTGTGGGAACACAGGGTAGGTGGGGGTGGGGAGATGCCGGGCACGCCGGAGCCTGCGCACCGGGACCGAGCGGCCGAATGAGTGCCCCTTCCCTCAGGGGTGGTCCCCACGAAGCCCGCTGGCCCTGGACACACCCCTGCGCTGGGTGGGAACGGGCCCTGCCTTCAGTCGGGCGGTCAGCCGGCCGCCCGGGGACCACGGGAAGCACATGACAAGAGCTGTGCCGGCTGAGCACCAAGGGCCTTTGGGCGGAGTGCGCGGGTGGTGGCGCCTGGTCCCGGGTCCAAGCGCCCCCTCTTGTCGCGAGGGCTGTGGGTCGGCATAGGGCCAGGCCCTGACGTCCCAGGGTTTGCCGTGTCCGTGGGCCCTGGGATTTTGTCGGTGGTCGCTGAGGGTCGGTGTCCTGCGGTCACGCCGGGACAGGGGTCACGGCGACAGAGGTCCCATGGCAGGGGCCTCCGCCCCCGCCAGCGTTAGCGGCTGGAGACGGCGTGCTCTGCCTTGCCAGGAGGACTCGGTCACGCGGGGTCTCTGGCCTTTTTCCGCCACCCCTCGGCGGTGTGGACCGTGGCGCTCGGAGTTTCCGTGGCACCGATCTTGCGGCACGGCCTGGCGCGCCGGGAGGCCTGGGTTCCCGGTCCCCGGAGGGCTCTGCCCGGGCCCGAGGCCTCCTCCCAAGGGCAACCGCCCCGTGGCCCCCCCAACAGCCGAAAGCCACCCGCCGGCCAGTTCCCTCCCCCATGCTCCCGGGGCCCACAAGTCCTACCCGCCCTCGCAAGCCAAGGCACACCCAACCGTACAACCCTTCCGCGGACGAGCTCGCACGCCCGCGCCCCTACGCAGGCACACACACGCGCACACACAGAGACACCGACCCGTGACCACACGCACACACCCTCGGCACACGCACACTCGCACCCGACGCCACGGAGGTCCCGCCCGTCCGCGGCCTTGACTGGCCTGCGTGCGGGGCATCCGGCCCGGCTGCCGCCCGGACTGCGGGACAGAGGGACAGGCACAGGCAGAGGCAGGAGGCCTTGCCCCCAGGCCCGTTCGGAGCCGCGTGGCGAGCTACGCCCCTGGGTCCTTTGCTCACGCGTGCGTGCTCCTTTTCCACACTTGTCAGGCGCGGTGCGACGCTGGGTGGGCTCACGGTCACCCCAGAGAAGATGGCCTTCCTGTCCTCGGATGCGCGGAGCTTGGCCGGGTCCGCGGACGAAGTGCGGACCAGCGCGGGCACCCTGCGGACGGATCGGCGAGACGGTAAGCCTGCCGCCGCCTCCGGCGGCTCCCCTGGCGCCGGGATTTCGCGCGCCTGCCGGAGAGGCTGCCAGTGCGCGCCAGCCTTGTGGCGAGCGGGGTCTGGCCCCCAGTGGAGGTTGCACCCTTGCTCTTGCCCAGGGGCGTGGTTCCGGATGGGCCAGGCTGCTGCTGCTGCTGCAGGGCTCTGAGGCCACCCAGCCTGCCCCGTTCAGTTGGCCTGGCGGCCCCGAATGTGCTCGGATCGATGATGACTCCCTCCTTCTGCATTCCTTGGAAAAGCTGAACAAAATGAGTGAGAACTCCCTACCGTCGTTCTCATCGAAACTGAGGTCCAGCACGTTGTCTCCCCCGGGGAAGGTAGGAGTGAGGGACAGCTTCCCCTCGGTCACACGCCGGCAGCCCACCCCCACCCCCACCACCGCGGCAACCACCGCCACCGGCAGCACCACCAGACCAGCAGCAGCACCAGCAGCACCACCACCACCACCACCACCACCACCACCACCACCTCCAGCCCGCAGGGTCCTCGGCCTCTTGAAAGCCGCATGTGGGGCTCAGGGCCCGGGGGGCGTATCCCCCCTTCCGCTGGCACGGAGGTCCTCGGAGACGTGGCCGGGCCCTTGTGGCGCGTCGGGCAGATGGCATCCCGGTCGTGGGAGTCCCGCAGGCAGGCGCTGGGCGAGGCCCTGTGAGCGCCTGTCCCGGAGCAGCGTGGGCCAGTGTGGCGCTCCAGGCGGAGCTCCTGGGGGAGCGTGTGGTTAGAGGCTGGCAGCGGCAGGCGCCATGCGTTCCGAGGAGAGCCCCGGGCCGGGCAAGCGGCGATGCGTGCCCGGGCCCCTCCTCCCGGTGGCATCGGTGGTGCGCCCCAGGGTCTCGGGGGCAGAGGGCCAAGGCCAGGACGCTGCCCTGGACAGCGCAGGGGTGGATCCCCGTGGAGGCCCCGTGGGGCCCCACGAGGCCCGTGGCGGGAGACCAGGCTGAAAGTGGAGCCACCGGGCAGGCTCTTGCCCTCGACAGACACGGCGGGGCCGGGGGAGGGAGGCCGGCGGGCTGATGGTGGGGACCTGCGTGGCGCGAACCTCCGGTTGTATGCTGACATAGCCGGTCACGGCTGCGAAGGTTGTGGGGGCCGTGCCCTCCAGCACCCGTCCCCGTTGGGCGGCCACCTGGTGGCTACGGCGGCCCGGTTCGGGGTGTCTCGGGGCCGCGTTTCGGTCCCTTAGCGGAGTGCCCCTGGGGCCTCCGTCCCCGAGGAGCGGCGACCGGTGGGCGTCTTCCCGGGGTCCCGAGGGTGTGCGTTTGCCATGAACCCCGGCGCGGCCGGGACGGTGTCCGCTGGCGCGGGCCCCCGAGGCCACGGAGGGCTTGCCCCGCACCCGGGCCTGGGCCCGCGAAGCTGGAGGTGCTTCTGCCGAGGTGCCTGTGACTGGTGGACCCGATGCCCCGGAGCCCCGGGGCACGGGGCACGCTCCTGACCTGTCCTTGCGGGCTTACGCCCCAGGCAGGGCAGGGCAGGGCAAGCCCCGGGATCCCGGAGGCCAGTCCGGATCTGGGCCTTGGGCAAAGGTGGAGCTGGTTAAAGGGCCGGCTGCCGTGGGCTGGAGGAGAGGTGGCCTCCTTCCCTCGCTCCTCGCGCCTTTCCGCGGCGTCGCGCTGGGTGAGCGACGCCGCCCGGGCCAGGGCCGTTGTCCCTGCGCCGAGCGAGGGGTCCTGCCTAGAGTCCCGCAGGGTGTCTGACGGAAACGTCCGCTTGGCTTGGGGCCGGGCGTTGTAAGATCCCTGCCTTGGCCGGGGCGTGGCCTGTGGGAACACAGGGTAGGTGGGGGTGGGGAGATGCCGGGCACGCCGGAGCCTGCGCACCGGGACCGAGCGGCCGAATGAGTGGCCCTTCCCTCAGGGGTGGTCCCCACGAAGCCCGCTGGCCCTGGACACACCCCTGCGCTGGGTGGGAACGGGCCCTGCCTTCAGTCGGGCGGTCAGCCGGCCGCCCGGGGACCACGGGAAGCACATGACAAGAGCTGTGCCGGCTGAGCACCAAGGGCCTTTGGGCGGAGTGCGCGGGTGGTGGCGCCTGGTCCCGGGTCCAAGCGCCCCCTCTTGTCGCGAGGGCTGTGGGTCGGCATAGGGCCAGGCCCTGACGTCCCAGGGTTTGCCGTGTCCGTGGGCCCTGGGATTTTGTCGGTGGTCGCTGAGGGTCGGTGTCCTGCGGTCACGCCGGGACAGGGGTCACGGCGACAGAGGTCCCATGGCAGGGGCCTCCGCCCCCGCCAGCGTTAGCGGCTGGAGACGGCGTGCTCTGCCTTGCCAGGAGGACTCGGTCACGCGGGGTCTCTGGCCTTTTTCCGCCACCCCTCGGCGGTGTGGACCGTGGCGCTCGGAGTTTCCGTGGCACCGATCTTGCGGCACGGCCTGGCGCGCCGGGAGGCCTGGGTTCCCGGTCCCCGGAGGGCTCTGCCCGGGCCCGAGGCCTCCTCCCAAGGGCAACCGCCCCGTGGCCCCCCCAACAGCCGAAAGCCACCCGCCGGCCAGTTCCCTCCCCCATGCTCCCGGGGCCCACAAGTCCTACCCGCCCTCGCAAGCCAAGGCACACCCAACCGTACAACCCTTCCGCGGACGAGCTCGCACGCCCGCGCCCCTACGCAGGCACACACACGCGCACACACAGAGACACCGACCCGTGACCACACGCACACACCCTCGGCACATGCACACTCGCACCCGACGCCACGGAGGTCCCGCCCGTCCGCGGCCTTGACTGGCCTGCGTGCGGGGCATCCGGCCCGGCTGCCGCCCGGACTGCGGGACAGAGGGACAGGCACAGGCAGAGGCAGGAGGCCTTGCCCCCAGGCCCGTTCGGAGCCGCGTGGCGAGCTACGCCCCTGGGTCCTTTGCTCACGCGTGCGTGCTCCTTTTCCACACTTGTCAGGCGCGGTGCGACGCCGGGTGGGCTCACGGTCACCCCAGAGAAGATGGCCTTCCTGTCCTCGGATGCGCGGAGCTTGGCCGGGTCCGCGGACGAAGTGCGGACCAGCGCGGGCACCCTGCGGACGGATCGGCGAGACGGTAAGCCTGCCGCCGCCTCCGGCGGCTCCCCTGGCGCCGGGATTTCGTGCGCCTGCCGGAGAGGCTGCCAGTGCGCGCCAGCCTTGTGGCGAGCGGGGTCTGGCCCCCAGTGGAGGTTGCACCCTTGCTCTTGCCCAGGGGCGTGGTTCCGGATGGGCCAGGCTGCTGCTGCTGCTGCAGGGCTCTGAGGCCACCCAGCCTGCCCCGTTCAGTTGGCCTGGCGGCCCCGAATGTGCTCGGATCGATGATGACTCCCTCCTTCTGCATTCCTTGGAAAAGCTGAACAAAATGAGTGAGAACTCCCTACCGTCGTTCTCATCGAAACTGAGGTCCAGCACGTTGTCTCCCCCGGGGACGGTAGGAGTGAGGGACAGCTTCCCCTCGGTCACACGCCGTCAGCCCACCCCCACCCCCACCACCGCGGCAACCACCGCTACCGGCAGCACCACCAGACCAGCAGCAGCACCAGCAGCAGCACCACCACCACCACCACCACCACCACCACCACCACCTCCAGCCCGCAGGGTCCTCGGCCTCTTGAAAGCCGCATGTGGGGCTCAGGGCCCGGGGGGCGTATCCCCCCTTCCGCTGGCACGGAGGTCCTCGGAGACGTGGCCGGGCCCTTGTGGCGCGTCGGGCAGATGGCATCCCGGTCGTGGGAGTCCCGCAGGCAGGCGCTGGGCGAGGCCCTGTGAGCGCCTGTCCCGGAGCAGCGTGGGCCAGTGTGGCGCTCCAGGCGGAGCTCCTGGGGGAGCGTTTGGTTAGAGGCTGGCAGCGGCAGGCGCCATGCGTTCCGAGGAGAGCCCCGGGCCGGGCAAGCGGCGATGCGTGCCCGGGCCCCTCCTCCCGGTGGCATCGGTGGTGCGCCCCAGGGTCTCGGGGGCAGAGGGCCAAGGCCAGGACGCTGCCCTGGACAGCGCAGGGGTGGATCCCCGTGGAGGCCCCGTGGGGCCCCACGAGGCCCGTGACGGGAGACCAGGCTGAAAGTGGAGCCACCGGGCAGGCTCTTGCCCTCGACAGACACGGCGGGGCCGGGGGAGGGAGGCCGGCGGGCTGATGGTGGGGACCTGCGTGGCGCGAACCTCCGGTTGTATGCTGACATAGCCGGTCACGGCTGCGAAGGTTGTGGGGGCCGTGCCCTCCAGCACCCGTCCCCGTTGGGCGGCCACCTGGTGGCTACGGCGGCCGGGTTCGGGGTGTCTCGGGGCCGCGTTTCGGTCCCTTAGCGGAGTGCCCCTGGGGCCTCCGTCCCCGAGGAGCGGCGACCGGTGGGCATCTTCCCGGGGTCCCGAGGGTGTGCGTTTGCCATGAACCCCGGCGCGGCCGGGACGGTGTCCGCTGGCGCGGGCCCCCGAGGCCACGGAGGGCTTGCCCCGCACCCGGGCCTGGGCCCGCGGAGCTGGAGGTGCTTCTGCCGAGGTGCCTGTGACTGGTGGACCCGATGCCCCGGAGCCCCGGGGCACGGGGCACGCTCCTGACCTGTCCTTGCGGGCTTACGCCCCAGGCAGGGCAGGGCAGGGCAAGCCCCGGGATCCCGGAGGCCAGTCCGGATCTGGGCCTTGGGCAAAGGTGGAGCTGGTTAAAGGGCCGGCTGCCGTGGGCTGGAGGAGAGGTGGCCTCCTTCCCTCGCTCCTCGCGCCTTTCCGCGGCGTCGCGCTGGGTGAGCGACGCCGCCCGGGCCAGGGCCGTTGTCCCTGCGCCGAGCGAGGGGTCCTGCCTAGAGTCCCGCAGGGTGTCTGACGGAGACGTCCGCTTGGCTTGGGGCCGGGCGTTGTAAGATCCCTGCCTTGGCCGGGGCGTGGCCTGTGGGAACACAGGGTAGGTGGGGGTGGGGAGATGCCGGGCACGCCGGAGCCTGCGCACCGGGACCGAGCGGCCGAATGAGTGCCCCTTCCCTCAGGGGCGGTCCCCACGAAGCCCGCTGACCCTGGACACACCCCTGCGCTGGGTGGGAACGGGCCCTGCCTTCAGTCGGGCGGTCAGCCGGCCGCCCGGGGACCACGGGAAGCACATGACAAGAGCTGTGCCGGCTGAGCACCAAGGGCCTTTGGGCGGAGTGCGCGGGTGGTGGCGCCTGGTCCCGGGTCCAAGCGCCCCCTCTTCTCGCGAGGGCTGTGGGTCGGCATAGGGCCAGGCCCTGACGTCCCAGGGTTTGCCGTGTCCGTGGGCCCTGGGCTTTTGTCGGTGGTCGCTGAGGGTCAGTGTCCTGCGGTCACGCCGGGACAGGGGTCACGGCGACAGAGGTCCCATGGCAGGGGCCTCCGCCCCCGCCAGCGTTAGCGGCTGGAGACGGCGTGCTCTGCCTTGCCAGGAGGACTCGGACACGCGGGGTCTCTGGCCTTTTTCCGCCACCCCTCGGCGGTGTGGACCGTGGCGCTCGGAGTTTCCGTGGCACCGATCTTGCGGCACGGCCTGGCGCGCCGGGAGGCCTGGGTTCCCGGTCCCCGGAGGGCTCTGCACGGGCCCGAGGCCTCCTCCCAAGGGCAACCGCCCCGTGGCCCCCCCAATAGCCGAAAGCCACCCGCCGGCCAGTTCCCTCCCCCATGCTCCCGGGGCCCACAAGTCCTACCCGCCCTCGCAAGCCAAGGCACACCCAACCGTACCCCCCTTCCGCGGGCGCGCTTGCACGCCCGCGCCCCTACGCAGGCACACACACGCGCACACACAGAGACACCGACCCGTGACCACACGCACACACCCTCGGCACACGCACACTCGCACCCGACGCCACGGAGGTCCCGCCCGTCCGCGGCCTTGACTGGCCTGCGTGCGGGGCATCCGGCCCGGCTGCCGCCCGGACTGCGGGACAGAGGGACAGGCACAGGCAGAGGCAGGAGGCCTTGCCCCCAGGCCCGTTCGGAGCCGCGTGGCGAGCTACGCCCCTGGGTCCTTTGCTCACGCGTGCGTGCTCCTTTTCCACACTTGTCAGGCGCGGTGCGACGCAGGGTGGGCTCACGGTCACCCCAGAGAAGATGGCCTTCCTGTCCTCGGATGCACGGAGCTTGGCCGGGTCCGCGGACGAAGTGCGGACCAGCGCGGGCACCCTGCGGACGGATCGGCGAGACGGTAAGCCTGCCGCCGCCTCCGGCGGCTCCCCTGGCGCCGGGATTTCGCGCGCCTGCCGGAGAGGCTGCCAGTGCGCGCCAGCCTTGTGGCGAGCGGGGTCTGGCCCCCAGTGGAGGTTGCACCCTTGCTCTTGCCCAGGGGCGTGGTTCCGGATGGGCCAGGCTGCTGCTGCTGCTGCAGGGCTCTGAGACCACCCAGCCTGCCCCGTTCAGTTGGCCTGGCGGCCCCGAATGTGCTCGGATCGATGATGACTCCCTCCTTCTGCATTCCTTGGAAAAGCTGAACAAAATGAGTGAGAACTCCCTACCGTCGTTCTCATCGAAACTGAGGTCCAGCACGTTGTCTCCCCCGGGGACGGTAGGAGTGAGGGACAGCTTCCCCTCGGTCACACGCCGGCAGCCCACCCCCACCCCCACCACCGCGGCAACCACCGCTACCGGCAGCACCACCAGACCAGCAGCAGCACCAGCAGCACCACCACCACCACCACCACCACCACCACAACCACCACCTCCAGCCCGCAGGGTCCTCGGCCTCTTGAAAGCCGCATGTGGGGCTCAGGGCCCGGGGGGCGTATCCCCCCTTCCGCTGGCACGGAGGTCCTCGGAGACGTGGCCGGGCCCTTGTGGCGCGTCGGGCAGATGGCATCCCGGTCGTGGGAGTCCCGCAGGCAGGCGCTGGGCGAGGCCCTGTGAGCGCCTGTCCCGGAGCAGCGTGGGCCAGTGTGGCGCTCCAGGCGGAGCTCCTGGGGGAGCGTGTGGTTAGAGGCTGGCAGCGGCAGGCGCCATGCGTTCCGAGGAGAGCCCCGGGCCGGGCAAGCGGCGATGGGTGCCCGGGCCCCTCCTCCCGGTGGCATCGGTGGTGCGCCCCAGGGTCTCGGGGGCAGAGGGCCAAGGCCAGGACGCTGCCCTGGACAGCACAGGGGTGGATCCCCGTGGAGGCCCCGTGGGGCCCCACGAGGCCCGTGGCAGGAGACCAGGCTGAAAGTGGAGCCACCGGGCAGGCTCTTGCCCTCGACAGACACGGCGGGGCCGGGGGAGGGAGGCCGGCGGGCTGATGGTGGGGACCTGCGTGGCGCGAACCTCCGGTTGTATGCTGACACAGCCGGTCACGGCTGCGAGGGTTGTGGGGGCCGTGCCCTCCAGCACCCGTCCCCGTTGGGCGGCCACCTGGTGGCTACGGCGGCCGGGTTTGGGGTGTCTCGGGGCCGCGTTTTGGTCCCTTAGCGGAGTGCCCCTGGGGCCTCCGTCCCCGAGGAGCGGCGACCGGTGGGCGTCTTCCCGGGGTCCCGAGGGTGTGCGTTTGCCATGAACCCCGGCGCGGCCGGGACGGTGTCCGCTGGCGCGGGCCCCCGAGGCCACGGAGGGCTTGCCCCGCACCCGGGCCTGGGCCCGCGGAGCTGGAGGTGCTTCTGCCGAGGTGCCTGTGACTGGTGGACCCGATGCCCCGGAGCCCCGGGGCACGGGGCACGCTCCTGACCTGTCCTTGCGGGCTTACGCCCCAGGCAGGGCAGGGCAGGGCAAGCCCCGGGATCCCGGAGGCCAGTCCGGATCTGGGCCTTGGGCAAAGGTGGAGCTGGTTAAAGGGCCGGCTGCCGTGGGCTGGAGGAGAGGTGGCCTCCTTCCCTCGCTCCTCGCGCCTTTCCGCGGCGTCGCGCTGGGTGAGCGACGCCGCCCGGGCCAGGGCCGTTGTCCCTGCGCCGAGCGAGGGGTCCTGCCTAGAGTCCCGCAGGGTGTCTGACGGAAACGTCCGCTTGGCTTGGGGCCGGGCGTTGTAAGATCCCTGCCTTGGCCGGGGCGTGGCCTGTGGGAACACAGGGTAGGTGGGGGTGGGGAGATGCCGGGCACGCCGGAGCCTGCGCACCGGGACCGAGCGGCCGAATGAGTGCCCCTTCCCTCAGGGGTGGTCCCCACGAAGCCCGCTGGCCCTGGACACACCCCTGCGCTGGGTGGGAACGGGCCCTGCCTTCAGTCGGGCGGTCAGCCGGCCGCCCGGGGACCACGGGAAGCACATGACAAGAGCTGTGCCGGCTGAGCACCAAGGGCCTTTGGGCGGAGTGCGCGGGTGGTGGCGCCTGGTCCCGGGTCCAAGCGCCCCCTCTTGTCGCGAGGGCTGTGGGTCGGCATAGGGCCAGGCCCTGACGTCCCAGGGTTTGCCGTGTCCGTGGGCCCTGGGATTTTGTCGGTGGTCGCTGAGGGTCGGTGTCCTGCGGTCACGCCGGGACAGGGGTCACGGCGACAGAGGTCCCATGGCAGGGGCCTCCGCCCCCGCCAGCGTTAGCGGCTGGAGACGGCGTGCTCTGCCTTGCCAGGAGGACTCGGTCACGCGGGGTCTCTGGCCTTTTTCCGCCACCCCTCGGCGGTGTGGACCGTGGCGCTCGGAGTTTCCGTGGCACCGATCTTGCGGCACGGCCTGGCGCGCCGGGAGGCCTGGGTTCCCGGTCCCCGGAGGGCTCTGCCCGGGCCCGAGGCCTCCTCCCAAGGGCAACCGCCCCGTGGCCCCCCCAACAGCCGAAAGCCACCCGCCGGCCAGTTCCCTCCCCCATGCTCCCGGGGCCCACAAGTCCTACCCGCCCTCGCAAGCCAAGGCACACCCAACCGTACAACCCTTCCGCGGACGAGCTCGCACGCCCGCGCCCCTACGCAGGCACACACACGCGCACACACAGAGACACCGACCCGTGACCACACGCACACACCCTCGGCACACGCACACTCGCACCCGACGCCACGGAGGTCCCGCCCGTCCGCGGCCTTGACTGGCCTGCGTGCGGGGCATCCGGCCCGGCTGCCACCCGGACTGCGGGACAGAGGGACAGGCACAGGCAGAGGCAGGAGGCCTTGCCCCCAGGCCCGTTCGGAGCCGCGTGGCGAGCTACGCCCCTGGGTCCTTTGCTCACGCGTGCGTGCTCCTTTTCCACACTTGTCAGGCGCGGTGCGACGCCGGGTGGGCTCACGGTCACCCCAGAGAAGATGGCCTTCCTGTCCTCGGATGCGCGGAGCTTGGCCGGGTCCGCGGACGAAGTGCGGACCAGCGCGGGCACCCTGCGGACGGATCGGCGAGACGGTAAGCCTGCCGCCGCCTCCGGCGGCTCCCCTGGCGCCGGGATTTCGCGCGCCTGCCGGAGAGGCTGCCAGTGCGCGCCAGCCTTGTGGCGAGCGGGGTCTGGCCCCCAGTGGAGGTTGCACCCTTGCTCTTGCCCAGGGGCGTGGTTCCGGATGGGCCAGGCTGCTGCTGCTGCTGCAGGGCTCTGAGGCCACCCAGCCTGCCCCGTTCAGTTGGCCTGGCGGCCCCGAATGTGCTCGGATCGATGATGACTCCCTCCTTCTGCATTCCTTGGAAAAGCTGAACAAAATGAGTGAGAACTCCCTACCGTCGTTCTCATCGAAACTGAGGTCCAGCACGTTGTCTCCCCCGGGGACGGTAGGAGTGAGGGACAGCTTCCCCTCGGTCACACGCCGGCAGCCCACCCCCACCCCCACCACCGCGGCAACCACCGCCACCGGCAGCACCACCAGACCAGCAGCAGCACCAGCAGCACCACCACCACCACCACCACCACCACCACCACCACCACCACCTCCAGCCCGCAGGGTCCTCGGCCTCTTGAAAGCCGCGTGTGGGGCTCAGGGCCCGGGGGGCGCATCCCCCCTTCCGCTGGCACGGAGGTCCTCGGAGACGTGGCCGGGCCCTTGTGGCGCGTCGGGCAGATGGCATCCCGGTCGTGGGAGTCCCGCAGGCAGGCGCTGGGCGAGGCCCTGTGAGCGCCTGTCCCGGAGCAGCGTGGGCCAGTGTGGCGCTCCAGGCGGAGCTCCTGGGGGAGCGTGTGGTTAGAGGCTGGCAGCGGCAGGCGCCATGCGTTCCGAGGAGAGCCCCGGGCCGGGCAAGCGGCGATGCGTGCCCGGGCCCCTCCTCCCGGTGGCATCGGTGGTGCGCCCCAGGGTCTCGGGGGCAGAGGGCCAAGGCCAGGACGCTGCCCTGGACAGCGCAGGGGTGGATCCCCGTGGAGGCCCCGTGGGGCCCCACGAGGCCCGTGGCGGGAGACCAGGCTGAAAGTGGAGCCACCGGGCAGGCTCTTGCCCTCGACAGACACGGCGGGGCCGGGGGAGGGAGGCCGGCGGGCTGATGGTGGGGACCTGCGTGGCGCGAACCTCCGGTTGTATGCTGACACAGCCGGTCACGGCTGCGAGGGTTGTGGGGGCCGTGCCCTCCAGCACCCGTCCCCGTTGGGCGGCCACCTGGTGGCTACGGCGGCCGGGTTCGGGGTGTCTCGGGGCCGCGTTTCGGTCCCTTAGCGGAGTGCCCCTGGGGCCTCCGTCCCCGAGGAGCAGCGACCAGTGGGCGTCTTCCCGGGGTCCCGAGGGTGTGCGTTTGCCATGAACCCCGGCGCGGCCGGGACGGTGTCCGCTGGCGCGGGCCCCCGAGGCCACGGAGGGCTTGCCCCGCACCCGGTCCTGGGCCCGCGGAGCTGGAGGTGCTTCTGCCGAGGTGCCTGTGACTGGTGGACCCGATGCCCCGGAGCCCCGGGGCACGGGGCACGCTCCTGACCTGTCCTTGCGGGCTTGTGCCCCAGGCAGGGCAGGGCAGGGCAAGCCCCGGGATCCCGGAGGCCAGTCCGGATCTGGGCCTTGGGCAAAGGTGGAGCTGGTTAAAGGGCCGGCTGTCGTGGGCTGGAGGAGAGGTGGCCTCCTTCCCTCACTCCTCGCGCCTTTCTGCGGCGTCGCGCTGGGTGAGCGACGCCACCCGGGCCAGGGCCCTTGTCCCTGCGCTGAGCGAGGGGTCCTGCCTAGAGTCCCGCAGGGTGTCTGACGGAGACGTCCGCTTGGCTTGGGGCCGGGCGTTGTAAGATCCCTGCCTTGGCCGGGGCGTGGCCAGTGGGAACACAGGGTAGGTGGGGGTGGGGAGATGCCGGGCACGCCGGAGCCTGCGCACCGGGACCGAGCGGCCGAATGAGTGCCCCTTCCCTCAGGGGCGGTCCCCACGAAGCCCGCTGACCCTGGACACACCCCTGCGCTGGGTGAGAACGGGCCCTGCCTTCAGTCGGGCGGTCAGCCGGCCGCCCGGGGACCACGGGAAGCACATGACAAGAGCTGTGCCGGCTGAGCACCAAGGGCCTTTGGGCGGAGTGCGCGGGTGGTGGCGCCTGGTCCCGGGTCCAAGCGCCCCCTCTTCTCGCGAGGGCTGTGGGTCGGCATAGGGCCAGGCCCTGACGTCCCAGGGTTTGCCGTGTCCGTGGGCCCTGGGGTTTTGTCGGTGGTCGCTGAGGGTCGGTGTCCTGCGGTCACGCCGGGACAGGGGTCACGGCGACAGAGGTCCCATGGCAGGGGCCTCCGCCCCCGCCAGCGTTAGCGGCTGGAGACGGCGTGCTCTGCCTTGCCAGGAGGACTCGGACACGCGGGGTCTCTGGCCTTTTTCCGCCACCCCTCGGCGGTGTGGACCGTGGCGCTCGGAGTTTCCGTGGCACCGATCTTGCGGCACGGCCTGGCGCGCCGGGAGGCCTGGGTTCCCGGTCCCCGGAGGGCTCTGCACGGGCCCGAGGCCTCCTCCCAAGGGCAACCGCCCCGTGGCCGCCCCAACAGCCGAAAGCCACCCGCCGGCCAGTTCCCTCCCCCATGCTCCCGGGGCCCACAAGTCCTACCCGCCCTCGCAAACCAAGGCACACCCAACCGTACACCCCTTCCGCGGACGCGCTCGCACGCCCGCGCCCCTACGCAGGCACACACACGCGCACACAAAGAGACACCGACCCGTGACCACACGCACACACCCTCGGCACACGCACACTCGCACCCGACGCCACGGAGGTCCCGCCCGTCCGCGGCCTTGACTGGCCTGCGTGCGGGGCATCCGGCCCGGCTGCCGCCCGGACTGCGGGACAGAGGGACAGGCACAGGCAGAGGCAGGAGGCCTTGCCCCCAGGCCCGTTCAGAGCCGCGTGGCGAGCTACGCCCCTGGGTCCTTTGCTCACGCGTGCGTGCTCCTTTTCCACACTTGTCAGGCGCGGTGCGACGCCGGGTGGGCTCACGGTGACCCCAGAGAAGATGGCCTTCCTGTCCTCGGATGCGCGGAGCTTGGCCGGGTCCGCGGACGAAGTGCGGACCAGCGCGGGCACCCTGCGGACGGATCGTCGAGACGGTAAGCCTGCCGCCGCCTCCGGCGGCTCCCCTGGCGCCGGGATTTCGCGCGCCTGCCGGAGAGGCTGCCAGTGCGCGCCAGCCTTGTGGCGAGCGGGGTCTGGCCCCCAGTGGAGGTTGCACCCTTGCTCTTGCCCAGGGGCGTGGTTCCGGATGGGCCAGGCTGCTGCTGCTGCTGCAGGGCTCTGAGGCCACCCAGCCTGCCCCGTTCAGTTGGCCTGGCGGCCCCGAATGTGCTCGGATCGATGATGACTCCCTCCTTCTGCATTCCTTGGAAAAGCTGAACAAAATGAGTGAGAACTCCCTACCGTCGTTCTCATCGAAACTGAGGTCCAGCACGTTGTCTGCCCCGGGGACGGTAGGAGTGAGGGACAGCTTCCCCTCGGTCACACGCCGGCAGCCCACCCCCACCCCCACCACCGCGGCAACCACCGCCACCGGCAGCACCAGCAGCAGCACCAGCAGCAGCAGCAGCACCACCACCACCACCACCACCACCACCACCTCCAGCCCGCAGGGTCCTCGGCCTCTTGAAAGCCGCGTGTGGGGCTCAGGGCCCGGGGGTCGTATCCCCCCTTCCGCTGGCACGGAGGTCCTCGGAGACGTGGCCGGGCCCTTGTGGCGCGTCGGGCAGATGGCATCCCGGTCGTGGGAGTCCCGCAGGCAGGCGCTGGGCGAGGCCCTGTGAGCGCCTGTCCCGGAGCAGCGTGGGCCAGTGTGGCGCTCCAGGCGGAGCTCCTGGGGGAGCGTGTGGTTAGAGGCTGGCAGCGGCAGGCGCCATGCGTTCCGAGGAGAGCCCCGAGCCGGGCAAGCGGCGATGCGTGCCCGGGCCCCTCCTCCCGGTGGCATCGGTGGTGCGCCCCAGGGTCTCGGGGGCAGAGGGCAAAGGCCAGGACGCTGCCCTGGACAGCGCAGGGGTGGATCCCCGTGGAGGCCCCGTGGGGCCCCACGAGGCCCGTGGCGGGAGACCAGGCTGAAAGTGGAGCCACCGGGCAGGCTCTTGCCCTCGACAGACACGGCGGGGCCGGGGGAGGGAGGCCGGCAGGCTGATGGTGGGGACCTGCGTGGCGCGAACCTCCGGTTGTATGCTGACACAGCCGGTCACGGCTGCGAGGGTTGTGGGGGCCGTGCCCTCCAGCACCCGTCCCCGTTGGGCGGCCACCTGGTGGCTACGGCGGCCGGGTTTGGGGTGTCTCGGGGCCGCGTTTCGGTCCCTTAGCGGAGTGCCCCTGGGGCCTCCGTCCCCGAGGAGCGGCGACCGGTGGGCGTCTTCCCGGGGTCCCGAGGGTGTGCGTTTGCCATGAACCCCGGCGCGGCCGGGACGGTGTCCGCTGGCGCGGGCCCCCGAGGCCACGGAGGGCTTGCCCCGCACCCGGGCCTGGGCCCGCGGACCTGGAGGTGCTTCTGCCGAGGTGCCTGTGACTGGTGGACCTGATGCCCCGGAGCCTCGGGCGGGGCACGGGGCACGTTCCAGACCTGTCCTTGCGGGCTTGCGCCCCAGGCAGGGCAGGGCAGGGCAAGCCCCGGGATCCCGGAGGCCAGTCCGGATCTGGGCCTTGGGCAAAGGTGGAGCTGGTTAAAGGGCCGGCTGCCGTGGGCTGGAGGAGAGGTGGCCTCCTTCCCTCGCTCCTCGCGCCTTTCCGCGGCGTCGCGCTGGGTGAGCGACGCCGCTCGGGCCAGGGCCCTTGACCCTGCGCCGAGCGAGCAGTCCTGCCTAGAGTCCCGCAGGGTGTCTGACGGAAACGTCCGCTTGGCTTGGGGCCGGGCGTTGTAAGATCCCTGCCTTGGCCGGGGCGTGGCCAGTGGGAACACAGGGTAGGTGGGGGTTGGGAGATGCCGGGCACGCCATAGCCTGCGCACCGGGACCGAGCGGCCGAATGAGTGCCCCTTCCCTCGGGGGCGGTCCCCACGAAGCCCGCTGGCCCTGGACACACCCCTGCGCTGGGTGGGAACGGGCCCTGCCTTCAGTCGGGCGGTCAGCCGGCCGCCCGGGGACCACGGGAAGCACATGACAAGAGCTGTGCCGGCTGAGCACCAAGGGCCTTTGGGCGGAGTGCGCGGGTGGTGGCGCCTGGTCCCGGGTCCAAGCGCCCCCTCTTCTCGCGAGGGCTGTGGGTCGGCATAGGGCCAGGCCCTGACGTCCCAGGGTTTGCCGTGTCCGTGGGCCCTGGGATTTTGTCGGTGGTCGCTGAGGGTCGGTGTCCTGCGGTCACGCCGGGACAGGGGTCACGGCGACAGAGGTCCCATGGCAGGGGCCTCCGCCCCCGCCAGCGTTAGCGGCTGGAGACGGCGTGCTCTGCCTTGCCAGGAGGACTCGGACACGCGGGGTCTCTGGCCTTTTTCCGCCACCCCTCGGCGGTGTGGACCGTGGCGCTCGGAGTTTCCGTGGCACCGATCTTGTGGCACGGCCTGGCGCGCCGGGAGGCCTGGGTTCCCGGTCCCCGGAGGGCTCTGCCCGGGCCCGAGGCCTCCTCCCAAGGGCAACCGCCCCGTGGCCCCCCCAACAGCCGAAAGACACCCGCCGGCCAGTTCCCTCCCCCATGCTCCCGGGGCCCACAAATCCTACACGCCCTCGCAAACCAAGGCACACCCAACCGTACACCCCTTCCGCGGACGCGCTCGCACGCCCGCGCCCCTACGCAGGCACACACACGCGCACACAAAGAGACACCGACCCGTGACCACACGCACACACCCTCGGCACACGCACACTCGCACCCGACGCCACGGAGGTCCCGCCCGTCCGCGGCCTTGACTGGCCTGCGTGCGGGGCATCCGGCCCGGCTGCCGCCCGGACTGCGGGACAGAGGGACAGGCACAGGCAGAGGCAGGAGGCCTTGCCCCCAGGCCCGTTCAGAGCCGCGTGGCGAGCTACGCCCCTGGGTCCTTTGCTCACGCGTGCGTGCTCCTTTTCCACACTTGTCAGGCGCGGTGCGACGCCGGGTGGGCTCACGGTGACCCCAGAGAAGATGGCCTTCCTGTCCTCGGATGCGCGGAGCTTGGCCGGGTCCGCGGACGAAGTGCGGACCAGCGCGGGCACCCTGCGGACGGATCGTCGAGACGGTAAGCCTGCCGCCGCCTCCGGCGGCTCCCCTGGCGCCGGGATTTCGCGCGCCTGCCGGAGAGGCTGCCAGTGCGCGCCAGCCTTGTGGCGAGCGGGGTCTGGCCCCCAGTGGAGGTTGCACCCTTGCTCTTGCCCAGGGGCGTGGTTCCGGATGGGCCAGGCTGCTGCTGCTGCTGCAGGGCTCTGAGGCCACCCAGCCTGCCCCGTTCAGTTGGCCTGGCGGCCCCGAATGTGCTCGGATCGATGATGACTCCCTCCTTCTGCATTCCTTGGAAAAGCTGAACAAAATGAGTGAGAACTCCCTACCGTCGTTCTCATCGAAACTGAGGTCCAGCACGTTGTCTGCCCCGGGGACGGTAGGAGTGAGGGACAGCTTCCCCTCGGTCACACGCCGGCAGCCCACCCCCACCCCCACCACCGCGGCAACCACCGCCACCGGCAGCACCAGCAGCAGCACCAGCAGCAGCAGCAACACCACCACCACCACCACCACCACCACCACCTCCAGCCCGCAGGGTCCTCGGCCTCTTGAAAGCCGCGTGTGGGGCTCAGGGCCCGGGGGGCGTATCCCCCCTTCCGCTGGCACGGAGGTCCTCGGAGACGTGGCCGGGCCCTTGTGGCGCGTCGGGCAGATGGCATCCCGGTCGTGGGAGTCCCGCAGGCAGGCGCTGGGCGAGGCCCTGTGAGCGCCTGTCCCGGAGCAGCGTGGGCCAGTGTGGCGCTCCAGGCGGAGCTCCTGGGGGAGCGTGTGTTTAGAGGCTGGCAGCGGCAGGCGCCATGCGTTCCGAGCAGAGCCCCGGGCCGGGCAAGCGGCGATGCGTGCCCGGGCCCCTCCTCCCGGTGGCATCGGTGGTGCGCCCCAGGGTCTCGGGGGCAGAGGGCCAAGGCCAGGACGCTGCCCTGGACAGCGCAGGGGTGGATCCCCGTGGAGGCCCCGTGGGGCCCCACGAGGCCCGTGGCGGGAGACCAGGCTGAAAGTGGAGCCACCGGGCAGGCTCTTGCCCTCGACAGACACGGCGGGGCCGGGGGAGGGAGGCCGGCGGGCTGATGGTGGGGACCTGCGTGGCGCGCGCCTCCGGTTGTATGCTGACACAGCCGGTCACGGCTGCGAGGGTTGTGGGGGCCGTGCCCTCCAGCACCCGTCCCCGTTGGGCGGCCACCTGGTGGCTACGGCGGCCGGGTTTGGGGTGTCTCGGGGCCGCGTTTCGGTCCCTTAGCGGAGTGCCCCTGGGGCCTCCGTCCCCGAGGAGCGGCGACCGGTGGGCGTCTTCCCGGGGTCCCGAGGGTGTGCGTTTGCCATGAACCCCGGCGCGGCCGGGACGGTGTCCGCTGGCGCGGGCCCCCGAGGCCACGGAGGGCTTGCCCCGCACCCGGGCCTGGGCCCGCGGAGCTGGAGGTGCTTCTGCCGAGGTGCCTGTGACTGGTGGACCTGATGCCCCGGAGCCTCGGGCGGGGCACGGGGCACGTTCCAGACCTGTCCTTGCGGGCTTGCGCCCCAGGCAGGGCAGGGCAGGGCAAGCCCCGGGATCCCGGAGGCCAGTCCGGATCTGGGCCTTGGGCAAAGGTGGAGCTGGTTAAAGGGCCGGCTGCCGTGGGCTGGAGGAGAGGTGGCCTCCTTCCCTCGCTCCTCGCGCCTTTCCGCGGCGTCGCGCTGGGTGAGCGACGCCGCTCGGGCCAGGGCCCTTGACCCTGCGCCGAGCGAGCAGTCCTGCCTAGAGTCCCGCAGGGTGTCTGACGGAAACGTCCGCTTGGCTTGGGGCCGGGCGTTGTAAGATCCCTGCCTTGGCCGGGGCGTGGCCAGTGGGAACACAGGGTAGGTGGGGGTTGGGAGATGCCGGGCACGCCGTAGCCTGCGCACCGGGACCGAGCGGCCGAATGAGTGCCCCTTCCCTCAGGGGCGGTCCCCACGAAGCCCGCTGGCCCTGGACACACCCCTGCGCTGGGTGGGAACGGGCCCTGCCTTCAGTCGGGCGGTCAGCCGGCCGCCCGGGGACCACGGGAAGCACATGACAAGAGCTGTGCCGGCTGAGCACCAAGGGCCTTTGGGCGGAGTGCGCGGGTGGTGGCGCCTGGTCCCGGGTCCAAGCGCCCCCTCTTCTCGCGAGGGCTGTGGGTCGGCATAGGGCCAGGCCCTGACGTCCCAGGGTTTGCCGTGTCCGTGGGCCCTGGGATTTTGTCGGTGGTCGCTGAGGGTCGGTGTCCTGCGGTCACGCCGGGACAGGGGTCACGGCGACAGAGGTCCCATGGCAGGGGCCTCCGCCCCCGCCAGCGTTAGCGGCTGGAGACGGCGTGCTCTGCCTTGCCAGGAGGACTCGGACACGCGGGGTCTCTGGCCTTTTTCCGCCACCCCTCGGCGGTGTGGGCCGTGGCGCTCGGAGTTTCCGTGGCACCGATCTTGCGGCACGGCCTGGCGCGCCGGGAGGCCTGGGTTCCCGGTCCCCGGAGGGCTCTGCCCGGGCCCGAGGCCTCCTCCCAAGGGCAACCGCCCCGTGGCCCCCCCAACAGCCGAAAGCCACCCGCCGGCCAGTTCCCTCCCCCATGCTCCCGGGGCCCACAAATCCTACACGCCCTCGCAAGCCAAGGCACACCCAACCGTACCCCCCTTCCGCGGGTGCGCTCGCACGCCCGCGCCCCTACGCAGGCACACACACGCGCACACACAGAGACACCGACCCGTGACCACACGCACACACCCTCGGCACACGCACACTCGCACCCGACGCCACGGAGGTCCCGCCCGTCCGCGGCCTTGACTGGCCTGCGTGCGGGGCATCCGGCCCGGCTGCCGCCCGGACTGCGGGACAGAGGGACAGGCACAGGCAGAGGCAGGAGGCCTTGCCCCCAGGCCCGTTCGGAGCCGCGTGGCGAGCTACGCCCCTGGGTCCTTTGCTCACGCGTGCGTGCTCCTTTTCCACACTTGTCAGGCGCGGTGCGACGCCGGGTGGGCTCACGGTCACCCCAGAGAAGATGGCCTTCCTGTCCTCGGATGCGCGGAGTTGGCCGGGTCCGCGGACGAAGTGCGGACCAGCGCGGGCACCCTGCGGACGGATCGGCGAGACGGTAAGCCTGCCGCCGCCTCCGGCGGCTCCCCTGGCGCCGGGATTTCGCGCGCCTGCCGGAGAGGCTGCCAGTGCGCGCCAGCCTTGTGGCGAGCGGGGTCTGGCCCCCAGTGGAGGTTGCACCCTTGCTCTTGCCCAGGGGCGTGGTTCCGGATGGGCCAGGCTGCTGCTGCTGCTGCAGGGCTCTGAGGCCACCCAGCCTGCCCCGTTCAGTTGGCCGGGCGGCCCCGAATGTGCTCGGATCGATGATGACTCCCTCCTTCTGCATTCCTTGGAAAAGCTGAACAAAATGAGTGAGAACTCCCTACCGTCGTTCTCATCGAAACTGAGGTCCAGCACGTTGTCTCCCCCGGGGACGGTAGGAGTGAGGGACAGCTTCCCCTCGGTCACACGCCGGCAGCCCACCCCCACCCCCACCACCGCGGCAACCACCGCTACCGGCAGCACCACCAGACCAGCAGCAGCACCAGCAGCACCACCACCACCACCACCACCACCACCACCACCACCACCTCCAGCCCGCAGGGTCCTCGGCCTCTTGAAAGCCGCGTGTGGGGCTCAGGGCCCGGGGGGCGCATCCCCCCTTCCGCTGGCACGGAGGTCCTCGGAGACGTGGCCGGGCCCTTGTGGCGCGTCGGGCAGATGGCATCCCGGTCGTGGGAGTCCCGCAGGCAGGCGCTGGGCGAGGCCCTGTGAGCGCCTGTCCCGGAGCAGCGTGGGCCAGTGTGGCGCTCCAGGCGGAGCTCCTGGGGGAGCGTGTGGTTAGAGGCTGGCAGCGGCAGGCGCCATGCGTTCCGAGGAGAGCCCCGGGCCGGGCAAGCAGCGATGCGTGCCCGGGCCCCTCCTCCCGGTGGCATCGGTGGTGCGCCCCAGGGTCTCGGGGGCAGAGGGCCAAGGCCAGGATGCTGCCCTGGACAGCGCAGGGGTGGATCCCCGTGGAGGCCCCGTGGGGCCCCACGAGGCCCGTGGCGGGAGACCAGGCTGAAAGTGGAGCCACCGGGCAGGCTCTTGCCCTCGACAGACACGGCGGGGCCGGGGGAGGGAGGCCGGCGGGCTGATGGTGGGGACCTGCGTGGCGCGAACCTCCGGTTGTATGCTGACACAGCCGGTCACGGCTGCGAGGGTTGTGGGGGCCGTGCCCTCCAGCACCCGTCCCCGTTGGGCGGCCACCTGGTGGCTACGGCGGCCGGGTTCGGGGTGTCTCGGGGCCGCGTTTCGGTCCCTTAGCGGAGTGCCCCTGGGGCCTCCGTCCCCGAGGAGCAGCGACCAGTGGGCGTCTTCCCGGGGTCCCGAGGGTGTGCGTTTGCCATGAACCCCGGCGCGGCCGGGACGGTGTCCGCTTGCGCGGGCCCCCGAGGCCACGGAGGGCTTGCCCCGCACCCGGGCCTGGGCCCGCGGAGCTGGAGGTGCTTCTGCCGAGGTGCCTGTGACTGGTGGACCCGATGCCCCGGAGCCCCGGGGCACGGGGCACGCTCCTGACCTGTCCTTGCGGGCTTGTGCCCCAGGCAGGGCAGGGCAGGGCAAGCCCCGGGATCCCGGAGGCCAGTCCGGATCTGGGCCTTGGGCAAAGGTGGAGCTGGTTAAAGGGCCGGCTGTCGTGGGCTGGAGGAGAGGTGGCCTCCTTCCCTCACTCCTCGCGCCTTTCTGCGGCGTCGCGCTGGGTGAGCGACGCCACCCGGGCCAGGGCCCTTGTCCCTGCGCTGACCGAGGGGTCCTGCCTAGAGTCCCGCAGGGTGTCTGACGGAGACGTCCGCTTGGCTTGGGGCCGGGCGTTGTAAGATCCCTGCCTTGGCCGGGGCGTGGCCAGTGGGAACACAGGGTAGGTGGGGGTGGGGAGATGCCGGGCACGCCGGAGCCTGCGCACCGGGACCGAGCGGCCGAATGAGTGCCCCTTCCCTCAGGGGCGGTCCCCACGAAGCCCGCTGACCCTGGACACACCCCTGCGCTGGGTGGGAACGGGCCCTGCCTTCAGTCGGGCGGTCAGCCGGCCGCCCGGGGACCACGGGAAGCACATGACAGGAGCTGTGCCGGCTGAGCACCAAGGGCCTTTGGGCGGAGAGCGCGGGTGGTGGCGCCTGGTCCCGGGTCCAAGCGCCCCCTCTTCTCGCGAGGGCTGTGGGTCGGCATAGGGCCAGGCCCTGACGTCCCAGGGTTTGCCGTGTCCGTGGGCCCTGGGGTTTTGTCGGTGGTCGCTGAGGTTCGGTGTCCTGCGGTCACGCCGGGACAGGGGTCACGGCGACAGAGGTCCCATGGCAGGGGCCTCCGCCCCCGCCAGCGTTAGCGGCTGGAGACGGCGTGCTCTGCCTTGCCAGGAGGACTCGGACACGCGGGGTCTCTGGCCTTTTTCCGCCACCCCTCGGCGGTGTGGACCGTGGCGCTCGGAGTTTCCGTGGCACCGATCTTGCGGCACGGCCTGGCGCGCCGGGAGGCCTGGGTTCCCGGTCCCCGGAGGGCTCTGCACGGGCCCGAGGCCTCCTCCCAAGGGCAACCGCCCCGTGGCCCCCCCAACAGCCGAAAGCCACCCGCCGGCCAGTTCCCTCCCCCATGCTCCCGGGGCCCACAAGTCCTACCCGCCCTCGCAAACCAAGGCACACCCAACCGTACACCCCTTCCGCGGACGCGCTCGCACGCCCGCGCCCCTACGCAGGCACACACACGCGCACACAAAGAGACACCGACCCGTGACCACACGCACACACCCTCGGCACACGCACACTCGCACCCGACGCCACGGAGGTCCCGCCCGTCCGCGGCCTTGACTGGCCTGCGTGCGGGGCATCCGGCCCGGCTGCCGCCCGGACTGCGGGACAGAGGGACAGGCACAGGCAGAGGCAGGAGGCCTTGCCCCCAGGCCCGTTCGGAGCCGCGTGGCGAGCTACGCCCCTGGGTCCTTTGCTCACGCGTGCGTGCTCCTTTTCCACAATTGTCAGGCGCGGTGCGACGCCGGGTGGGCTCACGGTCACCCCAGAGAAGATGGCCTTCCTGTCCTCGGATGCGCGGAGCTTGGCCGGGTCCGCGGACGAAGTGCGGACCAGCGCGGGCACCCTGCGGACGGATCGGCGAGACGGTAAGCCTGCCGCCGCCTCCGGCGGCTCCCCTGGCGCCGGGATTTCGCGCGCCTGCCGGAGAGGCTGCCAGTGCGCGCCAGCCTTGTGGCGAGCGGGGTCTGGCCCCCAGTGGAGGTTGCACCCTTGCTCTTGCCCAGGGGCGTGGTTCCGGATGGGCCAGGCTGCTGCTGCTGCTGCAGGGCTCTGAGGCCACCCAGCCTGCCCCGTTCAGTTGGCCTGGCAGCCCCGAATGTGCTCGGATCGATGATGACACCCTCCTTCTGCATTCCTTGGAAAAGCTGAACAAAATGAGTGAGAACTCCCTACCGTCGTTCTCATCGAAACTGAGGTCCAGCACGTTGTCTGCCCCGGGGACGGTAGGAGTGAGGGACAGCTTCCCCTCGGTCACACGCCGGCAGCCCAACCCCACCCCCACCACCGCGGCAACCACCGCCACCGGCAGCACCAGCAGCAGCACCAACAGCAGCAGCAGCACCACCACCACCACCACCACCACCACCACCTCCAGCCCGCAGGGTCCTCGGCCTCTTGAAAGCCGCGTGTGGGGCTCAGGGCCCGGGGGGCGTATCCCCCCTTCCGCTGGCACGGAGGTCCTCGGAGACGTGGCCGGGCCCTTGTGGCGCGTCGGGCAGATGGCATCCCGGTCGTGGGAGTCCCGCAGGCAGGCGCTGGGCGAGGCCCTGTGAGCGCCTGTCCCGGAGCAGCGTGGGCCAGTGTGGCGCTCCAGGCGGAGCTCCTGGGGGAGCGTGTGGTTAGAGGCTGGCAGCGGCAGGCGCCATGCGTTCCGAGGAGAGCCCCGGGCCGGGCAAGCGGCGATGCGTGCCCGGGCCCCTCCTCCCGGTGGCATCGGTGGTGCGCCCCAGGGTCTCGGGGGCAGAGGGCCAAGGCCAGGACGCTGCCCTGGACAGCGCAGGGGTTGATCCCCGTGGAGGCCCCGTGGGGCCCCACGAGACCCGTGGCGGGAGACCAGGCTGAAAGTGGAGCCACCGGGCAGGCTCTTGCCCTCGACAGACACGGCGGGGCCGGGGGAGGGAGGCCGGCGGGCTGATGGTGGGGACCTGCGTGGCGCGAACCTCCGGTTGTATGCTGACACAGCCGGTCACGGCTGCGAGGGTTGTGGGGGCCGTGCCCTCCAGCACCCGTCCCCGTTGGGCGGCCACCTGGTGGCTACAGCGGCCGGGTTTGGGGTGTCTCGGGGCCGCGTTTCGGTCCCTTAGCGGAGTGCCCCTGGGGCCTCCGTCCCCGAGGAGCGGCGACCGGTGGGCGTCTTCCCGGGGTCCCGAGGGTGTGCGTTTGCCATGAACCCCGGCGCGGCCGGGACGGTGTCCGCTGGCGCGGGCCCCCGAGGCCACGGAGGGCTTGCCCCGCACCCGGGCCTGGGCCCGCGGAGCTGGAGGTGCTTCTGCCGAGGTGCCTGTGACTGGTGGACCCGATGCCCCGGAGCCCCGGGGCACGGGGCACGCTCCTGACCTGTCCTTGCGGGCTTGCGCCCCAGGCAGGGCAGGGCAGGGCAAGCCCCGGGATCCCGGAGGCCAGTCCGGATCTGGGCCTTGGGCAAAGGTGGAGCTGGTTAAAGGGCCGGCTGCCGTGGGCTGGAGGAGAGGTGGCCTCCTTCCCTCGCTCCTCGCGCCTTTCCGCGGCGTCGCGCTGGGTGAGCGACGCCGCCCGGGCCAGGGCCCTTGTCCCTGCGCCGAGCGAGGGGTCCTGCCTAGAGTCCCGCAGGGTGTCTGACGGAAACGTCCGCTTGGCTTGGGGCCGGGCATTGTAAGATCCCTGCCTTGGCCGGGGCGTGGCCAGTGGGAACACAGGGTAGGTGGGGGTGGGGAGATGCCGGGCACGCCGGAGCCTGCGCACCGGGACCGAGCGGCCGAAATAGTGCCCCTTCCCTCAGGGGCGGTCCCCACGAAGCCCGCTGGCCCTGGACACACCCCTGCGCTGGGTGGGAACGGGCCCTGCCTTCAGTCGGGCGGTCAGCCGGCCGCCCGGGGACCACGGGAAGCACATGACAAGAGCTGTGCCGGCTGAGCACCAAGGGCCTTTGGGCGGAGTGCGCGGGTGGTGGCGCCTGGTCCCGGGTCCAAGCGCCCCCTCTTCTCGCGAGGGCTGTGGGTCGGCATAGGGCCAGGCCCTGACGTCCCAGGGTTTGCCGTGTCCGTGGGCCCTGGGATTTTGTCGGTGGTCGCTGAGGGTCGGTGTCCTGCGGTCACGCCGGGACAGGGGTCACGGCGACAGAGGTCCCATGGCAGGGGCCTCCGCCCCCGCCAGCGTTAGCGGCTGGAGACGGCGTGCTCTGCCTTGCCAGGAGGACTCGGACACGCGGGGTCTCTGGCCTTTTTCCGCCACCCCTCGGCGGTGTGGACCGTGGCGCTCGGAGTTTCCGTGGCACCGATCTTGCGGCACGGCCTGGCGCGCCGGGAGGCCTGGGTTCCCGGTCCCCGGAGGGCTCTGCACGGGCCCGAGGCCTCCTCCCAAGGGCAACCGCCCCGTGGCCCCCCCAACAGCCGAAAGCCACCCGCCGGCCAGTTCCCTCCCCCATGCTCCCGGGGCCCACAAGTCCTACCCGCCCTCGCAAACCAAGGCACACCCAACCGTACACCCCTTCCGCGGACGCGCTCGCACGCCCGCGCCCCTACGCAGGCACACACACGCGCACACACAGAGACACCGACCCGTGACCACACGCACACACCCTCGGCACACGCACACTCGCACCCGACGCCACGGAGGTCCCGCCCGTCCGCGGCCTTGACTGGCCTGCGTGCGGGGCATCCGGCCCGGCTGCCGCCCGGACTGCGGGACAGAGGGACAGGCACAGGCAGAGGCAGGAGGCCTTGCCCCCAGGCCCGTTCGGAGCCGCGTGGCGAGCTACGCCCCTGGGTCCTTTGCTCACGCGTGCGTGCTCCTTTTCCACACTTGTCAGGCGCGGTGCGACGCCGGGTGGGCTCACGGTGACCCCAGAGAAGATGGCCTTCCTGTCCTCGGATGCGCGGAGCTTGGCCGGGTCCGCGGACAAAGTACGGACCAGCGCGGGCACCCTGCGGACGGATCGGCGAGACGGTAAGCCTGCCGCCGCCTCCGGCGGCTCCCCTGGCGCCGGGATTTCGCGCGCCTGCCGGAGAGGCTGCCAGTGCGGGCCAGCCTTGTGGCGAGCGGGGTCTGGCCCCCAGTGGAGGTTGCACCCTTGCTCTTGCCCAGGGGCGTGGTTCCGGATGGGCCAGGCTGCTGCTGCTGCTGCAGGGCTCTGAGGCCACCCAGCCTGCCCCGTTCAGTTGGCCTGGCGGCCCCGAATGTGCTCGGATCGATGATGACTCCCTCCTTCTGCATTCCTTGGAAAAGCTGAACAAAATGAGTGAGAACTCCCTACCGTCGTTCTCATCGAAACTGAGGTCCAGCACGTTGTCTCCCCCGGGGACGGTAGGAGTGAGGGACAGCTTCCCCTCGGTCACACGCCGGCAGCCCACCCCCACCCCCACCACCGCGGCAACCACCGCCACCGGCAGCACCAGCAGCAGCACCAGCAGCAGCAGCAGCAGCACCACCACCACCACCACCACCACCACCTCCAGCCCGCAGGGTCCTCGGCCTCTTGAAAGCCGCGTGTGGGGCTCAGGGCCCGGGGGGCGTATCCCCCCTTCCGCTGGCACGGAGGTCCTCGGAGACGTGGCCGGGCCCTTGTGGCGCGTCGGGCAGATGGCATCCCGGTTGTGGGAGTCCCGCAGGCAGGCGCTGGGCGAGGCCCTGTGAGCGCCTGTCCCGGAGCAGCGTGGGCCAGTGTGGCGCTCCAGGCGGAGCTCCTGGGGGAGCGTGTGGTTAGAGGCTGGCAGCGGCAGGCGCCATGCGTTCCGAGGAGAGCCCCGGGCCGGGCAAGCGGCGATGCGTGCCCGGGCCCCTCCTCCCGGTGGCATCGGTGGTGCGCCCCAGGGTCTCGGGGACAGAGGGCCAAGGCCAGGACGCTGCCCTGGACAGCGCAGGGGTGGATCCCCGTGGAGGCCCCGTGGGGCCCCACGAGGCCCGTGGCGGGAGACCAGGCTGAAAGTGGAGCCACCGGGCAGGCTCTTGCCCTCGACAGACACGGCGGGGCCGGGGGAGGGAGGCCGGCGGGCTGATGGTGGGGACCTGCGTGGCGCGAACCTCCGGTTGTATGCTGACACAGCCGGTCACGGCTGCGAGGGTTGTGGGGGCCGTGCCCTCCAGTACCCGTCCCCGTTGGGCGGCCACCTGGTGGCTACGGCGGCCGGGTTCGGGGTGTCTCGGGGCCGCGTTTCGGTCCCTTAGCGGAGTGCCCCTGGGGCCTCCGTCCCCGAGGAGCAGCGACCAGTGGGCGTCTTCCCGGGGTCCCGAGGGTGTGCGTTTGCCATGAACCCCGGCGCGGCCGGGACGGTGTCCGCTGGCGCGGGCCCCCGAGGCCACGGAGGGCTTGCCCCGCACCCGGGCCTGGGCCCGCGGAGCTGGAGGTGCTTCTGCCGAGGTGCCTGTGACTGGTGGACCCGATGCCCCGGAGCCCCGGGGCACGGGGCACGCTCCTGACCTGTCCTTGCGGGCTTGTGCCCCAGGCAGGGCAGGGCAGGGCAAGCCCCGGGATCCCGGAGGCCAGTCCGGATCTGGGCCTTGGGCAAAGGTGGAGCTGGTTAAAGGGCCGGCTGCCGTGGGCTGGAGGAGAGGTGGCCTCCTTCCCTCGCTCCTCGCGCCTTTCCGCGGCGTCGCGCTGGGTGAGCGACGCCGCTCGGGCCAGGGCCCTTGACCCTGCGCCGAGCGAGCAGTCCTGCCTAGAGTCCCGCAGGGTGTCTGACGGAAACGTCCGCTTGGCTTGGGGCCGGGCGTTGTAAGATCCCTGCCTTGGCCGGGGCGTGGCCAGTGGGAACACAGGGTAGGTGGGGGTTGGGAGATGCCGGGCACGCCGGAGCCTGCGCACCGGGACCGAGCGGCCGAATGAGTGCCCCTTCCCTCAGGGGCGGTCCCCACGAAGCCCGCTGGCCCTGGACACACCCCTGCGCTGGGTGGGAACGGGCCCTGCCTTCAGTCGGGCGGTCAGCCGGCCGCCCGGGGACCACGGGAAGCACATGACAAGAGCTGTGCCGGCTGAGCACCAAGGGCCTTTGGGCGGAGTGCGCGGGTGGTGGCGCCTGGTCCCGGGTCCAAGCGCCCCCTCTTCTCGCGAGGGCTGTGGGTCGGCATAGGGCCAGGCCCTGACGTCCCAGGGTTTGCCGTGTCCGTGGGCCCTGGGATTTTGTCGGTGGTCGCTGAGGGTCGGTGTCCTGCGGTCACGCCGGGACAGGGGTCACGGCGACAGAGGTCCCATGGTAGGGGCCTCCGCCCCCGCCAGCGTTAGCGGCTGGAGACGGCGTGCTCTGCCTTGCCAGGAGGACTCGGACACGCGGGGTCTCTGGCCTTTTTCCGCCACCCCTCGGCGGTGTGGACCGTGGCGCTCGGAGTTTCCGTGGCACCGATCTTGTGGCACGGCCTGGCGCGCCGGGAGGCCTGGGTTCCCGGTCCCCGGAGGGCTCTGCCCGGGCCCGAGGCCTCCTCCCAAGGGCAACCGCCCCGTGGCCCCCCCAACAGCCGAAAGCCACCCGCCGGCCAGTTCCCTCCCCCATGCTCCCGGGGCCCACAAGTCCTACCCGCCCTCGCAAACCAAGGCACACCCAACCGTACACCCCTTCCGCGGACGCGCTCGCACGCCCGCGCCCCTACGCAGGCACACACATGCGCACACACAGAGACACCGACCCGTGACCACACGCACACACCCTCGGCACACGCACACTCGCACCCGACGCCACGGAGGTCCCGCCCGTCCGCGGCCTTGACTGGCCTGCGTGCGGGGCATCCGGCCCGGCTGCCGCCCGGACTGCGGGACAGAGGGACAGGCACAGGCAGAGGCAGGAGGCCTTGCCCCCAGGCCCGTTCGGAGCCGCGTGGCGAGCTACGCCCCTGGGTCCTTTGCGCACGCGTGCGTGCTCCTTTTCCACACTTGTCAGGCGCGGTGCGACGCCGGGTGGGCTCACGGTGACCCCAGAGAAGATGGCCTTCCTGTCCTCGGATGCGCGGAGCTTGACCGGGTCCGCGGACGAAGTGCGGACCAGCGCGGGCACCCTATGGACGGATCGGCGAGACGGTAAGCCTGCCGCCGCCTCCGGCGGCTCCCCTGGCGCCGGGATTTCGCGCGCCTGCCGGAGAGGCTGCCAGTGCGCGCCAGCCTTGTGGCGAGCGGGGTCTGGCCCCCAGTGGAGGTTGCACCCTTGCTCTTGCCCAGGGGCGTGGTTCCGGATGGGCCAGGCTGCTGCTGCTGCTGCAGGGCTCTGAGGCCACCCAGCCTGCCCCGTTCAGTTGGCCTGGCGGCCCCGAATGTGCTCGGATCGATGATGACTCCCTCCTTCTGCATTCCTTGGAAAAGCTGAACAAAATGAGTGAGAACTCCCTACCGTCGTTCTCATCGAAACTGAGGTCCAGCACGTTGTCTCCCCCGGGGACGGTAGGAGTGAGGGACAGCTTCCCCTCGGTCACACGCCGGCAGCCCACCCCCACCCCCACCACCGCGGCAACCACCGCCACCGGCAGCACCACCAGACCAGCAGCAGCACCAGCAGCAGCAGCAGCACCACCACCACCACCACCACCACCACCACCTCCAGCCCGCAGGGTCCTCGGCCTCTTGAAAGCCGCATGTGGGGCTCAGGGCCCGGGGGGCGTATCCCCCCTTCCGCTGGCACGGAGGTCCTCGGAGACGTGGCCGGGCCCTTGTGGCGTGTCGGGCAGATGGCATCCCGGTCGTGGGAGTCCCGCAGGCAGGCGCTGGGCGAGGCCCTGTGAGCGCCTGTCCCGGAGCAGCGTGGGCCAGTGTGGCGCTCCAGGCGGAGCTCCTGGGGGAGCGTGTGGTTAGAGGCTGGCAGCGGCAGGCGCCATGCGTTCCGAGGAGAGCCCCGGGCCGGGCAAGTGGCGATGCGTGCCCGGGCCCCTCCTCCCGGTGGCATCGGTGGTGCGCCCCAGGGTCTCGGGGGCAGAGGGCAAAGGCCAGGACGCTGCCCTGGACAGCGCAGGGGTGGATCCCCGTGGAGGCCCCGTGGGGTCCCACGAGGCCCGTGGCGGGAGACCAGGCTGAAAGTGGAGCCACCGGGCAGGCTCTTGCCCTCGACAGACACGGCGGGGCCGGGGGAGGGAGGCCGGCGGGCTGATGGTGGGGACCTGCGTGGCGCGAACCTCCGGTTGTATGCTGACACAGCCGGTCACGGCTGCGAGGGTTGTGGGGGCCGTGCCCTCCAGCACCCGTCCCCGTTGGGCGGCCACCTGGTGGCTACGGCGGCCGGGTTTGGGGTGTCTCGGGGCCGCGTTTTGGTCCCTTAGCGGAGTGCCCCTGGGGCCTCCGTCCCCGAGGAGCGGCGACCGGTGGGCGTCTTCCCGGGGTCCCGAGGGTGTGCGTTTGCCATGAACCCCGGCGCGGCCGGGACGGTGTCCGCTGGCGCGGGCCCCCGAGGCCACGGAGGGCTTGCCCCGCACCCGGGCCTGGGCCCGCGGAGCTGGAGGTGCTTCTGCCGAGGTGCCTGTGACTGGTGGACCCGATGCCCCGGAGCCTTGGGGCACGGGGCACGCTCCTGACCTGTCCTTGCGGGCTTACGCCCCAGGCAGGGCAGGGCAGGGCAAGCCCCGGGATCCCGGAGGCCAGTCCGGATCTGGGCCTTGGGCAAAGGTGGAGCTGGTTAAAGGGCCGGCTGCCGTGGGCTGGAGGAGAGGTGGCCTCCTTCCCTCGCTCCTCGCGCCTTTCCGCGGCGTCGCGCTGGGTGAGCGATGCCGCCCGGGCCAGGGCCCTTGTCCCTGCGCCGAGCGAGGGGTCCTGCCTAGAGTCCCGCAGGGTGTCTGACGGAAACGTCCGCTTGGCTTGGGGCCGGGCGTTGTAAGATCCCTGCCTTGGCGGGGCGTGGCCAGTGGGAACACAGGGTAGGTGGGGGTGGGGAGATGCCGGGCACGCCGGAGCCTGCGCACCGGGACCGAGCGGCCGAATGAGTGCCCCTTCCCTCAGGGGCGGTCCCCACGAAGCCCGCTGGCCCTGGACACACCCCTGCGCTGGGTGGGAACGGGCCCTGCCTTCAGTCGGGCGGTCAGCCGGCCGCCCGGGGACCACGGGAAGCACATGACAAGAGCTGTGCCGGCTGAGCACCAAGGGCCTTTGGGCGGAGTGCGCGGGTGGTGGCGCCTGGTCCCGGGTCCAAGCGCCCCCTCTTCTCGCGAGGGCTGTGGGTCGGCATAGGGCCAGGCCCTGACGTCCCAGGGTTTGCCGTGTCCGTGGGCCCTGGGATTTTGTCGGTGGTCACTGAGGGTCGGTGTCCTGCGGTCACGCCGGTACAGGGGTCAGGGCGACAGAGGTCCCATGGCAGGGGCCTCCGCCCCCGCCAGCGTTAGCGGCTGGAGACGGCGTGCTCTGCCTTGCCAGGAGGACTCGGACACGCGGGGTCTCTGGCCTTTTTCCGCCACCCCTCGGCGGTGTGGACCGTGGCGCTCGGAGTTTCCGTGGCACCGATCTTGCGGCACGGCCTGGCGCGCCGGGAGGCCTGGGTTCCCGGTCCCCGGAGGGCTCTGCCCGGGCCCGAGGCCTCCTCCCAAGGGCAACCGCCCCGTGGCCCCCCCAACAGCCGAAAGCCACCCGCCGGCCAGTTCCCTCCCCCATGCTCCCGGGGCCCACAAGTCCTACCCGCCCTCGCAAGCCAAGGCACACCCAACCGTACCCCCCTTCCGCGGGCGCGCTCGCACGCCCGCGCCCCTACGCAGGCACACACACGCGCACACACAGAGACACCGACCCGTGACCACACGCACACACCCTCGGCACACGCACACTCGCACCCGACGCCACGGAGGTCCCGCCCGTCCGCGGCCTTGACTGGCCTGCGTGCGGGGCATCCGGCCCGGCTGCCGCCCGGACTGCGGGACAGAGGGACAGGCACAGGCAGAGGCAGGAGGCCTTGCCCCCAGGCCCGTTCGGAGCCGCGTGGCGAGCTACGCCCCTGGGTCCTTTGCTCACGCGTGCGTGCTCCTTTTCCACAATTGTCAGGCGCGGTGCGACGCCGGGTGGGCTCACGGTCACCCCAGAGAAGATGGCCTTCCTGTCCTCGGATGCGCGGAGCTTGGCCGGGTCCGCGGACGAAGTGCGGACCAGCGCGGGCACCCTGCGGACGGATCGGCGAGACGGTAAGCCTGCCGCCGCCTCCGGCGGCTCCCCTGGCGCCGGGATTTCGCGCGCCTGCCGGAGAGGCTGCCAGTGCACGCCAGCCTTGTGGCGAGCGGGGTCTGGCCCCCAGTGGAGGTTGCACCCTTGCTCTTGCCCAGGGGCGTGGTTCCGGATGGGCCAGGCTGCTGCTGCTGCTGCAGGGCTCTGAGGCCACCCAGCCTGCCCCGTTCAGTTGGCCTGGCGGCCCCGAATGTGCTCGGATCGATGATGACTCCCTCCTTCTGCATTCCTTGGAAAAGCTGAACAAAATGAGTGAGAACTCCCTACCGTCGTTCTCATCGAAACTGAGGTCCAGCACGTTGTCTCCCCCGGGGACGGTAGGAGTGAGGGACAGCTTCCCCTCGGTCACACGCCGGCAGCCCACCCCCACCCCCACCACCGCGGCAACCACCGCCACCGGCAGCACCACCAGACCAGCAGCAGCACCAGCAACACCACCACCACCACCACACCACCACCACCACCACCACCTCCAGCCTGCAGGGTCCTCGGCCTCTTGAAAGCCGCATGTGGGGCTCAGGGCCCGGGGGGCGTATCCCCCCTTCCGCTGGCACGGAGGTCCTCGGGGACGTGGCCGGGCCCTTGTGGCGCGTCGGGCAGATGGCATCCCGGTCGTGGGAGTCCCGCAGGCAGGCGCTGGGCGAGGCCCTGTGAGCGCCTGTCCCGGAGCAGCGTGGGCCAGTGTGGCGCTCCAGGCGGAGCTCCTGGGGGAGCGTGTGGTTAGAGGCTGGCAGCGGCAGGCGCCATGCATTCCGAGGAGAGCCCCGGGCCGGGCAAGCGGCGATGCGTGCCCGGGCCCCTCCTCCCGGTGGCATCGGTGGTGCGCCCCAGGGTCTCGGGGGCAGAGGGCCAAGGCCAGGACGCTGCCCTGGACAGCGCAGGGGTGGATCCCCGTGGAGGCCCCGTGGGGCCCCACGAGGCCCGTGGCGGGAGACCAGGCTGAAAGTGGAGCCACCGGGCAGGCTCTTGCCCTCGACAGACACGGCGGGGCCGGGGGAGGGAGGCCGGCGGGCTGATGGTGGGGACCTGCGTGGCGCGCGCCTCCGGTTGTATGCTGACACAGACGGTCACGGCTGCGAGGGTTGTGGGGGCCGTGCCCTCCAGCACCCGTCCCCGTTGGGCGGCCACCTGGTGGCTACGGCGGCCGGGTTCGGGGTGTCTCGGGGCCGCGTTTCGGTCCCTTAGCGGAGTGCCCCTGGGGCCTCCGTCCCCGAGGAGCGGCGACCGGTGGGCGTCTTCCCGGGGTCCCGAGGGTGTGCGTTTGCCATGAACCCCGGCGCGGCCGGGACGGTGTCCGCTGGCGCGGGCCCCCGAGGCCACGGAGGGCTTGACCCGCACCCGGGCCTGGGCCCGCGGATTTGGAGGTGCTTCTGCCGAGGTGCCTGTGACTGGTGGACCCGATGCCCCGGAGCCCCGGGGCACGGGGCACGCTCCTGACCTGTCCTTGCGGGCTTGCGCCCCAGGCAGGGCAGGGCAGGGCAAGCCCCGGGATCCCGGAGGCCAGTCCGGATCTGGGCCTTGGGCAAAGGTGGAGCTGGTTAAAGGGCCGGCTGCCGTGGGCTGGAGGAGAGGTGGCCTCCTTCCCTCGCTCCTCGCGCCTTTCCGCGGCGTCGCGCTGGGTGAGCGACGCCGCCCGGGCCAGGGCCCTTGTCCCTGCGCCGAGCGAGGGGTCCTGCCTAGAGTCCCGCAGGGTGTCTGACGGAAACGTCCTCTTGGCTTGGGGCCGGGCGTTGTAAGATCCCTGCCTTGACCGGGGCGTGGCCAGTGGGAACACTGGGTAGGTGGGGGTGGGGAGATGCCGGGCACGCCGGAGCCTGCGCACCGAGACCGAGCGGCCGAATGAGTGCCCCTTCCCTCAGGGGCGGTCCCCACGAAGCCCGCTGGCCCTGGACACACCCCTGCGCTGGGTGGGAACGGGCTCTGCCTTCAGTCGGGCGGTCAGCCGGTCGCCCGGGGACCACGGGAAGCACATGACAAGAGCTGTGCCGGCTGAGCACCAAGGGCCTTTGGGCGGAGTGCGCGGGTGGTGGCGCCTGGTCCCGGGTCCAAGCGCCCCCTCTTCTCGCGAGGGCTGTGGGTCGGCATAGGGCCAGGCCCTGACGTCCCAGGGTTTGCCGTGTCCGTGGGCCCTGGGATTTTGTCGGTGGTCGCTGAGGGTCGGTGTCCTGCGGTCACTCCGGGACAGGGGTCACGGCGACAGAGGTCCCATGGCAGGGGCCTCCGCCCCCGCCAGCCTTAGCTGCTGGAGACGGCGTGCTCTGCCTTGCCAGGAGGACTCGGACACGCGGGGTCTCTGGCCTTTTTCCGCCACCCCTCGGCGGTGTGGACCGTGGCGCTCGGAGTTTCCGTGGCACCGATCTTGCGGCACGGCCTGGCGCGCCGGGAGGCCTGGGTTCCCGGTCCCCGGAGGGCTCTGCCCGGGCCCGAGGCCTCCTCCCAAGGGCAACCGCCCCGTGTCCCCCCAACAGCCGAAAGCCACCCGCCGGCCAGTTCCCTCCCCCATGCTCCCGTGCCCACAAGTCCTACCCGCCCTCGCAAGCCAAGGCACACCCAACCGTACACCCCTTCCGCGGACGCGCTCGCATGCCCGCGCCCCTACGCAGGCACACACACGCGCACACACAGAGACACCGACCCGTGACCACACGCACACACCCTCGGCACACGCACACTCGCACCCGACGCCACGGAGGTCCCGCCCGTCCGCGGCCTTGACTGGCCTGCGTGCGGGGCATCCGGCCCGGCTGCCGCCCGGACTGCGGGACAGAGGGACAGGCACAGGCAGAGGCAGGAGGCCTTGCCCCCAGGCCCGTTCGGAGCCGCGTGGCGAGCTACGCCCCTGGGTCCTTTGCTCACGCGCGTGCTCCTTTTCCACACTTGTCAGGCACGGTGCGACGCCGGGTGGGCTCACGGTGACCCCAGAGAAGATGGCCTTCCTGTCCTCGGATGCGCGGAGCTTGGCCGGGTCCGCGGACGAAGTGCGGACCAGCGCGGGCACCCTGCGGACGGATCGGCGAGACGGTAAGCCTGCCGCCGCCTCCGGCGGCTCCCCTGGCGCCGGGATTTCGCGCGCCTGCCGGAGAGGCTGCCAGTGCGCGCCACCCTTGTGGCGAGCGGGGTCTGGCCCCCAGTGGAGGTTGCACCCTTGCTCTTGCCCAGGGGCGTGGTTCCGGATGGGCCAGGCTGCTGCTGCTGCTGCAGGGCTCTGAGGCCACCCAGCCTGCCCCGTTCAGTTGGCCTGGCGGCCCCGAATGTGCTCGGATCGATGATGACTCCCTCCTTCTGCATTCCTTGGAAAAGCTGAACAAAATGAGTGAGAACTCCCTACCGTCGTTCTCATCGAAACTGAGGTCCAGCACGTTGTCTCCCCCGGGGACGGTAGGAGTGAGGGACAGCTTCCCCTCGGTCACACGCCGGCAGCCCACCCCCACCCCCACCACCGCGGCAACCACCGCCACCGGCAGCACCACCAGACCAGCAGCAGCACCAGCAACACCACCACCACCACCACACCACCACCACCACCACCACCTCCAGCCTGCAGGGTCCTCGGCCTCTTGAAAGCCGCATGTGGGGCTCAGGGCCCGGGGGGCGTATCCCCCCTTCCGCTGGCACGGAGGTCCTCGGGGACGTGGCCGGGCCCTTGTGGCGCGTCGGGCAGATGGCATCCCGGTCGTGGGAGTCCCGCAGGCAGGCTCTGGGCGAGGCCCTGTGAGCGCCTGTCCCGGAGCAGCGTGGGCCAGTGTGGCGCTCCAGGCGGAGCTCCTGGGGGAGCGTGTGGTTAGAGGCTGGCAGCGGCAGGCGCCATGCGTTCCGAGGAGAGCCCCGGGCCGGGCAAGCGGCGATGCGTGCCCGGGCCCCTCCTCCCGGTGGCATCGGTGGTGCGCCCCAGGGTCTCGGGGGCAGAGGGCCAAGGCCAGGACGCTGCCCTGGACAGCGCAGGGGTGGATCCCCGTGGAGGCCCCGTGGGGCCCCACGAGGCCCGTGGCGGGAGACCAGGCTGAAAGTGGAGCCACCGGGCAGGCTCTTGCCCTCGACAGACACGGCGGGGCCGGGGGAGGGAGGCCGGCGGGCTGATGGTGGGGACCTGCGTGGCGCGCGCCTCCGGTTGTATGCTGACACAGACGGTCACGGCTGCGAGGGTTGTGGGGGCCGTGCCCTCCAGCACCCGTCCCCGTTGGGCGGCCACCTGGTGGCTACGGCGGCCGGGTTCGGGGTGTCTCGGGGCCGCGTTTCGGTCCCTTAGCGGAGTGCCCCTGGGGCCTCCGTCCCCGAGGAGCGGCGACCGGTGGGCGTCTTCCCGGGGTCCCGAGGGTGTGCGTTTGCCATGAACCCCGGCGCGGCCGGGACAGTGTCCGCTGGCGCGGGCCCCCGAGGCCACGGAGGGCTTGCCCCGCACCCGGGCCTGGGCCCGCGGATTTGGAGGTGCTTCTGCCGAGGTGCCTGTGACTGGTGGACCCGATGCCCCGGAGCCCCGGGGCACGGGGCACGCTCCTGACCTGTCCTTGCGGGCTTGCGCCCCAGGCAGGGCAGGGCAGGGCAAGCCCCGGGATCCCGGAGGCCAGTCCGGATCTGGGCCTTGGGCAAAGGTGGAGCTGGTTAAAGTGCCGGCTGCCGTGGGCTGGAGGAGAGGTGGCCTCCTTCCCTCGCTCCTCGCGCCTTTCCGCGGCGTCGCGCTGGGTGAGCGACGCCGCCCGGGCCAGGGCCCTTGTCCCTGCGCCGAGCGAGGGGTCCTGCCTAGAGTCCCGCAGGGTGTCTGACGGAAACGTCCTCTTGGCTTGGGGCCGGGCGTTGTAAGATCCCTGCCTTGACCGGGGCGTGGCCAGTGGGAACACTGGGTAGGTGGGGGTGGGGAGATGCCGGGCACGCCGGAGCCTGCGCACCGGGACCGAGCGGCCGAATGAGTGCCCCTTCCCTCAGGGGCGGTCCCCACGAAGCCCGCTGGCCCTGGACACACCCCTGCGCTGGGTGGGAACGGGCTCTGCCTTCAGTCGGGCGGTCAGCCGGTCGCCCGGGGACCACGGGAAGCACATGACAAGAGCTGTGCCGGCTGAGCACCAAGGGCCTTTGGGCGGAGTGCGCGGGTGGTGGCGCCTGGTCCCGGGTCCAAGCGCCCCCTCTTCTCGCGAGGGCTGTGGGTCGGCATAGGGCCAGGCCCTGACGTCCCAGGGTTTGCCGTGTCCGTGGGCCCTGGGATTTTGTCGGTGGTCGCTGAGGGTCGGTGTCCTGCGGTCACGCCGGGACAGGGGTCACGGCGACAGAGGTCCCATGGCAGGGGCCTCCGCCCCCGGCAGCCTTAGCGGCTGGAGACGGCGTGCTCTGCCTTGCCAGGAGGACTCGGACACGCGGGGTCTCTGGCCTTTTTCCGCCACCCCTCGGCGGTGTGGACCGTGGCGCTCGGAGTTTCCGTGGCACCGATCTTGCGGCACGGCCTGGCGCGCCGGGAGGCCTGGGTTCCCGGTCCCCGGAGGGCTCTGCCCGGGCCCGAGGCCTCCTCCCAAGGGCAACCGCCCCGGGGCACCCCCAACAGCCGAAAGCCACCCGCCGGCCAGTTCCCTCCCCCATGCTCCCGGGGCCCACAAGTCCTACCCGCCCTCGCAAGCCAAGGCACACCCAACCGTACCCCCCTTCCGCGGGCGCGCTCGCACGCCCGCGCCCCTACGCAGGCACACACACGCGCACACACAGAGACACCGACCCGTGACCACACGCACACACCCTCGGCACACGCACACTCGCACCCGACGCCACGGAGGTCCCGCCCGTCCGCGTCCTTGACTGGCCTGCGTGCGGGGCATCCGGCCCGGCTGCTGCCCGGACTGCGGGACAGAGGGACAGGCACAGGCAGAGGCAGGAGGCCTTGCCCCCAGGCCCGTTCGGAGCCGCGTGGCGAGCTACGCCCCTGGGTCCTTTGCTCACGCGTGCGTGCTCCTTTTCCACACTTGTCAGGCGCGGTGCGACGCCGGGTGGGCTCACGGTCACCCCAGAGAAGATGGCCTTCCTGTCCTCGGATGCGCGGAGCTTGGCCGGGTCCGCGGACGAATTGCGGACCAGCGCGGGCACCCTGCGGACGGATCGGCGAGACGGTAAGCCTTCCGCCGCCTCCGGCGGCTCCCCTGGAACCGGGATTACACGCGCCTGCAGGAGACTGGCCGAGGATGGCTCCCTTGGCTCCCCTGGCTGCCCGGTGGCCTGGGCCTGGATGTTCAGAAGGGCCGACGTGTCTGAACTCAGTGGTTCAGCCAGGCTGGAGCCCGGCCCTTTGAACGCTCCGTGTCCTGAGGCGTGCTCGGATCGATGATGACTCCCTACAAATGCATTCCTTGGAAATCTGAACAAAATGAGTGACAATCCCTACCGTCGTCCTCATCGGAACTGAGGTCCAGCACGTGGTTCTCAGCCAGGAAGTCAGAGTGAGGGCCCAGGCCCCCGAGATCGTTGCCGCTAACTCGGAGTGCTCGGCACGTGGGAATGTCGCCCCTCTGGCCGGGGAACTGCGCCGCCGTGGAGGGAGACCGTCCCCATCTGTAGCAGATGGCGGGCGGGGACCAGGGCCTTTTGGGGTCAAAGGCCTGGCTGCCGCCAGAGAGCCCAGGGAGAGTGTGCGAGTCAGAGGTCGGCCGCCCACGCGGCCCTGAGCCCCCGAGGCCCTCCCCGCCAGCGCTCCCCGTCACCACCACCGCTGTCCCCGCCGTGGCCCCTGGGGCCCACTCCTCTAACACCCTTGTGCCTTGTCTGCTGCAGGGCAGAGTGGTTTTGGACACAGGATGGGAGGAGGGCCCCGGGGCAGGAGTGGGGCATGCTTCCTCTGCAGCTGCTCCTCGTCGGACCGCATGTGGCCCGCCGCGATGGCCGGGCAGCCTCTGGCATCTCCGGGACTGGGCAGGACGGTGACTCCGATGACATCGCCTGGGCCAGAGCGTCCATCCACTGGGCCCTGGCCACCGTGGAGTTTACATGGGGGTGGGAGGGAGGCCCAAGGGCTGGGGGGCATGGGGGCCTGGAGGATGCCCTCGGCAGAGACCAAGCCGGCTAGAACCGTCGTCCCAAGAAAGACTCGGCCAAGCGCCGCCGGGATGGGAGGCTGGCGGAACTTCCGCTGCAGGGCCACTGCTCCCCCTGCCGGAGGCTCATGTTGCGGAAGGCTGCCCGGGTGACGGTGAGCCACGGGTTTGCGTGGAGCCGGACCGTGGCGGGCGTGATGACTTTCCTCGTCGTTGGTGGCGACAGCACCTGGGCCCCGTGTTGGCGCCGTCCAGGTTCGGTGGGGCAGGTCAAATCTGGAGGGTGACGCCCTCCGCGACGCCTTGCGCTGGCATGGCAGTGAAGGCGTTCTTGGAGAGGCTCCTTCAGGGTGGGTTGCCGGCGCCTGCCAGCTTCCCAGGGGTCTGTGCTGCCCGTTGGACTGTGGTGGGCTCCAGCGGGCAGAAACCGGGTGGGACCAGAGCTCGGGAGTGGCTCTCAGACGAGGGGCAGGCGAGGCTGCGGGATGTGGGAACGTGCCGACAAGGCCATGCTGCCTGCCGGTCCAAGTGACAGGTGGTTCTGGAGCGGCCTGCGTTTGGGACAGATTTAGGGACCCCAGGCCCAGAGACGTCTGGGTCCTGTGGCAGGCCAGGCAGCGCTCCTGGTCAGAGGCTCAGCCTCCTGCGGCACCAAAGACCTGGGTCGTGCTGCCCCAGTCCCCGGGCAGGTTCGAGCCAGTCCCAGGGCCCCAGAGCCACGGGCTGCGCCAGCTTCCGAGGGTGCCAGTGGGAGGCGGGGCGACGGGCAGGTGTCATGAGAGCCCGGGGTCACCGCCTTCCGGGGCTTGCTTCTGAGCCCGCGGGAACGAGGGGGAAGTGGCCTCCTGCGGAAGGATGGCGCTGTGCTCCGTCCCTCGGGACCTGGCGTATCATGAGGCCGGGGTGGGTTTTCTGGATGGAGGAAGGGAGGGGATCGGGCCATGGCAGGGAGGACAGCAGCGTTGGGGCGTGCTTTTTGGGAGGCCACTTGTTGCCCCCCTCACACCCTGGGCTCATTGCTCCTGGGGCGATTGCCCTGGAGCCGAGGGGATTTCCCTCAGGTTAGCTCGCCGATGCCGCTTCGTGTCGCTGGGTGCTGGACCTCGTTTTCGGCCGAGTATGTGCTGGGTGCGTGATGGGTCCCCCCGTGGGGGGTACTGGTTGGGGAGCCGCTCCTGCCGGGGTCCTACACCACGTGGGAGGGCAAGGTCGTCCGGATGGCCCCGGTGCTCACTGGGGATGTGCTGCACGCGGCCCCGTGTGCACGGCATGCAGGAGACAGGTGTTGGGGTGCGTCATCTAGGGACTCATTTCCATTAAAGGGCACAGTGTCCGACGTCTCGAACTCACCCCTAGCCCCTCCCCTTCCCCCCATTCTCTCCCCTTCCTGTCACCCTTCCCTCCACTGTCCCCCGCCCGGCCCCACGCCTGCACACTTGGAGGCCTCCACTGGGGCACGGTACCAGCCACCACCCCCATCATAGGGAGAGGTAGAGCGGAGTGTCCCCACTGTGCGGCACTAGCGTGGAACCCCACAGACGTGTCCTCCGGGCTTAGGTGCTCCTGTCACTTCTCTTCACGTCCCAGGTGGTGTCGGCTGGACGCCGGTGTCGTTGACCGTCGGCGAGTCCCATTTGCCTGATCCACGATGCCCGGCCTGCGAGGCGAGGACGCCCCTGGGGAGGCAGGGTGTGTAGGCTGCGGTCAGCTGGGAGTCGCCGCATCTGTGGTAAGTGGCACACCCCGGCCACCACATGCCCGGGTCTTTCCCGAGGCCTCCCTGTCCGAGGATGGCTCCCCTGGCTGCCCGGTGGCCTGGGCCTGGGTGTTCACAAGGGCCGACGTGTCTGAACTCAGTGGTTCAGCCAGGCTGGAGCCCGGCCCTTTGAACGCTCCGTGTCCTGAGACGTGCTCGGATCGATGATGACTCCCTACAAATGCATTCCTTGGAAATCTGAACAAAATGAGTGACAATCCCTACCGTCGTCCTCATCGGAACTGAGGTCCAGCACGTGGTTCCCCGCCAGGAAGTCAGAGTGAGGGCCCAGGCCCCCGAGATCGTTGCCGCTAACTCGGAGTGCTCGGCACGTGGGAATGTCGCCCCTCTGGCCGGGGAACTGCGCCGCGGTGGAGGGAGACCGCCCCCATCTGTAGCAGATGGCGGGCGGGGACCAGGGCCTTTTGGGGTCAAAGGCCTGGCTGCCGCCAGAGAGCCCAGGGAGAGTGTGCGAGTCAGAGGTCGGCCGCCCACGCGGCCCTGAGCCCCCGAGGCCCTCCCCGCCAGCGCTCCCCGTCACCACCACCGCTGTCCCCGCCGTGGCCCCTGGGGCCCACTCCTCTAACACCCTTGTGCCTTGTCTGCTGCAGGGCAGAGTGGTTTTGGACACAGGATGGGAGGAGGGCCCCGGGGCAGGAGTGGGGCATGCTTCCTCTGCAGCTGCTCCTCGTCGGACCGCATGTGGCCCGCCGCGATGGCCGGGCAGCCTCTGGCATCTCCGGGACTGGGCAGGACGGTGACTCCGATGACATCGCCTGGGCCAGAGCGTCCATCCACTGGGCCCTGGCCACCGTGGAGTTTACATGGGGATGGGAGGGAGGCCAAAGGGCTGGGGGGCATGGGGGCCTGGAGGATGCCCTCGGCAGAGACCAAGCCGGCTAGAACCGTCGTCCCAAGAAAGACTCGGCCAAGCGCCGCCGGGATGGGAGGCTGGCGGAACTTCCGCTGCAGGGCCACTGCTCCCCCGGCCGGAGGCTCACGTTGCGGAAGGCTGCCCGGGTGACGGTGAGCCACGGGTTTGCGTGGAGCCGGACCGTGGCGGGCGTGATGACTTTCCTCGTCGTTGGTGGCGACAGCACCTGGGCCCCGTGTTGGCGCCGTCCAGGTTCGGTGGGGCAGGTCAAATCTGGAGGGTGACGCCCTCCGCGACGCCTTGCGCTGGCATGGCAGTGAAGGCGTTCTTGGAGAGGCTCCTTCAGGGTGGGTTGCCGGCGCCTGCCAGCTTCCCAGGGGTCTGTGCTGCCAGTTGGACTGTGGTGGGCTCCAGCGGGCAGAAACCGGGTGGGACCAGAGCTCGGGAGTGGCTCTCAGACGAGGGGCAGGCGAGGCTGCGGGATGTGGGAACGTGCCGACAAGGCCATGCTGCCTGCCGGTCCAAGTGACAGGTGGTTCCGGAGCGGCCTGCGTTTGGGACAGATTTAGGGACCCCAGGCCCAGAGACGTCTGGGTCCTGTGGCAGGCCAGGCAGCGCTCCTGGTCAGAGGCTCAGCCTCCTGCTGCACCAAAGACCTGGGTCGTGCTGCCCCAGTCCCCGGGCAGGTTCGAGCCAGTCCCAGGGCCCCAGAGCCGCGGGCTGCGCCAGCTTCCGAGGGTGCTAGTGGGAGGCGGGGCGACGGGCAGGTGTCATGTGAGCCCGGGGTCACCGCCTTCCGGGGCTTGCTTCTGAGCCCGCGGGAACGAGGGGGAAGTGGCCTCCTGCGGAAGGATGGCGCTGTGCTCCGTCCCTCGGGACCTGGCGTATCATGAGGCCGGGGTGGGTTTTCTGGATGGAGGAAGGGAGGGGATCGGGCCATGGCAGGGAGGACAGCAGCGTTGGGGCGTGCTTGTTGGGAGGCCACTTGTTGCCCCCCTCACACCCTGGGCTCATTGCTCCTGGGGCGATTGCCCTGGAGCCGAGGGGATTTCCCTCGGGTTAGGTCGCCGATGCCGCTTCGTGTCGCTGGGTGCTGGACCTCGTTTTCGGCCGAGTATGTGCTGGGTGCGTGATGGGTCCCCCCGTGGGGGGTACTGGTTGGGGAGCCGCTCCTGCCGGGGTCCTACACCACGTGGGAGGGCAAGGTCGTCCGGATGGCCCCGGTGCTCACTGGGGATGTGCCGCACGCGGCCCCGTGTGCACGGCATGCAGGAGACAGGTGTTGGGGTGCGTCATCTAGGGACTCATTTCCATTAAAGGGCACAGTGTCCGACGTCTCGAACTCAACCCTAGCCCCTCCCCTTCCCCCCATTCTCTCCCCTTCCTGTCACCCTTCCCTCCACTGTCCCCCGCCCGGCCCCACGCCTGCACACTTGGAGGCCTCCACTGGGGCACGGGACCAGCCACCACCCCCATCGTAGGGAGAGGTAGAGCAGAGTGTCCCCACTGTGCGGCACTAGCGTGGAACCCCACAGACGTGTCCTCCGGGCTTAGGTGCTCCTGTCACTTCTCTTCACGTCCCAGGTGGTGTCGGCTGGACGCCGGTGTCGTTGACCGTCGGCGAGTCCCATTTGCCTGATCCACGATGCCCGGCCTGCGAGGCGAGGACGCCCCTGGGGAGGCAGGGTGTGTAGGCTGCGGTCAGCTGGGAGTCGCCGCATCTGTGGTAAGTGGCACACCCCGGCCACCACGTGCCCGGGTCTTTCCCGAGGCTCCCTGGCCGAGGATGGCTCCCCTGGCTGCCCGGTGGCCTGGGCCTGGGTGTTCACAAGGGCCGACGTGTCTGAACTCAGTGGTTCAGCCAGGCTGGAGCCCGGCCCTTTGAACGCTCCGTGTCCTGAGACGTGCTCGGATCGATGATGACTCCCTACAAATGCATTCCTTGGAAATCTGAACAAAATGAGTGACAATCCCTACCGTCGTCCTCATCGGAACTGAGGTCCAGCACGTGGTTCCCCGCCAGGAAGTCAGAGTGAGGGCCCAGGCCCCCGAGATCGTTGCCGCTAACTCGGAGTGCTCGGCACGTGGGAATGTCGCCCCTCTGGCCGGGGAACTGCGCCGCGGTGGAGGGAGACCGCCCCCATCTGTAGCAGATGGCGGGCGGGGACCAGGGCCTTTTGGGGTCAAAGGCCTGGCTGCCGCCAGAGAGCCCAGGGAGAGTGTGCGAGTCAGAGGTCGGCCGCCCACGCGGCCCTGAGCCCCCGAGGCCCTCCCCGCCAGCGCTCCCCGTCACCACCACCGCTGTCCCCGCCGTGGCCCCTGGGGCCCACTCCTCTAACACCCTTGTGCCTTGTCTGCTGCAGGGCAGAGTGGTTTTGGACACAGGATGGGAGGAGGGCCCCGGGGCAGGAGTGGGGCATGCTTCCTCTGCAGCTGCTCCTCGTCGGACCGCATGTGGCCCGCCGCGATGGCCGGGCAGCCTCTGGCATCTCCGGGACTGGGCAGGACGGTGACTCCGATGACATCGCCTGGGCCAGAGCGTCCATCCACTGGGCCCTGGCCACCGTGGAGTTTACATGGGGATGGGAGGGAGGCCAAAGGGCTGGGGGGCATGGGGGCCTGGAGGATGCCCTCGGCAGAGACCAAGCCGGCTAGAACCGTCGTCCCAAGAAAGACTCGGCCAAGCGCCGCCGGGATGGGAGGCTGGCGGAACTTCCGCTGCAGGGCCACTGCTCCCCCGGCCGGAGGCTCACGTTGCGGAAGGCTGCCCGGGTGACGGTGAGCCACGGGTTTGCGTGGAGCCGGACCGTGGCGGGCGTGATGACTTTCCTCGTCGTTGGTGGCGACAGCACCTGGGCCCCGTGTTGGCGCCGTCTAGGTTCGGTGGGGCAGGTCAAATTTGGAGGGTGACGCCCTCCGCGACGCCTTGCGCTGGCATGGCAGTGAAGGCGTTCTTGGAGAGGCTCCTTCAGGGTGGGTTGCCGGCGCCTGCCAGCTTCCCAGGGGTCTGTGCTGCCAGTTGGACTGTGGTGGGCTCCAGCGGGCAGAAACCGGGTGGGACCAGAGCTCGGGAGTGGCTCTCAGACGAGGGGCAGGCGAGGCTGCGGGATGTGGGAACGTGCCGACAAGGCCATGCTGCCTGCCGGTCCAAGTGACAGGTGGTTCCGGAGCGGCCTGCGTTTGGGACAGATTTAGGGACCCCAGGCCCAGAGACGTCTGGGTCCTGTGGCAGGCCAGGCAGCGCTCCTGGTCAGAGGCTCAGCCTCCTGCTGCACCAAAGACCTGGGTCGTGCTGCCCCAGTCCCCGGGCAGGTTCGAGCCAGTCCCAGGGCCCCAGAGCCGCGGGCTGCGCCAGCTTCCGAGGGTGCCAGTGGGAGGCGGGGCGACGGGCAGGTGTCATGTGAGCCCGGGGTCACCGCCTTCCGGGGCTTGCTTCTGAGCCCGCGGGAACGAGGGGGAAGTGGCCTCCTGCGGAAGGATGGCGCTGTGCTCCGTCCCTCGGGACCTGGCGTATCATGAGGCCGGGGTGGGTTTTCTGGATGGAGGAAGGGAGGGGATCGGGCCATGGCAGGGAGGACAGCAGCGTTGGGGCGTGCTTGTTGGGAGGCCACTTGTTGCCCCCCTCACACCCTGGGCTCATTGCTCCTGGGGCGATTGCCCTGGAGCCGAGGGGATTTCCCTCGGGTTAGGTCGCCGATGCCGCTTCGTGTCGCTGGGTGCTGGACCTCGTTTTCGGCCGAGTATGTGCTGGGTGCGTGATGGGTCCCCCCGTGGGGGGTACTGGTTGGGGAGCCGCTCCTGCCGGGGTCCTACACCACGTGGGAGGGCAAGGTCGTCCGGATGGCCCCGGTGCTCACTGGGGATGTGCCGCACGCGGCCCTGTGTGCACGGCATGCAGGAGACAGGTGTTGGGGTGCGTCATCTAGGGACTCATTTCCATTAAAGGGCACAGTGTCCGACGTCTCGAACTCAACCCTAGCCCCTCCCCTTCCCCCCATTCTCTCCCCTTCCTGTCACCCTTCCCTCCACTGTCCCCCGCCCGGCCCCACGCCTGCACACTTGGAGGCCTCCACTGGGGCACGGGACCAGCCACCACCCCCATCGTAGGGAGAGGTAGAGCAGAGTGTCCCCACTGTGCGGCACTAGCGTGGAACCCCACAGACGTGTCCTCCGGGCTTAGGTGCTCCTGTCACTTCTCTTCACGTCCCAGGTGGTGTCGGCTGGACGCCGGTGTCGTTGACCGTCGGCGAGTCCCATTTGCCTGATCCACGATGCCCGGCCTGCGAGGCGAGGACGCCCCTGGGGAGGCAGGGTGTGTAGGCTGCGGTCAGCTGGGAGTCGCCGCATCTGTGGTAAGTGGCACACCCCGGCCACCACGTGCCCGGGTCTTTCCCGAGGCTCCCTGGCCGAGGATGGCTCCCCTGGCTGCCCGGTGGCCTGGGCCTGGGTGTTCACAAGGGCCGACGTGTCTGAACTCAGTGGTTCAGCCAGGCTGGAGCCCGGCCCTTTGAACGCTCCGTGTCCTGAGACGTGCTCGGATCGATGATGACTCCCTACAAATGCATTCCTTGGAAATCTGAACAAAATGAGTGACAATCCCTACCGTCGTCCTCATCGGAACTGAGGTCCAGCACGTGGTTCCCCGCCAGGAAGTCAGAGTGAGGGCCCAGGCCCCCGAGATCGTTGCCGCTAACTCGGAGTGCTCGGCACGTGGGAATGTCGCCCCTCTGGCCGGGGAACTGCGCCGCGGTGGAGGGAGACCGCCCCCATCTGTAGCAGATGGCGGGCGGGGACCAGGGCCTTTTGGGGTCAAAGGCCTGGCTGCCGCCAGAGAGCCCAGGGAGAGTGTGCGAGTCAGAGGTCGGCCGCCCACGCGGCCCTGAGCCCCCGAGGCCCTCCCCGCCAGCGCTCCCCGTCACCACCACCGCTGTCCCCGCCGTGGCCCCTGGGGCCCACTCCTCTAACACCCTTGTGCCTTGTCTGCTGCAGGGCAGAGTGGTTTTGGACACAGGATGGGAGGAGGGCCCCGGGGCAGGAGTGGGGCATGCTTCCTCTGCAGCTGCTCCTCGTCGGACCGCATGTGGCCCGCCGCGATGGCCGGGCAGCCTCTGGCATCTCCGGGACTGGGCAGGACGGTGACTCCGATGACATCGCCTGGGCCAGAGCATCCATCCACTGGGCCCTGGCCACCGTGGAGTTTACATGGGGGTGGGAGGGAGGCCAAAGGGCTGGGGGGCATGGGGGCCTGGAGGATGCCCTCGGCAGAGACCAAGCCGGCTAGAACCGTCGTCCCAAGAAAGACTCGGCCAAGCGCCGCCGGGATGGGAGGCTGGCGGAACTTCCGCTGCAGGGCCACTGCTCCCCCGGCCGGAGGCTCACGTTGCGGAAGGCTGCCCGGGTGACGGTGAGCCACGGGTTTGCGTGGAGCCGGACCGTGGCGGGCGTGATGACTTTCCTCGTCGTTGGTGGCGACAGCACCTGGGCCCCGTGTTGGCGGCGTCCAGGTTCGGTGGGGCAGGTCAAATCTGGAGGGTGACGCCCTCCGCGACGCCTTGCGCTGGCATGGCAGTGAAGGCGTTCTTGGAGAGGCTCCTTCAGGGTGGGTTGCCGGCGCCTGCCAGCTTCCCAGGGGTCTGTGCTGCCAGTTGGACTGTGGTGGGCTCCAGCGGGCAGAATCCGGGTGGGACCAGAGCTCGGGAGTGGCTCTCAGACGAGGGGCAGGCGAGGCTGCGGGATGTGGGAACGTGCCGACAAGGCCATGCTGCCTGCCGGTCCAAGTCACAGGTGGTTCCGGAGCGGCCTGCGTTTGGGACAGATTTAGGGACCCCAGGCCCAGAGACGTCTGGGTCCTGTGGCAGGCCAGGCAGTGCTCCTGGTCAGAGGCTCAGCCTCCTGTGGCACCAAAGACCTGGGTCGTGCTGCCCCATCCTTGGATGGAGCCTCAGATGCTGGCTGCGCTTGCTTCCGATGGTGCCAGGGAGAGGCTTGGGACAGGCGCGTTTCATGTGAATATTGCGTCTTTGCTCTCAGTTCTTGCTTCTAGCCCGCGGGAGTGTGTGTGTTGTTGCCTCTTGCGGATTGGGTTTGTGATCAGCCCCTCGGGACCTGTGGTATCATTAGACCGGGGTGGGTTTTCTCTATGGAGGAATGGAGAGAATCGGGCCATGGCAAGGAGGACAGCAGCGTTGGGGCGTGCGTGTTGGGAGGCCACTTGTTGCCCCCCTCGCACCCTGGGCTCATTGCTCCTGGGGTGATTGCCCTGGAGCTGAGGGGTGTTCCCTCAGGTTGGCTCAGCGATGCTTCTTCGTGTAGCTGTGCCGTGCACCTCGTTTTCAAGCCGAGTATTTGCTAGATGTGTGATGGGTCCCCTCGTGCAGATGCGGCTGTTTGGGGAGGCCCTCCTGCCAGGGTCATACAGCACAGGAGAGGGCGAGTCGCATGGATGGCCCTGGTGCTCGCTGTGGATTTGCTGCACAGGGCCCGTGTGCACGGTATGCAGGAGACAGGTGTTGTGGTGCATCGTCTACAGTCTCGGCACGTGGGCATGTCACCCCTCTGGCCGGGGAACTGCTCTGTGGCGGAGGGAGACCACCCCCTCCTATAGCAGGTGGCCATGGGTGCTAGCGCTGAGTCCAAAGGCCTGGCTGCTGCCAGAGACCCCAGGGAGGTTGTGCATTCCAGAAGTCCTATGCCCACCAGGCCCAGAGCCACGGAGTCCACAGTATATAGGCATTCATCTTTAGGCCCGGCATCAGCCCCTCATTGTAGGGAGAGGTGGAGTAGATTTTCCCCACTTCTGTCAGTGGCGTGTCCCCTGTAGTCGTGTCCTCCAAGCTGAGGTGCTCCTGTCACTTCTCCCCACGTCCCAGGTGATGTTGGCTGGACATGGGTGTTGGTAGCCATTGGTGAGTCCCATTTGCCTGATTCTCGATCCCTGTCCTTAATGGGGAGCATGGCCCTTTTAGAGCCATGGTGTGAAGTTTGCTTTTATTTGGGAGTATCCTGTGTCTGTGTTAGTGGTTCACCTCTTTCTCCTTCTGCACTGGTCATTCTTTAGTCCTACTGTACCAAGGATGGCTCCCTTGGCCATGCTTTGGCCTAGCCATTTGTTTTCATGAGGGCCGACGTGCCTGAACTCAGTGGCTGTCCCAGCCTGGAGCCCAGTTCTTTTAATGCTCCATGTCCTTAGATGTTCTCAGATTGGTGATGACTCCCTACAAATGCATTCCTTAGAAATCTGAACAAAATGAGTGACAATTTCTACTGTCGTCCTCATTGGAAATGAGTTCCAGAACGTGTTTTTGTACCCAGGCACCCCGAGAACATTGCCACTAGCTCACAGTGCCTGGCACTTTGAGATGTCACCCCTCCGTCTGGGGAACATCTCCATGGCAAAGGAAGACCTGTCCCCTCCAGTAGTGGATGGCCAGCAGGGACCCAGGCTGTATGGTGTCAATGGTCTGGCCACTGTCAGAGAGCCCAGGGTGGGTGCATGTGTCAGTGTTTTGCCAACCATGCAGCTGGAACCCCTCAGGGTCTCTCTGCCACCACCACCACTGTCTTAGCCATGGTCCCTGGCCTCTGCCCCTCCCTTGCCCTTTTGCCTTGACTGTTCCAGGGCTGAGAGGTTTTGGATACAGGATGGGAGGAGGACCCTGGGCCAGGCATGGGCATGCTTCCTCCTTAGCTGCTCTGCATCAGAGTTCACACGGCCCATCAGGCTTGTTGGGCAAGCTCAGGGTCTCTGGCCTGGGCAAGGTTGGTGACTCTGATTGCATCACCTGGGCGAGAGTGTCCACCCTGTAGACTTTGGCCAGTGTGTAGGTTTACAGGGAGACGGGAGGGAGGATCACTGGGCTGTGGCGCATGGGGGCCCCAAGGAAGCCCTGGGTAGAGACCAAGGCAGCTAGAACCATTGTCCCAAGAACAACCTGGCCTTGTGACACCAGGGTTTATGTCTTGTGGATCCCCCATGCTTGGGTTTTGAACAGGGGCCTGGAGGACTACCCAGGGCTAGGGGTGGGGCAGGCTTCTTCATCTGTTGCACGGCAGAGGGCTTATGGTATGCTGTTATGTTTCATTGTGGTTGTCTATTATATTTAGTGTCATTTGGGTCTTGATCTTTTTGCATTTCTGTCTACCCTGCCTGGGACATACCATCTTTTTAGAGTGTGTTTCTTTGCCTCTTATTTCATTTTCCCCTTTAAATGTGTATCTTCTTTTTTTGAAATGCCTGTCATCTTCACTTGCTTACGTAGGATCACAGTATAAATGATTTTTTTTTCAACTTTTTACATACTGGTTATGTTATAGCATTTGTGTGATTTTTCTTTCTCTCATCTTCAAACTTTGTGCTGCAAAATTTTTTGTCTTTTTTTCTTTTCTGTGTTTCCGTATATGCTGTTTATTTTTTTAGTTTTTAGAAATCATGACTTTTTTAGTGACTTAGGCTTTTTTTGTTTCATTTTGCATTTCTCCTTAAGATACTTTTATTTTTATGCGTGTATTTTTTTACATCATATTATTGATCTCCAGTAATTATAACAGCGAATCTTTAGCTAAATGATTTCCTTTTATGAAATATTTATTTTCCTAAATATCTTGGTGTTGATATTTCCCAGTCCTTTTTGGGTTTGTTTTTTCCAGTGGAGTATACTCACTGTGTTTGTCACATTAACTGTGCTTTTAAATGTTTTTTTGTGCATTTCAGGTAGCCATGTTCCTTCAATTGCTAGTGTTCTTGCAGGGCCCTTTTGATGATGACAATCTCATGGTTTTGTGGTCTTATTCTTTCAAGTGTAGTTGTTTTGAATGTTTCCTGAGGCTCTCTGTCCACATTTTATCAAATCTATATTTGGTTACAAATATAAATACTAAAAAAGTAACTTTTTTAGTTTCCGTGGAAGGTAGTAGATTTTATTAAAGTCTATCTCTCTCTCCTTTTTTAAGATTTTACTTATTTAACACAGAGAGACACAGAGAGAGAGAGTACACAAGCAATGGGAGAGGGAGAGGGAGAAGCAGGCCTCCTGAGAAGCAGGGATCCTGATGCAGGGCTTGATCACAGGACCCTGGGATCACGACTGGAGCCAAAGGCAGACCCTTAACCAGCTGACCTACCCAGGTGCCCCTGAAGTGTATCTCTTATATTTAGGTCATACAATGTGTCATGATTCACATTTCCATATGTTAAATATTAATATTCAGATATATGATTACTCATTGTGAATTCAGGAAGCTTTATATAACCAATACATTATACTTCAATTAATTTCACTCATATTTAACTTTTTACATATATACATACCTATCCTTCTATTACTTTCCATAGTCAATTATTTATAAAATGTTAATGGAATTGAACTTTTCTCATTTGTTTTCCAAATATCCTTTTTTTACTGAAATATCAGATGAATAATTTTTGTTTTTGTTAGTGAAATCATATTTTTAGGTTTATATTACCAATGTAGTTTTCTGTTTGACTTTCATTATGTTATCATGTTTTTATGATGTCACATTGAGAATCTTAATTTATCATTTATTTTTGTGAATGTTTTTAGGTTAAGTTCTTTTTTCCAAGATTGGATAAAATCCATTGATTTATACTAAATTCTTTTAATGTTTTCCTCTTTTGTCTACATGAAAATGAGCCTATCTTGTGAGAATTTTGTATCATTTTTAAAGTTTCTTTTTTTACAATTTCTCCTTGTTGTCTGATGATAGCTTTATTTTATTTTGTTTCTACAGATCTTATGGTAACAAAATAAATATGTTTATCATCATAAATTTTAAATCCTTGTGAGACTACTACATCATGATTTTTAATCTTTTTTTTTGGCATCTGCTGAATTTCTCTTCTCTTTCTTTTGTACTGTGAGGCATTATAATTAATTTATGCTCTCTTTTTTAAAATTTCCAGTATTTTTGCTCTTTTCTTCTTAAAATATTTAAAAATAACATAGTAAGTTAATTTATATAGTTAAATTTAATTGTATATATGCAGTGAATTTTGCTGTCTTTTGCTTTGTTGACAAATGTATGATATATATTTTTTACTATAGTTCAAGGTGGACAGAAGTGGGTTTCATATGTTTATCCTTCATGTATTACATAAAGGAGCTCCTCATGTATAGTTCTGCCAAAATATCTTCAAATGCCAATGGAAATTCTCACATCAGTAAGCATTTTGCCCTGAAAACACTGACATTTCTCTCAGGGCATTGTGGCACTTCCATGACAGTGAGACTCTGGCTATTCTAATCAGCAAGATTAGATCTGGGTCATCAGTGATTCTGGTTTCCATGATCAAGTTAGTATGGATCAGTGTCTCCTAGGGTAAGAGAATCCTGAGTACTCAGTGTCTACCATGTGTCTCATTCTGGTGGTTGCTTCTACAAATATTCCTGGATAAATGATGACTCCACAGATGGATCTTGTTGAAATATGAATGCAGTGAGTAACAAAAATAACTTCTATAAGTGAGGTCCAACCCATAGATCATGCTAAAGAAAAACATGGAGGGAAATTCAATTTGGTCCGCAAGTTTTACTGAAAAAAAAAAAAAAAAAAAGTACTGTCGTATTTGAAAAATAACATGCTGGCATGTGCTAGAGGAAATGAACTGTAGAATGGTTTACATAACCAATTGCAGAATGTTACTACAACTTTTGGCTGCCAGTATCTACAAGTCTACAAGACAAGTATCTATAAGTCATAAATAGATCCTGTGGGATCACCACTTAAATGATAAGTTCTGTGAGAAATATCTGTGACTACCTTTGATCCGTTTATATGTTTGAACTGCCAGAATCTTGAGTCATGATCTGTGTCTCTAGTGTGACTGGATTATTAAAATCCAAAGATAGTATTAAATTTTATTTATCATTTTCTATTAAGTGGAACAATTGTATTTAAATTGAAAAATAGGTACCCTATGTACAATCTTCGTATTTTAATTTGCTTGTCATCCCAGTCACTAGGGGTGATTGGACCATTTGTTTACACATATTTTTTTTTCTATAATCTGAGCAAGAAATTTCATATACTTTCTTTTTTTAAATTATATATTTTTTTATTTTTTATAAACATATAATGTATTTTTATCCCCAGGGGTACAGGTCTGTGAATCACCAGGTTTACACACTTCACAGCACTCACCATAGCACATGCCCTCCCCAATGTCCATAACCCCACCCCCTTCTCCAGGCCCCCCTCCCCCCAGCAACCCTCAGTTTGTTTTGTGAGATTAAGAGTCACTTATGGTTTATCTCCCTCCCAATCCCATCTTGTTTCATTTATTCTTTTCCGATCCCCCAAACCCCCCACATTGCATCTCCACTTCCTCATATCAGAGAGATCATATGATAGTTGTCTTTCTCCGATTGACTTATTCGCTAAACATAATACCCTCCACTTCTATCCATGTCATTGCAAATGGCAAGATTCCATTTCTTTTGATGGCTGCATAGTATTCCATTGTGTATATATACCACATCTTCTTTATCCATTCATCTGTTGATGGACATCTAGGTTCTTTCCATAGTTTAGCTATTGTAGACATTGCTGCTATAAACATTCGGGTGCATGTGCCCCTTCGGATCACTACGTTTGTATCTTTAGGGTAAATACCCAGTAGTGCAATTCCTGGGTCATAAGATAGCTCTATGTTCAACTTTTTGAGGAACCTCCATGCTGTTTTCCAGAGTGGTTGCACAAGCTTGCATTCCCACCGACAGTGTAGGAGGGTTCCCCTTCCTCGACATCCTCACCAGCATCTGTCATTTCCTGACTTGCTTATTTTAGCTATTCTGACTGGTGTGAAGTAGTATCTCATTGTGGTTGTGATTTGTATTTCCCTGATGTCGAGTGATGTGGAGCACTTTTTCATGTGTCTGTTGGCCATCTGGATGTCTTCTCTGTAGAAATGTCTGTTCATATCCTCTGCCATTTCTTGATTAGATTATTTGTTATTTGGGTGTTGGGTTTGCTAAGCTCTTTTTTTTTAAAATTTTATTTATTTATTTGACAGACAGAGATCACAAGTAGTCAGAAAGGCAGGCAGAGAGAGAGGGGGTAGCAGGCTCCCTGCTGAGTAGAAAGCCTGATGCAGGGCTAGATCCCAGGATTCTGGGATCATGACCAGAGCCAAAGACAGAGGCTTTAACCCCCGAGCCACCCAGGTGCCCCGAGTTTGCTAAGCTCTTTAGAGATTTTGGATACTAGCCCTTTATCTGATATGTCATTTCCATATATCTTCTCCCATTCTGTCAGTTATCTTTTGGTTTTGTGAACTGTTTCCTGTGCAAAAGCTTTTGATCTTGATAAAATCACAATAGATCATTTTTGCCCTGCTTCCCTTGCCTTTGGCAATGTTCCCAGGAAGAAGTTGCTGAGTCTGAGGTCAAAGATGTTGCTGCCTGTGTTCTCCTCAAGGATTTTGATGGATTCCTTTCTCACATTGAGGTCCTTCATCCATTTTGAGTCTATTTTCATGTGTGGTATAAGGAAATGGTCCAATTTCATTTTTCTACATGTGGCTGTCCAATTTTCCCAACACCATTTGTTGAACAGACTGTCTTTTTTACCTTGGACATTCTCTCCTGCTTTGTTGAAGATTAGGTGACCGTAGAGTTAAGGGTTTATTTCTGGGCTCTCTATTCTGTTCCATTGATCTATGTGTCTGTTTTTGTGCCAGTACCACACTGTCTTGATGATGACAGCTTTGTAATAGAGCTTGAAGCCCGGAATTGTGATGCCACCAACTTTGGCTTTCATTTTCAATATTCCTTTGGCTATTCGAGGTCTTTCCTGGTTCCATAAAATTTTAGGATTATTTGTTCCATTTCTTCAAAAAAAAGTGGGTGGGATTTTGAAAGGGATTGCATTAAATATGTAGATTGCTTTAGGTAGCATAGACATTTTCACAATATTTATTCTTCCAATCCAGGAGCATGGAACATTTTTTTTAAATTTTTATTTGTTTATTTACAGCATAACAGTGTTCATTGTTTTGGCATCACACGCAGTGCTCCATGCAGTACGTGCCCTCCCTATTACCCAACACCTGGTTCCTCAACCTCCCACCCCCCCCACCCCCCCCGCCGCCCCTTCATAACCCTCTGGTTGTTTTTCAGAGTCCATAGTCTCTCATGGTTCATCTCCCCTTCCAGTTTCCCTCAACTCCCTCTCCTCTCCATCTCCCCATATCCTCCATGTTATTTGTTATGCTCCACAAATAAGTGAGACCATATGATACTTGGCTCTCTCTGCTTGACTTATTTCGCTCAGCATAATTTCTTCCAGTCCCGTCCATGTTGCTACAAAAGTTGGGTATTCGTCCTTTCTGATGGAGGCATAATACTCCATCCACATCTTCCTTATCCATTCATCCGTTGAAGGGCATCTTGGTTCTTTGCACAGTTTGGCGACCGTAGCCATTACTGCAATAAACATTGGGGTACAGATGGCCCTTCTTTTCACTACATCTGTATCTTTGGGGTAAATACCCAGCAGTGCAATTGCAGGGTCATAGGGAAGCTCTATTTTTAATTTCTTGAGGAATCTCCACACTGTTCTCCAAAGTGGCTGCACTAACTTGCATTCCCACCAACAGTGTAAGAGGGTTCCCCTTTCTCCACATCCTCTCCAACACACGTTGTTTCCTGTCTTGCTAATTTTGGCCATTCTAACTCGTGTTAGGTGGTATCTCAATGTTGTTTTGATTTGAATCTCCCTGATGGCTAGTGATGATGAACATTTTTTCATGTGTCTGATAGCCATTTGTATGTCTTCGTTGGAGAAGTGTCTGTTCATATCTTCTGCCCATTTTTTGATATGATTATCTGTTTTGTGTGTGTTGAGTTTGAGAAGTTCTTTATAGATCCTGGATATCAACCTTTTGTCTGTACTGTCATTTGCAAATAACTTCTCCCATTCTGTGTGTTGCCTCTTTGTTTTGTTGACTGTTTCCTTTGCTGTGCAGAAGCTTTTGATCTTGATGAAGTCCCAAAAGTTCATTTTTGCTTTTGTTTCCTTGGCCTTTGGAGACATATCTTGAAAGAAGTTGCTGTGGCTGATATCGAAGAGGTTACTGCCTATGTTCTCCTCTAGGATTCTGATAGATTCCTGTCTCACATTGAGGTCTTTTATCCATTTCGAGTTTATCTTTGTGAACGGTGTAAGAGAATGGTCGAGTTTCATTCTTCTACATATCGCTGTCCAGTTTTCCCAGCACCATTTATTGAAGAGACTGTCTTTTTTCCATTGAATATTTTTTCCTGTTTTGTCGAAGATTATTTGACCATAGAGTTGAGGGTCCATATCTGGGCTCTCCACTCTGTTCCACTGGTCTATGTGTCTGTTTTTATGCTAGTACCACGCTGTCTTGGTGATCACAGCTTTGTAGTAAAGCTTGAAATCGGGTAACGTGATGCCGCCAGTTTTGTTTTTGTTTTTCAACATTTCCTTAGCAATTAGGGGTCTCTTCTGACTCCATACAAATTTTAGGATTATTTGCTCCAGCTCTTTGAAAAATATCGGTGGAATTTTGATCAGAATGGCATTAAAAGTATAGATTGCTCTAGGCAGTATAGACATTTTAACAATAAAATTATGAATGAAAAGGGAGAGATCACAACTAACACCAAGGAAATAGAAACAATCATCAGAAATTATTACCAACAGTTATATGCCAATAAGCTAAGCAACCTAGATGAAATGGATGCATTCCTGGAAAGCTACAAACTCCAAAATTGAATCAGGAAGAAATTGACAACCTGAATAGACCGATATCTAGTAATGAGATTGAAGCAGTGATCAAAAACCTCCCAAAAAACAAGAGCCCAGGACCTGACGGATTCCCTGGGGAATTCTACCAAACTTTCAAAGAAGAAATAACCCCAATTCTCCTGAAGCTGTTCCAAAAAATTGAAGCAGAAGGAAAACTTCCAGACTCTTTTTATGAAGCCAGCATTACCCTGATCCCCAAACCAGGCAAAGACCCTACCAAAAAGGAGAATTTCAGACCAATATCACTGATGAATATGGATACAAAGATTCTCAACAAGATCCTAGCAAACAGGATCCAGCAGCACATTCAAAAGATTATCCACCATGACCAGGTGGGATTCATCCCTGGGTTGCAAGCTTGGTTCAACATTCGCCAATCAATCAGTGTGATAGAACACATCAATAAGATAAGAGAGAAGAACCACATGGTCCTCTCAATTGATGCAGAAAAAGCATTTGACAAAATCCAGCATCTGTTCCTGATGAAAACGCTTCAAAGTATAGAGATAGAGGGAGCATGGAACATTTTACCATTTCCTTGTGTCTTCCTCAATTTCTTTCATGAGTACTTTATAGTTTTCTGAGTATAGATTCTTTGCCTATTTGGTTAGGTTTATTCCTAGGTATCTTATGGTTTTGGGTGCAACTGTAAATGGGATTGACTCCTTAATTTCTCTTTCTTCTATCTTGTTGTTGGTGTAGAGAAATGCAACTGATTTCTGTGCATTGACTTTATATCCTGACACTTTACTGAATTCCTGTATGAGTTCTAGCAGTTTTGGAGTGGAGCCTTTTGGGTTTTCCATATATGGTATCATATCATCTGCAAACAGTGATAGTTTGACTTCTTCTTTGCTGATTTGGATGCCTTTAATTTCTTTTTGTTGTCTGATTGCTGAGGCTAGGACTTCTAGTACTATGTTGAATAGCAGTGGTGATAATGGACATCCCTGCCATTTTCCTGACCTTAGCAGAAAAGCTTTAAGTTTTTCTCCATTGAGAATGATATTTGTGGTGGGTTTTTCATAGATGGCTTTGATGATATTGAGGTATGTGGCCTCTATCCCTACACTTTGAAGAGTTTTGATCAGGAAGGGATGCTGTACTTTGTCTAATGCTTTTTTCAGCATCTATGTAGAGTATCATATGGTTCTTGTTCTTTCTTTTATTAATGTATTGTATCACTTTGCTTGATTTGCAGATCTTGAACCAACCTTGCAGCCCTAGAATAAATCCCACGTGATCGTGGTGAATAATCCTTTTAATGTACTGTTGAATCCTATTGGCTAGTATTTTGGTGAGAATAATTGCATCTGTGTTAATCAAGGATATTGGTCTGTAATTCTCTTTTTTGATGGCATCCTTGTCTGGTTTTGGGATCAAGGTGATGCTGGCCTCATGAAATGAGTTTGGAAGTTTTCCTTCCATTTCTATTTTTTGGAACAGTTTAAGGAGAATAGGTATTAATTCCTCTTTTTTTTAAGATTTTATTTATTTATTTGACAGACAGAGATCAAAAGTAGTCAGAGAGGCAGGCAGAGAGAGAGGAGGAAGCAGGCTGTCTGCAGAGCAGAGACCCCGATGCGGGGCTCGATCCCGGAACCCTGGGATCATGACCTGAGCTGAAGGCAGAGGCCTTAACCCACTGAGCCACCCAGGCGCCCCTAATTCCTCTTTAAATGTTTGATAGAATTCCCCTGGGAAGCCATCTGGCCCTGGGCTTTTCTTTGTTTGGAGATTTTTGATGACTGTTCAGTTGTGGTAGTTTATATGTCTCCAGGAATGCATACATTTCTTCCAGATTGTCAAATTTGTTCCATAGAGGTGTTCATAATATGTTCTTATAATTGTTTGTATTTCGTTGGTGTTGGTTGTGATCTCTCCTCTTTCATTCATGATTTTATTTTATTAGCATTCTTTCTCTTTTCTTTTTGATAAGTCTGGCCAGGGGGTTATCAATCTTATTAATTCTTTCAAAGAACCAGCTCCTAGTTTCGTTGATTTGTTCTATTGTTTTTTTGGTTTCTATTTCATTGATTTCTGCTCTGATCTTTATGATTTCTATTCTCCTGCTGCGTTAGGCTTTCTTTGTTGTTCTTTCTCTAGCTCCTTTAGGTGTAGGGTTAGGTTGTGTATTTGAGACCTTTCTTGTTTCTTGAGAAAGGCTTGTACCGCTGTATATTTTCCTCTCAGGACTGTCTTTGTTGTGTCCCGCAGATTTTGAACCTTTGTGTTTTCATTATCATTTGTTTCCATGTATTTTTTCCAGTTCTTCCTTAATTTCTTGGTTGACCAATTCATTCTTTAGAAGGATGCTGTTTAGTCTCCATGTATTTGGGTTCTTTCCAAATTTCCTCTTGTGATTGAGTTCTAGCTTCAGAGCATTGTGGTCTGAAAATATGCAGGGAATGATCCCAATCTTTTGATACTGGTTGAGACCTGATTTGTGACCCAGGATGTGATCTCTTCTGGAGAATGTTCCATGTGCACTAGAGAAGGATGTGTATTCTGTTGCTTTGGAATGAAATGTTCTGAATATATCTGTGATATCCATCAAGTCCAGTGTGTCATTTAAGGTCTTTATTCCCTTGTTGCTCTTTTGCTTCGATGTCCATTTCTGTGAGGGGAGTGTTAAAGTCCCCTACTATTATTGTATTATCGTCGATGTGTTTCTTTGATTTTTCTATTAATTGGTTTATATAGTTGGCTGCTCCCATGTTAGGGACATAGATATTTAAAATTGTTAGATCTTCTTGTTGTACAGACAATTTGAGTATGATATAGTGTCCTTCCTCATCTCTTAATATAGTCTTTGGCTTAAAGTCTAATTGATCTGATATAAGGTTTGTCACCCTAGCCTTCTTCTGATGTCCATTAGCATGGTAAATTGTTTTCCACCCCCTCACTTTAAATCTGGAGATGTCTTCAGGTCTAAAATGAGTTTCTTGTAGGCAGCATATTGATGGGCTTTGTTTTTTTTATCCGTTTTGATTCCCTGTGTCTTTTGATTGGGGCATTTAGCCCATTAACATTCAGGGTAACTATTGAGAGATATGAGTTTAGTGCCATTGTATTGCCTGTAAGGTGCCTGTTACTGTATATTGTCTGTTCCTTTCTGATATACTACTTTTAGAGTCTCTCTTTGCTTAGAGGACCCCTTTCAATATTTCCTGTAGAGCTGGATTGATGTTTGCAAATTCTTCTTTTTATCAATGATAGCCTGGCTGGATATAGTATTCTTGGCTGCATGCTTTTTCTCGTTTAGTGCTCTGAATATATCATGCTAGTTCTTTCTGGCCTGCCAGGTCTCTGTGGATAAGTTCACTGCCAATCTAATATTTTTGCCATTGTATGTTATAGACTCTTTTCCTGGACTACTTTCAGGATTTTCTCTTTGTCACTAAGACTTGTAAATTTTACTATTAGGTGATGTGGTTTGGACCTATTCTTAACTGATTTTGAGGGGGGTTATCTGCACCTCCTGGATTTTGATGCTTGTTCCCTTTGACATATTAGGGTAATTCTCTACAATAATTCTCTCCAGTATACCTTCTGCTCCCCTCTCTCTTTCTTCTTCTTCTGGAATCCCAATTATTCTAATGTTGTTTCATCTTATGGTGTCATTTATCTCTCAAATTCTCCCCTTGTGGTCCAGTATTTGTTTGTCTCTCTTTTGCTCAGCTTCTTTATTCTTTGTCATTTGGTCTTCTATATCACTAATTCTTTCTTCTGCCTCATTTATCCTAGCAGTAAGAGCCTCCATTTTTTATTGCACCTCATTAATAGCTTTTTTGATTTCAAGTTGTTTAGATTTTAGTTCTTCTATTTCTCCAAAAAGGGCTTTTATCTCTCCAGAGAGGTTTTCTCTATTATCTTCCATGCCTTTTTCAAGCCCGGCTAGAACCTTGAGAATCGTCATTCTGAACTCTAGATCTGACATAGTACCAATGTCCGTATTGATTAGGTCACTAGCCTTCAGTATTGCCTATTGTTCTTTTTTGTGTGTGTGTGTTGAGTTTTTTCACCTTGTCATTTTGTCCAGATAAGAATATATGAAGGAGCAAATAAAATGCTAAAAGGGTGGCAAAGGCCCCAGGAAAATGCACTTTAACCAAATCAGAAGAGACCCCGAATCATGGGGGTGATAAAAGGGATAAAAAGAAGTTCAGAAAAAAAAAAATTAAAAAAAGCAAAAAATTTTAAAAAATATATAAAACAGAAAAAAATATATATATTAGACTGGTGACTAGAACAGGGCCACCCACTTAATTTTGGGAGTATTTTGGTCTCTTACAAGAAACTACCTCCCAAAATTTAAAAAAAAATGAGAAACATACATAAGGGTAAACACAATGAAGGGATGGGATATGCCTATAAAAATGAAAAAAAAATTTAATTACTAAAAAAGGAGTTGATAAAGAAAGTTGGTTGGGAGAATAAAGAAAAAGAAAGTGGAGAGATTTTGCTCAGGCTGGAGACTAGAACAAGATCGAAGCTAGATTTAGGGCATATTTTGATCTATGAGAAGAAGTTGTACCCCAAATTTTTTAGAAATAAAAACCCTATGTGTATACAAAAAATAAAGTTAGATACAATGAAGGATAAAATATGACTATAATAATGATGGTTCAAAAAAGATTATTAGTATTACTATTTTATGAAAGGATTGTTAAGATAAACTAGTTAAAAATGTTAAAAGAGGAAAGGGTAAAAGTTAAAAAAAATTAGAAGAAGAAAAAAAATTAAATTAAAAAATTAAATTAACTGTAAGACTAAGGAATCATGGGGAGAAAGCCATGAATTCCATGCTTTGCTTTCTCCTCCTCTGGAATTCTGCTGTTCTCCTTGGTATGTGAACTTGGTCCTGGCTGGATTTCTTGTTGATCTTCTGGGGTAGGGGCCTGTTGTAGTGATTCTCAAGTGTCTTTGCCCCAGGCGGAATTGCACTGCCCTTATCAGGGGCCGGGCTAAGTAATCCACTCGGGTTCACTTTCGGGAGCTTTTGTTCCCTATGCTTTCAGTATAGTTCCAGAGGATGGGAATGAAAATGGCAACCTCCCAATCTCCCGCCCAGAGGAGCTGAGAGCTCGGTTCCCCTCTACTCAATGCGCCCTCCGAGCTCACCCAGACTGTGACCGGTTCAAGGTAACCCCGAGTTGAGAGCTCACTACTAGGCTCTGTCTCTGTAGCCGGCTTCCCCGCTCTAATACCTGTGTGCTCTTCAATACTCAGACACCTCCGATCCTTCTGTGATCCCGCAGGATCTGGGGCCATGCTGACTCCCCGTGGGCTTCACCCCAGTTTAGCTCCTGGAGCGATGTCCCTCAGTGGAGCAGACTTTTAAAAGTTCTGATTTTGTGCTCAGTTGCTCTGCCGCTTGCCGGGAGCCAGCCCCCCCAACCCCGCCCCAGTCTATTTTCCCATCGCTTTGGATTCACTTCTCCACCGGTCCTACCTTTCAGAAAGTGGCCAGTTTTCTGTTTCTAGAATTGTTGCTGTTCTTCTCTTCGGTCTCCTGTTGGATTTGTAGGTGTTCGCAATGGATTGATAAGCTATCTAGCTGATCTCCTGCTACCTGATGTAGTCTCAGCCTGCTACTTCTCCGCCATCTTGGCTCCTCCCCAAGAAATTTCATATACTTTCAAGTGATGGCTTCAACTACATGTTAGATTTTTAGATGTGAGATGATTATATTTAAAATTATTGGATTCTTACATGAATTTCATTGGCCACTTTCATATATCATCAGTGGGTTTCTAATGTGTTTAGAGATACACCCTAGTTATAATACATGATTTTGCATGAGGTGCTGGGAAATTTTGAGAAAAATATCTTAGAAGCAATTATTTCCGTACTACTTTGATCAAAACTTGAGTATAGTCATTCTTTTTTTTTTAATTTTACTTTTTTTATTAAAATGTATTCAATGGTTGCTAGGAATAAAGCTGATCTCAGGTGGCATAAAAAATTTGAGTATAGTCATTCATGTCATCAGATGGTCCAATGACTATCCATTATGAACTCTTATAACGTTTTATACTAAATATTTCACTAGGAAAATTTTGTTTTGCAACTTCTCTATTTTCCTATGGTAATTTGTAGACTGAGTATACTATTAGAATTCCATGGACTTTCATCACTGCACCAATGAAGTGCTTATTTTGAAATGCTCCCTTATCTGGAAAGGAAAGAAACAATTGACCCCTGATGGAAAACACAGTTTATAGTGAGTTTATGTATCTCTCTTATTTTTTAAGTAATCAATAATTTAATTGAGTTGGTGGGTAGTTAATACAAACTATTATCAGCATTAATAATCCATTGGATTATATGAAGCTTCAGTCTCCCTTATTTTTCATATTTTATTCTTTCCCCTACTTAAAAAATTCAGAAACATCCTAGAGGAATAATAAATTAGTATATTTTTACATAAAGGTACATAGTACGTCCTGTCTTTTGCCATTTTGGCAGATGGTCATACACCTTTTAGATTTCCACATTTGTAATTTTACCACAGGCTAGTGTGGACCAAAAACTGGGTTTCATATAGATGGTTTATTCCTTCTCCTTGATGTATGACATGAAGGAAAGTATTGGGAATAATTCTGCCTCCCATCCTTAAGGGTCATTGGGAATTCTAACATCAGTAAGCATTTTGTCCTGAAAGTGCTGACATCCCTCTTTGTGAATCATAGTAAGACTGGCTACGCTAGTCAGACGTGAGGCCGGGTCAGCATTTTCCAGGTTGATAGAATCCTGATTGCTCTAGTGTCTGTCACATCTCTCATTCTAAATATCTATTTTATAAATATGTCTCTATCAGTAAAGTCTTCAAAAATGGGTCTTGTAGAAATCTGAACAAAATGAGTAACAAATCACTTCTATAAGCTGAGTTCCAGGATAGGGACCATGCAAGGCATAAACTCTGGAGAATTCAGTTGATGAGGTACTAGTACCAACAGGGTATTTGAAAACTAACCTGAATGCATAAATTAAGGGAAAGAAATTATATAGTTGTCTACAAGTATCTAATTGTTGGGGAAAATGGCAACATTTGATTAGCTGCATGGGTAGCATGTATGTACTCATAGTAAACAGACCATGGATAACCAACTCATGAATAATGAGCTCAGTGGAAAATGGCTATACATACCCTTAAGTCGTTCATGCTATTTTCTTAGATGACTCAATATTCTGAATGAGGAACAGTCTATTGAGATATATTAGAGAATCTATTTGAAAGAATTTATGAGTCTTATTTGTCCTTTATCTCAAGTAAAACAAATGAATAATTTTAGAGTTGTTTTTATTCCTGTGAATGTTTTAGAATGTATTTTAATTAGATTGGTGATATAGTCATGGGAAGTGGAATAGCTTTTTTTTAATTTCTTCTTCTTATCATCCAAGGGGCAATTTTTTAGATGTTAGAGTAAAAGGTTCAGGGAGATAGTACATGAAACATTTTTTAAATAATAAAATAAATAAATTTCTCTTTCTTGGTATTCAAGATATATTTCACTGGCTGATATTTCTTTAGCTGATTTTTTAAGTATTTAAAGGTGGATTATAGTCATAATGGATGACACTAAGGGGGATAATTGGGGAAATTTTGACACCAGTGTCTTCTAAATAAAAGATGACTTTCTCTGCTACTCTGTTTCAAGGAATGAGTTTAATTTTCTTGTCAGGTAGGTTGTCATGCATATCTATATATTTAATTCCTTGGAACCTGTTCATTATAGGTATTTAATTAGGAAGGTTTTCTTTTCAATGCGTCCCCCAAGCATTATTGTTTGGAAATGACATTGAAATTGCCTGAAATTGTTCCTTCCATACCACTGAAAGTGTTGGTGTTGTTACTTTTACAAATATCCCTTTCTAGAAATGACCAGAACACTGATTTCCATAGATAATATTACAACTTTTTTTTAGCTTTTTTAAAAATTTAATTTCTTTTCAGTGTAACAGATTTCATTGTTTATGCATCGCACCCAGTGCTCCATGCAATACGTACCCTCTGTGATACCTACCACCAGGCTTCCCCAACCTCCCACACCCCCCTTTCAAAACCCTCAGATTGTTTTTCAGAGTCCATAGTCTCTCATGGTTCATTACTCCCCCAATTTCCCTCAACTCCCTTCTCCTCTCCATCTCCCCATGTCCTCCATGTTATTTGTTATGCTCCACAAATAAGTGAGACCATATGATAATTGACTTTCTCTGCTTGACTTATTTCACTCAGCATAATTTCTTCCAGTCCCATCCATGTTGCTACAGAAGTTGGGTATTCATCCTTTCTGATGGAGGCATAATGCTCCACCGTGTATATGGACCACATCTTCCTTATCCATTCATCCATTGAAAGGCATCTTGGTTCTTTCCACAGTTTGGCGACTATGGCCATTGCTGCTATAAACACTGGGGTACAGATGGCCCTTCTTTTCACTACATCTGTATCTTTGGGGTAAATGCCCAGTAGTGCAATTGCAGGGTCATAGGGAAGCTCTATTTTTAATTTCTTGAGTAATCTCCACACTGTTCTCCAAAGTGGCTGCACCAACTTGCATTCCCACCAACAGTATAAGAGGGTTCCCCCTTCTCCACATCTTCTCCAACATATGTTGTTTCCTGTCTTGCTAATTTTGACCATTCTAACTGGTGTAATGTGGTATCTCAATGTGGTTTTAATTAGAATCTCCCTGATAGTGATGATGAACATTTTTTCATGTGTCTGATAGCCATTTGTATGTCTTAACTTTTAATAAATTTATTTTTCACGGATCACTCATTTATTTTTTGAAGTTTTTATTTAAATTCCAGTTAGCATACAGTGTAATATCAGTTTCAGGTGTACAATATAGTGATTCAACAGTTTCATACAACACCTGTTGTTCATCACAGCAAGTGTGCACCTTTTTTTAACTAGTTAATAATTGGTTTTGCAAAAATTCTGTGAAACTAACCAGGGTGAGGTTTAATAATTTTTGGAGTCATCTGGGGCTTCTGTTTCACTTATTTCCAGGAATAATGTCAGAAAAATCCATAGTAGAGTAGCAAATTAGTATATTTTATATGCAGGTAAATAAGGAACCATTCAGTCTTTTCTGTGGTTCACAAATGGACATGTATATTTCTCATATTTTCTTATTTTTACTCTACTTTCACAGGACAATAGAAACTAAAATCTTGGTTTATTATGAATAAAAAATTTATCCCTTCCTCTTGAAATGTGAAAAAGAAGAAAATATTGGGAATAATCATCCCATCTCATCCTAAAGAGCCAGTAGGAATTCTACTGCCAGTAAGCATTCTGTCCTGAAGATGCTGACATTTCTCTTAAGACACTATAACACTTCTATTATAGTAAGACTCTGACTGTGCTAGTCAGCCATGAGGCCAGATCATTAACTGTGATGACTGTCTCCATGAATAAAACCTATGGTTCAGTAATGTCCCAGAGTAAAGAAATTGGGAGTGCTCGGTGTCTACCACATATATCAGGATCAAGATTTTTTTTTAAAAAGAAATGAAAGCAACCAGACATAAAAGGGGATTTGTGTCTGTGATCCCATAAACCCATAGAGATGGCAAGAAGAGTGGTCAGTTGCCAGGGGCTGGCAGCAGGGGTGGGGCGCTGGGAGAAACTACTTAATATGTGCAAGATTTTCTCTTGGGGTGATGAAAATGTTTTTTTGGTTGTTGCTAACATTGCAAGTGTACTAAAAAAAAAAAAAAAAGAAAAAAAAGAAATGTGTCTGGATCTTTGATTCTCATTGATGTCCAAACAAAATTAGTGACAAAGTTGCTTCTATGAACTGAGGTCCAGCACAAGAGATCATGCTAGGCAAAAATCTGGAGGGAGGTTCAGTTTGGTCAGCTGGTATAAACTAATAGGGAATATAGTAATTGAATTCTACCCTGATTACATATATTAATTACTGAATTATACAAGGATCTTTCAATTTCTAATTTAACAATGACATGACAACTCTTTGAATGCTGGGCTGGCAGCCTCCATACATTCATAGTAACCAGACTCTGGAGAACCAACATGTGAAGAGACAGACAAGTAGTAAATGATTATGCCTACCTTTGAGCCATTCACACATTTCTCTTGCAAGCCAAAATCTTCAGAGTGAAGAGCAATTGACAGATTGATTAGATAATCAAGGTAAAGGATATGAGTCTTTACTTATTTATCTCCTAAGTAAAAGAAATACGGAAGTTGAAGAGTAGTTTCTATTTGTCAAAACATTTTAATTTCCTTGCTGATAAGGTCACAAGAATTAGATTATTCTTTTTCCCCCTGTCTCCCAATCAGAAATGTTCTAGACATTTGAGCTGTGGACTCAAGTAGATGCTGCACTAAACATTTTTAATTGTAAAATGTTTGCATTTTCAATCTTGGTGTTTTGGGTAGATTTTATTGCCTAATATTCATATTTTGTTAGTGAGTTTCATCTGATGGAGGCCATTTGGGGAAACTTTGGAACTAAGGTCTTGTGACTTTCAACACTTCCCTGTTTCAATTAGTGAACATATTTTTTCTTGTTATTTAGAGAGTCAGGTGAATATATATGGTTTATTTTTTATAACTTGTTGCTAGTAAACTTTCAGTTATAGTGGTTTTGTTTGTCAACTTTCCTAATTTCCCAGTGTATTTTGCAGATTATAAGTGATCATTGAACTTGGTGATAAAATTTCTACCACTGCTCCAATGAACTGCTGATTTTGTCATTGTTACTAGCTCTCTTCTATGAGAACAAGCAGAACAGTGTACTCCAGAGTAACTTTACAATTTTTAATTAAATTTAGTATTTATTATAATTTAGGTTATTTCTTATTTATTGTTGGCAAACAAGATTACACGTAATTTTGAAGAGTCTCTTAATCCAAACAATGTGAAGCCTATTTTTTCTGTGTTATCTGAGGCTTCTGTGTGTATTTCCCCCAGGATTTATACACTTTCTCTTTTAAATTACATCAGAAGGGCCTACTTGAAAAATAGTATTATGATATAGTTATGCATAGTAAACCTCTTGTGTTATGAATGATACCAATGGACATGTATACGTCTCATCTTTCCATAATTTTATTCTATGCTAATTTCAGCATGGATATAGAACTTGGTTTCATATAAAAGATTTTGTTTCTTCTCTTTGAGACATGAAATGAAGGAAAGTTTAAAGAGGAATTCTGTATCCCATCCTCAAGGGTCAGTGGGAATTTTCATGCTGGTAAGCATTTTTTTCTGAAGGTACTGTCATTCCTCTCAGGGAATTATAACCTCTACTGATACAATTTTGGCTAAGATCATCAGTCATGAGGCTAGATCCTTGACTGTAGTGGCAAGTCTCCATAACTGTATAGTATGGTTCAGTGTGTCCTAGGGAAACAGAATCCCGAGTGTTCAGTGTCTGCCATATATCTCAAGATTAAAATCCCTTTGCAAATGTGCTTAGATAAATGATGGCTTCACAAATGAGTCTTGTTGAAATCTGAATAAAATGAGTGACAAAAATCACTTCTATAAGCTGAGGTCCAGCACAGGGAACATGGTACTAGGCAAAAAATGTGAAAGAGAATTCAATTTGGTCAGCAAGTGGTACCAAATAAAAAAGACTATGCATTGGAAAACTAGCATGCTATCAATTGCTAGAGGACATGAATGGTACATAAATAACTACTGTGGAATGACATAGCAACTCTGAGTACCTGCCTGATAGCCTTCATATGCCCACAGTAAGCAGTGTATGGAAAAACAGCACATGAGTAGTGAACACTGGGAAATGGCTGTGTCTAGTCTTGAGTCATTTATACCATTTTCTCAGTCACAGTCATTTGTGAGAATCAACATATTTAGGTCTTATTAGACAGTCAGTCAGAAATAAATTATTCATTTTTTTTGCTTGTCACTTATCTCTTAAATATAATATGAGAAAGTTGAAGAGTAAGCAGATCATGTTTATTGAATAATCTTACTATGTTTTAATTTGCTTTTTAGCCTAGTTTTAAGAATAGAACTTCTTTTTTTTTTCTTTTTTCTCCTCAGGGAGAAATTTTCTAGATATTTGATGGCAGATTAAATTAGATATTTCACTATACATTTTAACATGAAAAGATTAAATTTCCAAATCTTGGAATTTTATGTTGATATCATTGCCTAACATTCATATTCCCTCAGTGGCTTTATGTGTATAAAGATAAGTTCTAATTTTAGTGAGTAATGCTTGAGAGGTAGGCTTTGGGTCAGCTTTGAGATGAAAGTTTTAGAAAATTTGATTTTCTATACTACTTTTTTCCTGAGGAAAGAATAATTTTTCTAGTTATGTAGATGGTCAAGGGAACATCTTTCATTCCTTAATTATCTATTATCAGTAAACATTCAACCGGGAAGATTTTGTTTCACAAATTTTAAAAATTCCTGTGTTTTTGTGGAATGTGATTTTTTTGAATTGCATAGAATACTCATCACCATAATAAAGAAGTGCTGATTTTGTCATTTTTATTGGTTCCTTTTCTCTGAGATGGACCAAAACAATGCATTCCAAGGGTAACAACCAATTTTAAATAAGTTTACTTTTATGGCTTATTTTTAAAATATTTTTCTGTAGTCAAGTAGATAATTGGTTTTGTGAAGTATCTGTTAATCCAAGCAATGTGAGTTATTAATTATCTGGTGAAATGTGAAATATTTTGTCTTTTATTTCCAGGATTTTTATGACTTCTCTCTTTGAATAACAGCAGAAACATCCTAGAAAAGTAATATGAGTTCATTTGATATGAAGGTATATTGTAATCTCTTCTGTATTATGCATGTTTGACAAATGGACATCACGTCTTTCCATATTTTACTCTATTTCAACAGGTTGTCATGAACCACTATCTGGGTCTCATATGAATTTGTTCCTTCTTTTTGAGAGAATTCCATTGTGGGGTGTCCCTGGATGGCTCAGTTATGCATCTGTGTTTGGCTCGGGTCATGATCCTGGAGTCCCAGGATTGATCAGGTCCCACATCAGGCTCCTTGCTCAGTGGGGAAACTGCTTCTTCCCTTCCCTCTGCCCCTCACCATGCGTCTTCTCTTTCTCTCACTCACTCACTCTCTCTGTCAAATAAATAAATAAAATCTTTTAAAAAAGAGAATTCCATTACAAATTCTAACATCAGTAAGCATTTTGTCCTGAAAATACTGGCATTCCTCTTGGGATACACTAACATTCATATGGTAGTAAAATTCTGACTGTACTAATCAGTTGTGAGGCTGTCATTGACTGTGATGACTAGTCTCCATGATTAAGTAGTACAGGTCAGTGTGTCCCAGGGAGAGAGAATCTGGAGTGCTTAGTTTCTGTCACATATCTTAGGATCAGTATCCCTTTTATAAATGTGACTGGATCAGTGATGAATTAAAAAATGGATTTCACTAAAATCTGAAAAAAATGAGTGACAGAAACAATTCTGTGAGCTGGGGTCTGCCAAAGGACCATATGAGGCAAAAAATATGGATAAAGTTCAGTTAATGAGGTAATAGTACCAGCTAGGTCTGTGGTGTTTGAAACCTAAACTTATTGCATACATTAGGAGAAAAGAATTGTACAGAGATCTATAAATATCTGATTTAGAAATGACATGGTAAGTCTTTGAGTGCTTGGCTGGCAGCATGTATACATTCATAATAATCAGACACTGGGGAACCTGCATATGAGTATTGAGACTGATGAGTCACATTTTTGTCTACCCTTAAGCCATTCATAAGATTTCCTTAGACGCTGCAGTTTTGTGAGTGAGGCATAGTCCATTGAGGTCAAATAGATAATTCAAAAGATATTATAATTAATTAGTTGCCAATTATTTTTTAGATAAAAGAAACATAATAGAAGCTGAACAATGATTTATATTTATGGGAATATCTCAGTGTTGTAATTTGCTTGTTAACCCAGTCACAATAATTCATAGAGCATTTTTTTCTTGTCACTCAAAGAGAAATTTGCTAGACATTTGAATGATGGATTCAAGTATATACTGTACTAAATATCTTTTTTAGAAGAGAGGGTGTTGGGGGGTGGACTAGCCAGGTGATGGGTATTAAGAAGGGCACATATTGTGATGAGCACTGGGTGTTATACACGACTAATGAACCGTTGAACACTACATCAAAAACTAATATTGCACTATATGTTGGCTAACTGAACAAAATAAAAAAATAAAAAATAAATATTTGTAACTGTGAAATTATTGCCAGTTATTTCCAAATCTTGGAATTTTATTGGCTAATATTGATATTCCTTCTGTCTGTTTCCTTCTGTTTAAAGGAAGGTCCTCGGAGAAACTGACTAGGTCTTAAAACAAATTACTTTCTGTACCTTCCTATTCCATGGAGCAGGATACTTTTTATTCTTGTCATATAGGTGGTCATTGAATGTATATAATTAATTGCTTATAAACTCTTGTCAATAAACTTTGAATTTGAAAGTTTTTCTTCCTTAGCTCCTCTGATTGTCCCTGTGGTTTGTAGGTTGGAAGTAAGATGGCAGTTGCATGAAATTCTTGCCACTTCACCAAAGAATACCTGATTTTGTCACTTTTACCAACTCCCTTATCTGAGAAGAAACAATGATGCACTCTTAAGGTAATACCTAAATTTTTATGAACTTTTTCCTGGGTTATTTTTATTATTTGTTTAAGTAATCAAGAATTAATTAATGTTGTATAGAGTCTGTCGATTTAAACACTGTGAGGCTTTAATAATCTAGTGATTCTTCAAGAATTTTGTTTATTTTTTTTCCAGAATTTTTGTAGTTTCTCAATCTTTCCATTAATGCCTAATAATTCCTGTTAGGCAAAGAAATGATGGCAAGGTCATTTCTCACCAGTGTGGCTGTGTTCGTACCAAAACTGTGCCTTACCCAAATGCCATTAGTACTTAGCAGTGTATCTTTGTGAGGACCACACTAAAAATAGAATAAAAAGTATTTTAATTAAGAGGTTCAGTGTCTGAGTTTTCTGTGTACACTGAACCCCTCTAGTCATGTGTCATATGTATTGTGCCCATGTGAGCCCTGCATGCATTGCTGTGACCACACTGTGGAATTAGGTGTAGCATAACCCTATGTGTCCTCTGCAAATTGCCATGTTCCTGAGCTCAAGCAGATTAAGTGATGTAAGTAATTTTTAAACAACTGCCCTTTATTTCCCTATAATGGCTTTTTGTGATTTCCTCCTCTCCAAATCACTGGATCATCTTTGAGGATAAAATAATTCTGAGGTTGAGTTACCGGAAAAATGTGCATTGTTGTGATTGAAATTTTCACCAGACCAACATCTTCTTGGAAATTTAAGCATACTCAGATACTCTGGTTGCTCATTTAATTTGTATGGCAGGAAATGTTGGATAAAATTTGCTCTGATGGAGGCTAGAAATCAACACAATTAATATATTTTTGGAATATCATTGTGTCACGGCCCATGTGACAAATCGACCAGGAATGCGAGGGTAAGAGGCTGGTGAAAAGAAATCAAAGAGACAAAGAGATGGGGCAGGAGGAGCACCAGGGATGATTTCCACCAAATGCCGCTTTATTAGTAAAAACAAGAGAGTATATAGAAGTCTAACAGTGAAAGGGTGCCTTATCTAAGTGTTGCTGCAGGATTAAAGGTTCACACACCAGTTTCATAATATTTTTCACTACAGACATACCAGCGCCAGGTGGTGGATGGTAAACATCATCCACTAGAAACACACTTGAAAGTTATCTCATAGCTTCTAACAGGACAGCAAGAACCACTAGAAGATTAAAGAGTGCATCTAGGTTGTTTTGAAGGTCAAATATCTAGAGGGCATGTGAGAAGTCACGTAGGCGAGCAAACAGCGCATGGCACAGGCTCTTTCTCAAATGCAACTCAACTCCGTTATCCTCTGCCTTGAATCAGGCAGTGAGACATTGGAGGAGGCACAAGTCCCAACCTAGTTTGGCTCTCGTCTCAAGCCCCACCGCAGCTTCCCACATCTCCCCCTTCTTTTTTAAATAAATCAAGCATATGAAGTTGGGCTTGGGTATGCAGTCATTACCGTCCTGTTCGATATACAGAAATAGACCAGCCGATGAGGAGGGCAGTGAGAATCACAAAAATGATTATAAAAATCCAGAAGGAATGTTTCATGATATTACCCAGATTAAAACCTCGAAGGCTGCTTAGTATTTGATTTACTACATCAGCAGGGTTTACTACATCCAGTCGAGACTGACTGATGCTTGATATATTCTTTTGTAGATCCACTAAATCAAGGCTAACATTAGTATGATAAACAATTAGTTAACACACAGTAATTACAATGGATGTTTTACAGTAGGTGTTCCCCTGGAAAGGAGGTGAAAACTATTGTTCCCGAGCCCACTACCAGTAAAAAAGGTCTAGGAACACAGGCCCGTAAGGTTAGGTTGAAGTCTTTTGTGGCAGTATAACCACTCTTAGCTATTTACACCCCAATTGGTCCCAGGGCAGCAACCAGCTTCCAGAGTTCTGCATGAAACATCCCTCCGGCTGTAGAGAAGATCCCGCCAGGGATAGTCACATTATGCATCGGCAGGCCGGGAGGGTAAGCAACATATTGCAGAAGTTCTTCTCTATCTATTCTTGACCAATCGGTGATGGAGAAATCAGGGATGCCGTGAGGAGAGATGATCAAGGGCTTTTCTTGGAGACATTCTGTCCAAGTGGGGCCTGGATTAGAATGAAAGTATAAGTTAGAATAGTTTAATTTTGGGGGATAATTAGGGTAACCAGGAGGACGCATATCTCTCTGGGGAGTGTTAGGAGTTTTGTCACCTATAACCTCATAGACTGTCCATCTTTCTAGCCCTATCTCAGAATTAGAACAAATGATTCCACCTCATGCATATCCTAAAATATAGGTAACTATATGAGGTCTCGATTGGACTACCATACACCCATTGATAAAATCATGGCCAGAGGAAGGTAACTGGAAACATATCGGTACTTGAGCTGCTAGACTAGCCCAATTAATATAATGCTCCGTGCACTCCATGCCATCAGAGCTGCCTCCCCCGAAATAATCTGTAACATTAGTGTGTACTCGGGGAGTGGGATCATCCCAAGTAACAGGCCTTATATTATGTGGGTCAGGCAGATATGCCCAATTGGCTGTGACCTCACTATGGGGGAGGCCAACCATAGTTAATAATGTTAATAATATAGTGATCAATGCTTTATTGGGTTGGATCTGATTCACTATCTCTAGGGCCTGATTCAGGAGATCTCTTATTAAGCTCTGACTGTAAGGGGGGAGGTGTCTTCTTCTTCTCCATCTGTTCTGGCCGTTCAGCTGCTGTGCGACCTATATCAAAAAATTTAAAACATAAAGAGTTAAAATTAAATGCATATGAGGTGAATATTTCACTGTTCCCTGTAGTATCTCCCCCTCTTTTAATTTTTTGAGATAGGATTTTAGGACTCCATTAGCTCTTTCTGTAATGGCTTGTCCTTGAGAATTATCAGGAATACTCATCGAATGCTTAATTTGAAGGGTTTGGCAAAATTTCTGAAAAGCCTTAGTAAAATAACCCATGTTTCCAATAGTGTCCTGTTACAAGGAGAACAGATTCTTATTGAATTTATGCAAATAACTGATTGCCATGGAAGAAAGAATACTTACTGAGACCTTTTGATTTTCAGAGGGTTCAGACAGAAAAAAAAAATTGAACCCTTTGATTTGTTTGCAAATAAAAATTTTATATTTCTGTAAGTCACAGACATCTTAAGAAAAAAAGTTTCCTTAGTCTGGAAGAGCAAACATTAGAGAACCAGCTATGTTTAAAATAAGACAAAACATTAAGAGACACAACATTATAATCTTTTAGTTTATTTAGTCCCATGTTACTAAATCTGGTTTAGTCTGAATGCAGCTTTCGTTAGTTCTGGAAATTCTTACCCATTTCAGTTTTAGGATTTTAACATATCAAAGACCTGTATCTGTCCCGAAAGTCCTTTATATGAATCTTCTTTAAAGTGGAATTCATCTTACAATATAATTAAAACAATTACAAATGACAAAAACAGAATAGATATGGCTAAATTACCAGGTAATGACCTTATCAAAACATTAAAACTTTAGGAAATGTATAGAACCCTTAGAGTAGTTACAGCACTTACCCAAATGTAACTCAAGGTTTATTATTGGTTTAGCAGTACTTACTGAGTAACTTAGTATACCAAGGAAAAGTCTTATGAATCAAAGAGCTCTCATTTACAATTTAAATCTTGTCAACAATTGCTAAAATCTTAAAAAGTTTTAAAGCACATGCCTAAATATAATTAGGGATGTTAAACACCTGATAAAACAAAACATAGAAACTGTATTTTCTGGGCAGGCAAAGAGAAAACCATAACAGATCAATTAACCTAAGAAAACTTTGCCCTTTTAAACAGAGAGAAAACCAGCTTTTTTATATAAGTGTCTTTTTATTTTTAAGTATGCAGTCTTAAGATAGTGGGTTTATTAGATTTCTCTCCTATTGTGAGCGATGTCGCAGACAAAGGGAGGGGGATCTTTCAGATGCTGTCCTGCTCGTGTCCCTTGCGGGAACTTAGAAGCGTCTTAGCTAAGGTCTGTCTGTATAAACCCCGGACCAGGCTACTCCGTGGAGTAGATGACCATTATGCCACATGACGCCCCACGAGACTCAGGGTGCAGCCCACTCAGACTCCATAGCTGAAGTGGTGGAGCCATACAGACACATTCACACAGTCAGGCACTCTTCAGATTCAAACAGGTTGGACATCACACTTCCCTGGGTATCCCTGGCTAATGGGAGGTGATCAGTCTCCCCTTTCACTCTTTACGAATAAGAGTGAGTTTCTATGGTTACAGGCAATGGGGGATGGTAACGGGGTGTTTTCGCAGTCCCTCAAGGTTGGACCGCTTTCCCAATCTCTCAAGGCCAAATGGCCCTTTCACTTGGAAGTATAATCTATGTGGAAGTATGCCAGGAGGGTGCTAAATCACCCTGGGGGCTGTTTTTTCTTTCTTTTCTTGTCCATCCTGACCATATCTAAAATTTCTTTTCTGAAGATTTCCCTTTACAAACCTTTTACAACTTTCCTTTGTATTCAGGTTTTGTCCCAAGCCATTTCCTTCCAAACAACCATCTCATTTAGGACAAAATTACCTTCTTTTACCTTTAATAAAATGTATTCCCATTCCTTAAATCTTTCTTACATATCTCCTACTTTCCTACATACAGAGTTGCTTTCTTTATTTCCATCAGTCTTAGTTACACTAAGCAGAATTTTGTACTCTTAGAAACACCTTAATCTCTAGTGAAGACTAAGTGTTAACCAATTGTGAACATTATAACAGAATTCTTTAGAATTCTGATGGCAAATTATGAATTTGAATTATGAATTATGAATTATGAATATGAATTATGATGGCAAATTATGAATCAGTTAAGCACAAAACATGCTCAGATTTAATATACATAACATAACATAATTATGTTAATAACATAAACAGATTTAAATACTCTTAATTTCTTTGCTATAAGAAGTTAAAAGCACAAACCTATGTTTAAGTAATCAAAGCTTTAGTATTTTATTCTATCTGAAAAATACCTAGATGTCCAACAAATTTAATTTTATTTGTTATTCAAGCAAAACTTTAAATTTTTAGGTTACCAAAGACTTTGAAAGCTACTTTAACAATTACCCATTAAAACTTTGAGACAGACAATTAACCATCAGTTGAGTAATTTCTTTTTGCTAACAAATTTTAACCAATAACATGAGCTTATTTGACCTTCAGTAAACTTTGAAGTTTTACATTTACTGCTGATAACTTAAAAGACATGTCTATCTTAATTAAACCACCAAACTTAACTTAGGGTTAAGTAGTCAGGCCAGAGAAAGCAGGGAACTTCCCCGAAACAAAGAGGTTTTGGCAGCTGCTGAGGAATATTCCCTAAGGTCTCTGTCCTGAGTTAGATCAACCCCAGTTAGCTCCAGTTACAGCCATTGGCTCCCCTATATCCTCTGTTTTCTTGGGCAAATCGTCAATCTCATCTGGAGGTTCCTGGGAAGCTATAGAAACCAGCTCAAAAGAGTGTTGTGGATCTAATGCCTCACGAATATTATCCCAGACCTGCATAGTATCAGGGGGAACAGTAGTAGGGGCACGTATTTTGATCTGGTTCTTTATTTCTTGCCCCACTCTTTGCCATGCATCCAAACTCATGGTTCCTTCTTTGGGGAACCATGGCCATAATTCTGAAACTGTACAAAAAAATTGCTGCAAGGCCTTCTTAGAGACCTTGGACCCTTTCTGCTTCAAAAGGGCCTGCACTGCAGTGACAAAAAGATCCTGCTCTAAAGACTGAAAGTGCCCCATTATATACTCCTGCTGTCGCCCACACAGTCTGGGTGCCTCTTACCTGAATGGCGGTAATTACTTACCTGTGTATGCGCGGCGCTCGCTGTCCCTGTTCGGGCACCACTTGTCACGGCCCGCATGACAAATCAACCAGGAATGCGAGGGTAAGAGGCTGGTGAAAAGAAATCAAAGAGACAACGAGATGGGGCAGGAGGAGCACCAGGGATGATTTCCACCAAATGCCGCTTTATTAGTAAAAACAAGAGAGTATATAGAAGTCTAACAGTGAAAGGGTGCCTTATCTAAGTGTTGCTGCAGGATTAAAGGTTCACACACCAGTTTCATAATATTTTTCACTACAGACATACCAGCGCCAGGTGGTGGATGGTAAACATCATCCACTAGAAACACACTTGAAAGTTATCTCATAGCTTCTAACAGGACAGCAAGAACCACTAGAAGATTAAAGAGTGCATCTAGGTTGTTTTGAAGGTCAAATATCTAGAGGGCATGTGAGAAGTCACGTAGGCGAGCAAGCAGTGCATGGCCCAAGCTCTTTCTCAAATGCAACTCAACTCCATTATCCTCTGCCTTGAATCAGGCAGTGAGACATTGGAGGAGGCACAAGTTGGAGCATGGTTTGGCTCTCATCTCAAGCCCCACTGCGGCTTCCCACATCATTGGAAACATCCTAGGATAGCAGTATATTAGTTTATTCAATAAGAGGCACATTAACCCTCCTATCTTGTGCCTCTGGTGGACTAATGAACATATTTATTTCTCATCTTTCTACATATTTACTCTATTCCCACAGGTTAATGAGGATAAAGCTCCGGTTTCACATAAAAATGTTTTTCCTTATCCTTGAGATATGACACCATCCTCAATGGCCAGTAGGAATGCTCAATAATTTTTAGTTAGCATTTGTCCCTAAAATATTGATCTTTCTTTTAGGGATTATGTGATACTCCAGTTATCATAAGGTACTCTATGATAGTCAGCTAGAAAACATGAATCATTAATGTTGGGGCTGGTCTCCATGACTGAATAGGGAATGTTTCCCAGAGTAATGAATTCCAGAGTGTTCAGTTTCTTTTGTTTTTTTGAGGTACACAATATCCTGTTTTAGGAACTTGTATGTATCAGTGGTGATTCTAATTGATGTCATTGCTCAGATGATGTCATCTGAACAAAATAAGTTACACAATTGTTTCTGTGAAACTGAGGTCCATCACAGATATCCACTGTAGAGAAAATATGTACAAGAAGGAGATCTGTGTTTTCATTTGTGTGGTACCAGCAATAACTGGAGTATTAGAAAATCAAGGTGCTCATTAAAAAAAAATATTTTATTTATTTATTTGACAGAGGGAGATGTGAGAGAGGGAATTAAAGCAGGGAGAGTGGCAGAATGAGAAGCAGGTTTCCCACTGAGCACCTATGGTGTACTGCTCCAGCCTAAGATGCCACTATACTTATATCTTTCCAAAAACTGTGACTGACTGACTTCTGCTCCACACCGATCTCTATAGAGAACTAGAAAACCTGAAGCTAGTACTGACTGGGAGTCAAGACATTTGTTTCAGATGCATCCTCTTCCTTCTTGCCCCCATTCCCAATACCAGTTGACAAACATGTCTGTCATTCTCATTTAGAAAGAAATTAAACCTATGCAAAGCTCTCTTAACAGGCCCTTGATCATTTAGTGGTGGCTAAAAAGACCTTTGGCCCATATAAGAAGTATGGGGAGTAATAAAGAGGGCAGACCAAAACATACCTAATTAAAACTCACCACACACTGAACCAGGTCCAAACACACCCCACCGAAGGCAACTTCCTGAAGCACAAGACCCTAGACAGAAAATGATCTTTTCTTGATATGGCCATTACTTTCAAGAGCAAGAAACATAACAGGTTTCCTTAACACACAGAAGAAGGAGGTCTAGGCAAAATGCCAGATGGAGGAATTTATCCCAAAACAAAGAACAAGAAGCAATCACAACCAGTGTCTAATCAAAACAGAAGTAGGTAATATATGTGAATGATAATTTTAAAAAGCAATAATAAGGATTGTAGCTAGGATAGAAAAAACATGGAAGACTCTACGAAGTCTTACTGCAGAGATAAAGGAACTAAAAACTAGTCGGGCCAAAATAAAAAAATGTTATAACTGAGATGCAAAACTAACTGGATGTATTGGCAAGGATGGGAGAAGCAGAGAAATTAATCAGTGATATAGAAGATAAAATTATGGAAAAAATTAAGCTGAAAGGAAAACAGAAAGAAAAATATTGTATCATAAATATAGACTTAGGGAACTCTGTAAGTCCATAAAGAGTAATAGCATTTGTATTACAGGAGTCCCAGAAGAGGGAAAAAGAGGGGCAGAAGGTTTATTTGAACAAATTATAGCTAAAAACTTCCCTAATCTGGGGACAGAAATAGACATCCAGATCAAGGAGTCACAGCGAATTCCCATCAAATTCAACAAAAGCCAGCCATCAAGACAAATCACAGTAAAATTGGCAAAATACACAGAAAAGGAAAGAATCCTGAAAGCAGCAAGGGAAAAATGTCTAACCTAGAAGGGAAGACAAATGAAGTTTGCTGCATATCTGTCCATAGACATTTGGCAAACCAGAGAGTAGCATGATATATTCAATGAGCTGAATAGGAAAAATATGGAACCAAGAATACTTTATCCAGCAAGGCTGACATTCAGAATAGAAAGAGAGATAGACTCTTAGCTATAGAGAATTACGTGAGGATTGATGGAGGGAATATGGGTGGGGAAATGGGCTAAATGGGTAATGCGCATTAAGGAAGACGCTTATAATGAGCGCTGAATCTTACACGTAATGATGAATCACTGGATTCTACTCTTGAAACTAATACTATGCTGTGTGTTAACCAACTTGAATTTAAATACAAACTTGGGAGAAAATGAAGAACATAAAGAAAAAGGAGAAATAGTTTTCTAGACAAATAAAAACTAAAGTAGTTCCCAACCAATAAACCAGCCCCACAAGAAATATTAAAGGGGGACTTTCAAATGTTAAAGAAAGATCAAAATCAACAAAGAAAGGAACAGAGAAAATCTCCAGAAATACCAGTGTTATAGATAATACAATGGCACTAAGTACGTGTCTATCACTAATCACCCTAAATGTAAATGGACTAAATACTACAATCAAAAGACATAGGGTATCTGAATGGATAAAAGGATAAGACTCATCTATATATTGCTTACAAGAATCTCACTTTAGACCTAAAGAAACCTCCAGATTGAAAGTGAGAGGATGTAGAACCATCTATCATGCCAATGGACATCAAAAGAAAGCCAGAGAAGCAATAATTACATTAGATAAACTAGATTTTAAACCAAAGAATGTAATAAGAGATGAAGAAGGACACTATATCATAATTAAGGGGTATATCCAACAAGAAGTTCTAGCAATTGTCAATATTAATGCTCCCAGTTTAGGAGTAGCCAAATATATAAATCAATTAATAACAAACATAAAGAAACTCAATGACTTATTACGGTAATACTAGGGGACTGTAACACCCCACTTACAGCAACGGACAGATCATTTAAGCAGAATACCAACAATGAAGCAAATGTACATAACAGATATATCCAGAACATGTTATCCTAAAGCAGCAGAATATATATTCTTTTCTAGTCACATGCAACGTTCTCCAGAGTAGGTCACATACTGGATCAAGTACAAAAGGACATATAAGTACAATAAGATTGAGGTCATGCCATGCATATTTTCAGACCACAATGCTATGAAACTTGAAATCAATCCCCACCCCCACGCACACCAAAAAATAAAGTTGGAAAAACACAAATACATGGAGGTTAAAGAATATCCTACTAAAGAATGGATGGGTTAACCAGGAAATTTAAGAAGTAATAAAAATACGTAGAAGCAAATGACAATGAAAACATAATAGTCCAAATTCTTTGGAATTCAGAGAGACATATATATCAATACAGGACTACTTGGTGACTCAGTTGGTTGAGCATCTTCCTTTGGCTCAGGTCATAATCCCAGGGTCCTGGGATCGAGTCCCATATTGGGCTCTGTGCTCAGCAGGGAGTCTGCTTCACCCTCTGCCTGTTCTGCCTGCAGCTCTCTGTGCTTCTGCTCTCTCTCTCTGACAAATAAATAAATAAAATCTTAAACAAACAAACAAAAAAGTCTCAGATATACAACCTAACCTTACAACTAAGGGAACTAGAAGAAGAGCAAATAAAACATAAAGGCAACAGAAGAAGGGAAATAATAATATCAGAGCAGAAATAAATGACAGAAACAAACAAAAAAGCTGTAGAACAGATCAACAAAACTAAGACCTTGGTCTTTGAAAGAACTAACAAAATTGATAAACTCCTAGCCACTTATCAAAAAGCAAAGAGAAGGGAACAAAATAAGTAAAATCACTACTTTAGGAGAGATCATAACTAACACCGTAGAAATACAATTATAAGAGAATGTAATTAATAATCATATGCCCATAGACTATAGGCAATCTGGAAGAAATGGATAAATTGTTAGAAACATGCAAACTAGTTGCCTGGGTGGCTCAGTGGGTTATAGCCTCTATCTTTGGCTCAGGTCATGATCCCAGGGTGCTGGGATTGAGCCTCACTTCGTGCTCTCTGCTTGGCAGGGAGCCTGCTTCCTCCTCTCTCTCTGCCTGCCTCTCTGCTACTTGTGATCTCTGTCTGTCAAATAAATAAATAAAATCTTAAAAAAAAGAAAGAAAGACCCATGAAAACTACCAAAACTGAAACAGGAATGAATAAAAAATTTGACCAGACCCATAAGAAGCAAAAAATTGAATCAGTAATCAAAAATTTCCCAACAAACAAAAGTCCAGGAGCAGAGGGTTTCCCAGGGGAATTCTACCAGACATTTAAAGATGAGTTAATACAATTTCTTCTCAATTTGTTCTAAAAAATTGAACTGGAAGGGAAACTTCCAAACTCATTCTAGAGGGCCAGCATTACCTTGATTCCAAAACCTCCAAAACCCCCATTAAAAAGGAGAATTACAGACCAATATCCCTGATGAACACAGACTTAAAAATTCCCATTGAGATATGAGCAGTTCTAATCCAATGGTACATTTAAAGAATTATTCACCATGGTCAAGTGAGATTTATTCCTGTGCTTCAGAAGTGGTTCAATATCTGCAAATCAATCAGTGTTATACACCACATTAATAAAGAATAAGAAGCTTATGATCACCTCAAAATATGCATAAAAGGCATTTGATAAAATATAGCATCCATTCTTGATTAAAACCATCAACAAAGTAGGGATAGAGGTAACGTACCTCAACATCATAAAGGCCTTATATGAAAAAACCACAGCTAATATCCTCACTGGGGCAATCTGAGAGCTTTGGTTCTAAGGTCATGTAGAAGAGAGAGATGTCCTATTTAACATAGTACTGGAAGTTCTGGCCTCAGCAAAAAAGACAACAAATAGAAATAAAAAGCATTCAAATTAGTAAGGCAAAAGTAAAACTTTCACTATTAGCAGAGGACATGATACTCTATGTAGAAAACCTGAAAGACTCCATCAAAAAAATTGTGATCACTGATACAAAACTTCAGCTGAGTCTCAGGATATAAAATCAGTGTACAGAAATCAGTTGCATTTCTATACAGCAATAATGAAGCAACAGAAATAAAACTCAAGGAATCAATCCCATTCACAATTACACACACAAAAAAAAAACCACAAAAGATACCTAGGAATAAACCTAGTCAAAGAGGTAAAACTCTGTAAACCATGTAAAACATATGAAAGAAATTGAAGATAACACAAAGAAATGGAAAAACATCCCATGCTTATGGATTGGAAAAATAAATATTGTTAAATGTCTATACTACCCAAAGCAATCTACACATTTAATGCAGTCCCTCTCAAAATACCACCAGCATTTTTCACAGAACAAAAATTTAAAAATCCTAAAATTTGTGTGGAACCACAGAAAGATCCCAAGGATCATTCTTAAAAAAGAAAAATTCTAAACTTGCAGCTATATTACAAAGCTGTAGCCATCAAGATAAGACACAAAAATAAGACACATAGATCAATGGAACAGAAGAGAAAACCCAGAAATGAGCCCACACCTGTATGATCAATAATCTTCTACAAAGTAGGAAAGGATATCCAATGGAAAAAATAGTGTTGAATAAATGTTGGAAAAACTGGACTGCAACATGCGGAACAATGAAATTGAACCACTTTCTTATACCCTACACAAAAATAAATTTAAAATGGTTGAAAGTCCTAAATGTGACACAGAAAACCATCGAAATCCTTAAGGATATCACAGGCAGCAACCTCTTTGACCTAGGTCGTAGTAAATTCTTAGTAGACATGCCTTGGGAGGCAAGGAAAACAAAAGTGAAAAGGAACTATTGGGACCTCATCAAAACAAAAATCTTCTGCACATTAAAGAAAACAATCAACAAATGTAAAAAGCAGATGGAATAATATATTTGCAAATGACATATCAGATAAAGAATTTATCATACTCAATACCCATAAAACAATCCAGTAAGGAAATGGGTTGAAGACATGAATAGACACATTTCCAAAGAAGGCATCAAAATGGCCAACAGATACATAAAAAGTTGCTCAACATAGCTGAGCATCAGGGGAATATACAAATCAAAACCACAATGAGATACCACCTCATACCTGTCAGAATGGCTAAAATTAACAGCATAGGAAACAACAGGTGCTGGCAAAGATATAGAGAAAGAGGAAACCTCTTACACATCCATGGTATAAATGCAAACTGGTGCAGTCACATTGGAAAACAATCCAAAATGTTCAAAATAGAAGCACCCTATTACCCTCTAGTTGCACTGCTAGGTATTCACTCAAAGGATTAAAAAGAAATACTGGTTTGAAGAAGGATATGTCTCCTGATGTTTATAGCAGTATTATAAACAATAGCCAAATCATGGGATGAGCCCAAATGTCCATCAACTGATGAAGAGATAAAGAAGAGATTATATATATGCAATGGAGCAGTCATCAAAAGTCATCAGTCCTCAAAAAAATTAAATCTTGCCATTTGCAACAACATGAATAGAGCTTGTGTGTTAAGTAAAATACATCAGTTCAGAGAAAGATACCATGTGATTTAAGTCATATATGGAATTTAAAGAACAAAAGAGATGAACATAGAAGAAAGGGGAAAAAGAGAAGAAAACCATAAATGACTTTTGTAAAAATTTAAATTCAGTTACTTAAAATATAGAATATTTTTGATTCAGATATAGTGTTAAATGATTCATCAGTTGTGTATAAAACCCAGTACTCATCACATCACATGCCCTCCTTAATGCCCATTACTCAATTATCAATTCAAAATGGATTAAAGACCTCAAATGTGAGACAAGAATCCATCAAAATCCTAGAGGAGAACCTAGGCAGGAGCCTCTTTGTCCACAGCCACAGCAACTTCTTGCTTGACACGTCTCCAAAGGCAAGAGAAACTAAAGTAAAAATGAACTATTGGGACTTCATCAATATAAAAAGCTTCTGCACAACAAAGGAAACAGTCAACAAGACTAAAGGGCAACCTACAAAATGGGGAAAAGATATTTGCAAATGACAATACAGATAAAGGGCTAATATCTAAGACATATAAAGAACTCATGAAGCTCAAGAGCCAAAAAATCAAATAATCCAGTCAAGAAATGGGCAGAAGACATGAACAGATATTTCTTGATGGTATTTTGTTGGGATTCATGAATGTGTAGATTGCTATGTGTAGCATAGACATTTTAACAGTATTTATTCTTCTAATCCATGAGCATGGCATGTTTTTCCATCTCTTTGTACCATCTTCAATTTCTTTCATAAGTATTCTGTAGTTTTTAGAGTATAGATTCTTTATCTCTTGATTAGGTTTATTCCTAGGCATCATATGGTTTTTGATGCAATTGTAAATAGGATTGATTCCCTAATTTCTCTGTCTTCAGTCACATTATTAGTGTATAGAAATGCCCCTGATTTCTGTGCATTGATTTTTATCCTGACGTGTTGCTGAATTCCTGTATGTATTCTAGAAATATTGGGGTTGAGTCTTGGGGGTTTTCCAAAAAAAGTATAATGTCATCTGCAAAGGGTGAGAGACTGACTTCTTTGCCCATTTGAAGGCATTTATTTCTTTTTGATGTGCGTGTGCTGAGGCTAGGACTCTAGTACTATGTTGAACAACAGTGACGAGAGAGGATATCCCTGCCTTGTTCCTGACCTCAGGAACAAGCTCTCAGGTATTCCACATTAAGAATGCTATTCACTGTGGGCTTTTAATATATGGCTTTTATGATTTTGAAGTATGTTCCCTCTATGTGGAGAATTTTAATTAAGATAGAATGTTGTATTTTATTAAATGCTTTTCTGCATCAATTGAGGGGATCATATGATTCTTGTCCTTTATTTTATTGTGATGTGTCAAGTTGATTGATTTGTGAATGTTGAACCACCCTCGCAGTCCAGTAATAAATCCCACTTGGTTGTGGTGAATAATCCTTTTAATATACTTTTGGATCCTATTGGCTAGTATCTTGGTAAGAATTTTTGCATCCATGTTCATCAGGGATATTGATCTATAATTCTCCTTTTTGGTGGGGTCTTTAATTTGGGGATCAAGGTAATGCTGGCTTCATAGAACAAGTATGGAAGTTTTTCTTCCTTTTCTGTTTTTTGAAACAACTTCAGAAGAATAGGTATTATTATTATTTTTTAAAGTTTGGTAGAAGTCCCATTGACAGCCATCTGGCCCTGGACTCTTGGTTTTTTGGAGATTTTTTAATTACTGCTTCAATTTCCTTGCTGGTCATGGGTCTGTTCAGGTTTTCTATTTCTTCCAATTTCAGTTTTGGTAGTTTGCATTTTTCCAGGAATGCGTCTATTTCTTCCAGACTGCCTAATTTGTTGACATAGCATTGCTCATGTTAAGTTTTTAAAATTATTTGTATTTCCTTGGCGTCAATTGTGATCTTTCCTCTTTCATTCATGATTTTATTAATTTGGGTCCTTTCTCTTCCCTTTTTGATAAGTCTGGCTAGGAGGTTTATCAATCTTATTAATTCTTTCAAAGTACTAGCTCCTAGTTTCATTGATCTGTTCTACTTTTCTTTTGGTTTCTATTTCATTGATTTTTGCTCTGACATGTATTATTTCTCTTGTCCTGCTTGATTTAGGCTTTATTTGCTGTTCTTTGTCCAGCTCTTTTAGGCGTATTTTAAGATTCTGTATTTGAGGCTTTTCTTGTTTCTTGGGAAAGTCTTATATTACTATGTATTTCCTTCTCAAGACTGCCTTTGCTGTATCCAAAATGTTTTGAACATTTGTGTTTTCATTTTCATTTGTTTCCATGAAATTTAAAATTCTTTTTAAGTTTCCCTATTTACCCATTCATTCTTTAGTAGGATGCTCTTGGACCTCCTAGTGTTCGAGTTTCTTCTAAAGTTCCTCTTATGATTGAGGTTAAGCTTTAAAGCATTGTGGTCTGAAAACATGCAGGGAATAATCCCGGTCTTTTGGTACTGGTTAAGAATTGATTTGTGACCCAGTATGTGATCTATTCTGGAGAATGTTCCATGTGCACTTGAGAAGAATGTGTATTCTGTTGCTTTAGAATGGAATGTTCTGTATATATCTGTGAAGTCCACCTGGTCCAGTGTTTCATTCAAAGCCATTGTTTCCTTGTTTATATTCTGCTTAGATGATCTGTCCATTGCCGTGAGTGGGGTATTAAAGTCCCCTAGTATTTTTGTATTATTATCAATGTGTTTCTTTAATTTTGTTATTAATTGGATTATATAATTGGCTACTTCTAAGTTAGGAGCATGAATAATTATAATTTTTAGACCTTCTTGTTGGGTAGATCTTTTAAGTATTATATAGTGTCCCTCTCCTTCCCTTACTGTAGCATTTGGTTTAAGGCTCATTTATCTGATAGGATTGCTATCCCAGCTTTTTTTTTTAATGTTTATTAGCATGATAAATGGCTCTTTTGGTCTAAAATGAGTCTCTTGTAGACAGCATATGGTTGGGCCTTGCATTTTTATCCAGTCTGACACCCTGCATCTTTTGATTAGAGCATTTAGCCCATTTACATTGAGAGTCACTATTGAAAGATATGATTTAGTGTCATTGTATTACCTGTAAAATCACTCTTTCTGTATTTTGTCTGTGTTCCTGTTTGGTCTGTGTTGCTTTTGGTCTCTCTTTCACTTACAGCATCCCCTTAAATATTTCTGCAGGGCTGGTTTAATGATCACAAGTTCATTTAGATTCTGTTTATCCTGGAAGCTCTTTATATCTTATTCCATTCTGAATCACAGTCTTGCTGGATAAAGTATTCTTGGCTACATGTTTTTCTTATGTATTACCCTTAATACATTATGCCAGCTGTTTCTGTCCTGGCAGGTCTCTGTGGCTAGGTCTGATGCCAGTCTACTCTTTCCATCCTTGTAGGTTAAGGAACTCTTATCTTGAGCTGCTTTCAGGATTTTCTCTTTACTGAAATTTGCAAGGCTCACTATTGTATGTCTGGGTATTGATCTATATTTACTGATTTTGAGGAGGGTTCTCTTTGTCTCCTGGACATGAATGTTTGTTTCCTTCCCCGGATTAGACAAATTCTCAGCTATGATTTGCTCAAATATACCTCTCTCCCTCTCTCTTTCCTCTTCCCCTGGACCCCAATTATTCTAATATTGTTTCACTTTATGGTGTTGCTGATTTCTTGAAGCCCCCCTTCATGATCCAGTAGTTGTTTGTCTCTTTTTCTCAGCCTCCTTATTTTCTGTCATTTTGTCTTCTGTGCCATTGACTCTATTCTGTCTCATTTACCCTAGCCATTAGAGTGTCCATTTAGACTGCATCTCAGATAAAGAATTTTTTTTGACTGATTAGATTTTAGTTCTTTTATTTCTGCACTAAGGGACTCTATAGTGTCTTTTATGCTTTTTTTCCAACCCTAGCTAGTATCTTTATAATCGTTATTCTGAATTCTATGTCTTATATCTTACTTATATCCATAATGATTGAATCTATGGCAGATAGTATTACCTCTGGTTCTTTCTTTCGTTGGAATTTTTCCTTCTAGTCATTTTTTCCAAAGGAGACTAGATGAATGAGAGAACAAAATTAAAAACATCAACCATGATTCCCGAGAAATGTACACTAGACAAATCTGAAGAGATTAGAAACCGGAAAAGAAAAGAAAAAAGGAAAAAGAAAGAATATAATCTAATAGGTGGATAAAAACACTTGGTCCTGGATGTATTTTAGTCTGTGTATTAGAAGACACTAGGCCCAAAATTGTAATTAAACCCAGATATGTATATACAGAAGAAAAAATGTGTACAGTGAAAGGAAGCCAAAATGAAGAATATATCCCTAAAAGGTAAAGCAAAATTAAAAATTAAAAAATACTTTTTAAAAAGTTGATAAGTTTTTTTAAAAAACTAGTTGAAAGTAAAAGAAAAGAGAAAAAGAGAAAAAGAAAATTTTAAACTGAAAGACTAAGGAATCATGAGGAAAAAACCCTCAAATTCTATATACTGCTTCCCCCAGTATAGGAATTTCTCAGTTCTCTGTGATCTGTAAACTTGGTATTAGTCTGATGTTCCTGCTGGTCTTTTGTGGGAGAAGCCTGTTCCATTGATCCTCAGGTATCTTCTCCTGAGTGGAGCTGCAGCACCTCTTGTTAATTGGCCAGGCTCAGTTTAATCTGCACTGGGTTGCTCTATGTGGCTTTTGTTCCCTGAAGGCTTTTCTTGCCACTTGAGAGGATAAAGAAAAAAATAAAATAAAAATGGTGGCACCCTGATTTCCAGACCTGTAACTGAAAGATCATGGCTTGCACTCATTACTGTACCCACTGGAAAAAGCTGTTAGTTACTTTTGTGTGCCCCAAAGTCTGCAGAGTTATATAGTACACACCCCCATTTATCTTCCCAGGGGAATGAGGAAGGTCTTGCTGGTGTCCTGCATTTGTTGGGCCCCTGCTCAGATAGCAGCTTCCCAATTGTGCCATGGTTCATTGTGTGACAACACTGATTAGAGAGCCCACTCCTGGGCTTAGTGATCATAGCTGGCTTCCTCATTCCAATGCCTGGAAACTCGCCACACTCAGACATCCCTGTTCTTTCTGTGACCCCAGGGACCTGAGTCCACACTGGCCCACCTAGGATTCTCCCCCACTTTGCCATGTGAGCACACTTCTGGTATGGACATCCCTCACAGGTGCAGACTTCTAAAAGTTCTGATTTTGCACACTACTGCTATATCTCTTTCTGGTAGCCAGTTTATGCAGGCTCACGCCCCCTGGTGATTTATCTTCCAATATATCTCCTCCAATTCACTTATCCACACCTCCTACCTTGCAAAAATTGTTGCTTTTCTATTTGTAGAATTACAGAAATTCTACAGAGATCTCAGGCTGAATTCACAGGTGTTCAGAATAATTGGATAGGTATCAAGCTGAATTCAAGGGACCAGATGAAATGAGGGTCCCCTATTCTTCCACCATATTCCCTGCACCTCAAGATCTCAAGATACTCCTTATCATACAGAAGAAGCTGAGGGCTGATGGAGGGGAAGTGGCTGGGGGATGGGCAAAATGGACAGTGGGTATTAAGGAAGGCATTTGTTGCATTTAGAACTGGGTGTTATTTGTAACTGATGAATCACTAAATTCTATTCCTGAAACTGATATGAAACTATGTGTTAACCAAACAGAATTTAAATATTTGTAAATGAAAAAAAAGGAAGGCTAAGCCATTTACATGCATAAGAGGGATTGAAATATACTGTGATCTTACATATCCAATTCATGGGTGAAGCTATCTATTTGAGTGCATAGATGACAGCCTAAATATAGTTGTAGTAAAGAGACCTGGGGAATTATCACATGAGCATGAAAATTTGAGAAATGATTCTGTCTACATGTGAGCCATTTACACATTTGTCTGTCCTGATGGAATCTTCTCAGTGTTCATTGGTCTTTTGGGGACTGTTAGATGGTCAAAATCCAAAGAGATTATAGACTTACTTTTCTCTAGTATGCAAAACAAATATATGAAAATTAAACCGTAGGTATGCATTTTATTCCAAGAATACTGACATTTTTCCAGGGAATTATAATGCTCCAAACGGCAGTAAGATTCTGCCTATGTTGGCCAGCCATTGTATTTGCTGTTCTCCCTGACTTCAAGATGTGATCCTAGTGTCCAATGGTCACAAAATCCTTAGTGTTTAGTGTTTATCATTTATCTCGGACGGTCAGCCACTTACAAACATGCCTGGGTCAATGATGGCATAAATAATTTGTTTGAAATTATTTGTTTGAAAACATGGGAAACCTGAATGACAAAAACATTTCTCTGAAACCGAGTTCAAGACATATAAAGAACATATAACAGAGTTAGTGTTGACCTGAAATATATAGCAGTAACTTGAAATCTACTTTATTGGATAAAATAGATACCAAGATAATAAAGGCACAGGGTAAGTACTAAGTAATAACACAAAATTACCACAGGAAGGGTGTCTGGGTGTCTGGATGGCTCAGTCAGTTGATCATCCAACTCTTGATTTCAGCTCAGCTTTTAATCTCAGGGTCATGAGTTCAAGCCCCACAATGGGCTGCATTCTGGGCATGGAGCCTACTTAAATATATATCATAGTTATTATATATATAATATATTATATATATATAACTAATATATATTTATATAATAAACTAATATAAACTAATACATATATTAGCATATATGTATTATATATATAACATATACATAGTTTTATATATAAATGAATATATATATTAGTTATATATATATAACTATTTAAATCCTTCAGGGATATCTTGTAATTATATTTATATATAATTATATTTATATATAATTACAAGATATCCCTGAAGGATTTAAATAGTACAATAGCAAAGTACCCATTTAATACAAAAGAAAGCAGCTAAGAATGAATAGAGAGGCCAAAATGATGCAAGATATATAGAAAACAGAAGAAGGGAGAACATAAATCCAGCCATATGACTATCAAGTTTAAAAGACAGAAAGTGGGAGACTCATCAAAAATTAAACAGCTATACATTATTTTTGAAAGAGAAAATTTAGAATAAAATACACAAATTGTTTGAAAGTTAATGGTGGGTAAAACTATATTATGCAAGGAATATCCAGAAGAGAACAGGAGTTGCTATTCTGATATAGAAAACAGGCGTTAAGTTAAAATATTATTAGAAATGAAAACAGATATTATATAATGATAGATGGCTTAATCTGTTTTTTTAATTTAACTTTATGTTTTCACTTTTCCAAGGTTCATTGTTTATGCACCACACCCACTGTTCCGTGCAATATGTGCCCTCCTTAATACCCATTACCAGGCTCACCTACTCCCTTCCAAAACCCTCAGTTTGTTTCTCAGAGTCCACAGTCTCTCATGCTTTGTCTTTGTGTATGTTATAAGAGAATGGTCAAGTTTCCCTCTTCTGTATATAGCTGTCCAATTTTCCCAGCACCATTTCTTGAAGAGACTGTGTTTCTTCCACTGGATATTTTCCCCTGCTTTGTTGAACATTATTTGGCCATAGAGTTGTGGGTCCATTTCTGGACTCTCTACTCTGTTTCACTGGTTCATGTGTTTTTGTGCCAATACCATGCTGTCTTGGTGATTAGAGCTTTGTAGTAAAGCTTGAAATCAGGCAACATGATGTCCAAAGTTTTGTTTTTATTTTTCCAGTTCCTTAAGGTATAAAGAGAGCTGGTATATTCAGGTTTGTTTTGGTTTTGTTTTGTTTTTGGGTTTGTTTTGTTTTTGTTTTTGTTTTTTGTTTTGAGTGAGGATTGGATGGTTATGTATTTCCCTCTTAGGACCACCTTTGCCTATCCCATAGGTTTTTGATTTATGTGTCTTCATTCTCATTGGTTTCCATGAATTATTTAAGTTCTTTTTTGATTTCCTGGTTAATCCAAACATTCTTGAGCAGACTGGTCTTTAGCTTCCGAGTGTTTGAATTCCTTCCAAACTTTTTCTTGTGGTTGAGTTCCAATTTCAAAGTGCTATGGTCTGGGAATATGTAGGGAATAATCTCAGTTTTTTGTTGTAAGTTGAGCCCTGATTTGTGACCCAGTATGTGGTCTATTCTGGGGAAAGTTCCATGTGCGCTTGAGAAGAATGAGTATTCAGTTGCTTTAAGGTGGAATGTTCTGTATATATCTATGAGGTCCATCTGGTCCAATGTGTCATTCAAGACTCTTGTTTCTTTATTGATTTTCTGCTTGGATGATCTATTACTGAGAGTGGTGTGTTAAGATCCCCTACAATTAATGTATTAATTTCAATATGACTATTTTGTTTAACAGTTGGCTTATGTAGTTAACTGCTCCCATATTGGGGGCATAAATATTTACAATTGTTAGATCTTGATGGATAGACTTTTTAAGAATGATGTAGTTTCATTCTGTATCTCTGACTACAGTCTTTAGCTTATTAACTAACTTATCTAATATGAGAATTGTTATCCCAGATTTCTTTTGTGTCCAGTTGGCATGAGAGATGGCTCTCCATCCCTTCACTTTTAGTCTGGATGTATCCTTAGGTTCAAAATGTGTTTCTTGTAGACAGCATATGGACGGGTCCTGTCATTTTATCCAGTCTGCAATCCTGTGCCATTTTATGGGAGAATTTAGGCTGTTCATGTTGAGAGTGATTGTTGAAATGTAAGTTTTTATTGACATCATGTTGCCTGTGAAGTCCTTGTTTCTATAGATTGTCTCTGTAAATGTCTGTTCTATGTCACTCATGGGTTCTTTCTTCTATTATAGAATCCCCCCCCTTAATATTTCTTGTAGTGCTGGCTTGGTGGTCACATACTCTTTTAATCCTTGTCCATCGTAGAAGCTCTTTATCTCTCCATCCATTCTGAATGTAACCTTGCTGTATAAAGTATTGTTGGCTGCATGTTCTTCTCAGTTAGTGCACTGAATATTTCTTGCCAGCCCTTTCTGGTTTGCCAGGTTTCTGTGGACAGGTCTGACGTTACTCTGATGGACGTTCATCTGTACATAAGGAACCTCTTTCCCCTACCTGCCCTCAGGAGCTCTTCTCTAAAATTATGGTTCATCAGTTTCACAATCAAGTGTCTCTGGGTCTTTTGAGATTTGTTGTTTTTAGGGGGTAATCTTTCTGCCTCTAGGACATGAGCACTGGTTCCATTCCCCAGATTGGGAAAATTTTCATCCAGAATTTGTTCAACTATATCTTCTAGTCTTCTCTCTCTCTATTCCCTCAGGGATCCCAGTAATTCTGACATTGGAACATTTCATGGCGTCATTTATTTCCTTAATTCTGTTTTCATGTTTTCTAAGCTGTTTCTTCCATGCCTCCTCCTGATCCTTTTTCTCTATCACTTTGCTCCCTAGATCACTAATTCTATATTCTGCCTCAGTTACCCTAGCTGTTAGAGTATTAGATTAGATTGGATCTCATTGATAGCATTTTTAAGTTCTCCCAAGGCAGCTTTTACTTCTTCCCTTAGAGATTCTATGTTGTCACTAATGGTTTTCTCCAGCTTAGCCATTACCTGGATAATTGTTACCCTGATTTCCCTTTCAAACATACTGTTTATGTCCATATCCAATAACTCTGATGGAGAGGGCACAGTCTCTGAATGTTTCCTCTGTTGGGTGTTCCTCCTCCTAGTCATTTTGGTGAAAGGTGGGTGAGGGGATGTATAGCTGAATGTAACAACTGTGATCCAGGCAAGGTGAACCCTGGAATGTTCTGGAACATTTAGAGGTCACTACCAAAAAGAAAGAAGAAAAAAAGAGAGAGAAAGAGAACAACAACAAAAAAGATAAAATCCAGACAAAATGAGCCCCAAAAGTAAGACTTATAAGGTATATAAACAAATACTAACAAACAAAAGGACCGACAAAATAAATGACACGAAAAAAAAAAGAAGAAGAGCCCAGTGAAAATGAATCCCAAGAATATGATTTATATGATCCCAGAACAAAAACAAATAAAACAAATACACAGAAACACTGACAGAAGAATAAGTTGGGAGGGTGGTTATAAGTCCTTGATATGTGTGAGGAACGTTATTTTGGTTCTTCCTGGGTGTATCTTGATATCTTTGTTAAAGGATTCAATATCCAGTGATACAGGGAAATTAAAACTGGTTTATATATAAGGGTAGTATTGAATAGGGGAAAAAAGATTACCTTAAGCTTATATCTATATGCATATTTTAAAAAAGAAAAGAAAAAGAAACAAACACAGGCTTATGTATGAAAAAAGTTCAAATTAAAAAGTCATTATGGGGGCACCTGGGTGGCTCAGTGGGTTAGGCCTCTGCCTTCAGCTCGGATCATGGTCTTGGGGTCCTGGGATCAAGCCCACATCAGGGTCTCTGTTCAGCAGGGATCCTGCTTCCCTTCTTTCCCTGCCTGCCTCTCTGCCAACTTGTGATATCTGTCAAATAAATAACATCTTTTAAAAAAGTTATTATGGAACTTGTTGCATTAAACCTCTAGTTGTAATGGTAAGTAGGTTTAAAAAATTAAAAGAACAAGAAACATGAGAACAAATTTTTAAAAAGTTTTATGTATGAAGTATGCAAGTTTCAGGACAATATTGGGAGCTTAACGTATTGTTTTCCCCTAGTGTTAGGGTTATATAATTTATGGGGACCCTGTGGTGTTGTCCTCTTGTTCTTTTGGCTTGTCTTGTGGGGGGGGGGGTGCTGCTGCATTGTTCTCCTGTCAATCTTGCTTGGGTTGAGTTGCCCTGCAGTTTATCAAGGGGCTGGGCTCTGTGGAAACCAGTTTTTCAGGCTTTTGTTCTCTCGAGGTTTTTGTTCTTTAGTGGGTTTTGTCGCTTTTCTGAGGGTCGGAGCAAAGAAAATATCTGTCTGCACCCAAGCCTCTGCCTCAGAGAAAAGCCTCAGACTGTTCCCCTCTGGGTGATCCACAACACACAGACTTCCCCTCTCCAGACCTCTGAACAGTGCAACCTCCCATAGGTGGTGTGTACCCCAAGTCACCATCCCAGTGGTCACCTGAGGTCCCTGCTTCTCTCTGCACCCCATGCCACTAAAACTGCGAGTGATATTGGTCCGGGGAGCCCACTTCCAGTGGCTGCCTTTGCCAGGACTTCCATCTGGAGTCCAGGCCCATACCAGGTGCACTCAGACCCAGTGGTCATGAAGGTCATGGAGGGCTGCCTGCTGAGGGATCCTGACCCGAGATTGTGCTGGGTTCTCTCAAGCATGGGCTGGGAATGTCTGGACCCTGTGGTTAGTTGTGGAAGCCTGCAGTCCTAGAGAACACTGGCTGGCGCCCACATCTGATTCTCTCAGGTGCGAGTGGGAGTGTGCTCAGCCTGAATGGTGATGCAAGCAGCAGAAAGTCATGGGCTCAGGGACCATGGACTGGAGGCCCTGCTGGACTCTCTCTGGCATGGGTGGTCACCAGAAGTGACTGTCCTGGGAATGTGGGCTTTGGCCTGTGCCCATGACTGCCTGATTCCACTAGTTTCCCCTTAAGATCTTTTGCTTTTTTTGAGTGCTTTTAACCAGACTCCAAGTTAATGCTGGTCCCCAATCATAGGGCACCTTTTTATTGCGTATTTCTTTCCAATTGGTCACTTATGGTGGCTCCCTCCCCCTTCTGTTTATCCTTCCATATCAGTCCAAGCATTCCCACTCTGCTTTACCTCTCCATTGATGTCTTCTGCCCCCATAGAGATCCAGACGTGTATAACCTTACATCTCAGGCTGATTTCGTGGGTGTTCAGAGTGTTCTGGTAGACACTTAGCTCACTTTAGGGGACGATTTGAAACTGAGTCTCCTATTTCTCCACCATCTTGCCCAAGATTTATAGTTTTAAATGACTATGAGAAAAAAGTAAATATATCAAATAAATAACCTAAACTCCTACCTTAAGATACAAGAAAAAGACTCAACTAGAAAATCAAGTATGTAAAAGTAAATAAATATTTGAACAAAGTCAATGAAATACAAATAACCCCCCCCCCAAAAAACTGTAAAGAAAACCCATGAGACTAAAAGTTACATTTCTTCAAAGGTTAATGAAACTCACAAGACTTTAGTTAGACTGAACAAGAAACAGAAAATGTTAGGAATGAAAGAGGGGCATTGCTAATGATCTCTAAATTCCATCAGAAATATTATTTACCTCATGTTTTCTTGAGGGGAGATGGATATGGAGGAATACAAGGTATAGTTTCACTTAAAATTCAACCATGTGCCACTGATATTTAGATTCCAATCAATATCAGCGCTTATGTCTGTGAAACTTCCAGAAGGTCCCTTGACACTGTAGTATAACCCATTCATATTTATCTATGTTTCTAGCCAATGTTTGTTTTAATTAATCAACAATTTAATCTATTTTAGGAGACCTTCTGTAATCTCAACATTAGATATGTACATTAATGATATGGTGAGTCCTCCATATTTTTCACTCCTGTGGATTCTAGGATTTGGGGCATTTTTGTGTTTAGACCAAAGCATAAAAGCATAGTTATTTTCAGACAAGAAGATGATATTGGGCCAAAGTAAGGTATGTGATTGAGAGAACATCCCTCAATCATCCCTCATCACTCAACAGGAATCATCCCTCAACAGGAATCATCCCTCAACAGGACTCAATAGTGTGTCCTGTTGGGTACAAGCATTAGAAAAGAATAAGAAACTAAACACATTTCATGACAAGCTGGAAGACTGTATGCACTTCCAACCTGTTTAGTTATTTTTCTCAATTTACTGTACACCATGATTCTCAAAATAGATGATGTCATACTTCCGAGGTGAAAATTAGTTCTTGGGAGCAAAAGAAATCTTAAATAGTTGGTGGATCATGGCCCTCCAGACAGCGATCATACACAAGTAGATATAAAACATATCTATGATATTAAAGTTTGAGGGTGTGAAAACTAGGGGGAGATGTCTAAAAAAGATATCCGTGAAGGTGAAAATAATTTTTTTAAAATGTTGAGAAACACTGGGGTGCCTGGGTGGCTCAGTGGGTTAAAGCCTCTGCCTTCAGCTCAGGTCATGATCTCAGGGTCCTGGGATGCAGCCCGGCATCGGTCTCTCTGCTCCGCAGGGAGCCTGCTTCCTCCTCTCTCTCTGCCTGCCTCTCTGCCTAGTTGTGATTTCTCTCTGTTAAATAAATAAAATATTAAAAATATGTTGAGAAACACTATCATACAAGTCTAAAGAAAATCTATTTCTGCCATCTAACTTTAAGAATCAGATGTAATGGAAGCTAGAGCAGTTGCTACAGTTGGTCAAGATTTCCTCAGTAGTAGCAGTTTTTGCAGAGACTGTGGTTCTTTTCCCATTTAGACTCATTTAATATCTTTTTCTTCCAGGATATACTATCCTAACTTAGATCTTAAATATTTTCTGAAAAACTGTATCTGTGTGGTTCCTTTGAAGGGGAAGGCTGCTTGTCTTTCATTGAGACTTTGAGAAAACCCCAAGGTCCACATCTATTTATTTGCTAACAGCAATTTTCAGAATCAAATTTTCTCTGAGACCAGAGAATTACATATGCACAATGTTATACCATTATCTTGGCCCGTGAGATTTATAAATTTCTGTTCAGCAGGAGCCAAAGTTCTGTTGAAAACAAATTATTTAGGGCACCTGGGTGGCTCAGTGGGTTAAGCCGCTGCCTTCGGCTCAGGTCATGATCTCAGGGTCCTGGGATCGAGTCCCGCATCGGGCTCTCTGCTCAGCGGAGAGCCTGCTTCCCTTCCTCTCTCTCTGCCTGCCTCTCTGTGATTTCTCTCTGTCAAATAAATAAAAATCTTTAAAAAAAAAAAGAAAACAAATTATTTAGAGCTACTCTCATACATGCCAACATATTATGAAATATATGGATCTTATAAAAATAACCTCTTTAAAATATGTTGTTGAAATCTTAACTAAGATGATTTTGGTGAAAATATATTTGAAAATAGAATTATAAGATACCACATTATGATAAATATCTCTAAATTTGTCAGTAGACAGGTACTGAAATAAAGAAGACAATGGTATTGTATTAATATGTTTATATTCAGAAGACAAATACACTTTTTAACAATTATGGGGGTTTTTTTTTGCTTAGTTTTGCTTTAATATAAGGGTTAACATTTTATACCTTTACTTAAATCTAGTACTTCAAGATATTTTAATGGTTGACATGTTAAAAGAAGAAAATCTAAATATATTTGATTAACCTTGTGATATCATGTTCTACAGATGACTTAAGAAATACCTTTTTAGGACATTGCTTTAAGCTAGACATAGTTCAATTTCACTGAGTAATCAGTGAATTTGAGATTTAAAAAAGATTTGAGATTTTAAAAAATGGCTTTGCTTTGTGGCAAATATTAGACTGTTGTTATAAAAGAGTAATTTAGTTTAGTCTAATTTTTCCAAATATTTAGATATTATTATTTTCTTCTGAAGATGGTTTTGGAAACATTGATAAATAACAATTTTCTTTTGTAAATGGAATTGTTGGGAACGTCCCTTGGACTTCACCAGATAGTAATCGAGAAACCATATTTTTAGTGGTCTATATATAATAGTAAAAATGTTTTATAACATGCAGTCTTAATAGGATAAGAATATTTTACTTTGCTAAAATAATTATTAGCCAGCCAATTATTGGGTCTATTGGATCTCAGGGGAAGGGCAAGCAGTGCACATTTGAAGGTTGTGCCCATGACACACAAAGACTTAGTAATATGCACCCTTCAAAATCTGTATAGCATGATACTCACAATTTGTGAATATTTTATTGCAAAATTTTATTACATACACAATTCTTTGTGTATATAGATACATTTATATTTATATCTGCATATTCTTTCTTAATAAGTTATTTTTCCTCTTTTTTTTTTTCCTGCCAGATAATGATGGATGCCTATGCCATCTCTAGAGAGTGAGATGACAAATTATTTTTAAGTCAGTTGTTCTCCAGTGGCTACCTGTGGTCTTTTGGACACCCTTGCAGGTATGACTACATTATCAGGGAACTGCATGATTGTTGGGAAAAAAAATCCCGAGAGGGACAGCAGTTGATAGATCTTACTCTTCTTAAGCTTGATGACATTTGGTCGTAACTAAATATCATTAAAAACCCATCCAAGATGCAGATAATAGTGGGCACAGTAACTGGGAGTTGTATCTGTGGGTCATGACAGGTCTTACCAAATGGGGGACTTCCTCAACCATCACTCCTAAGACAGAATCAACTTCTACAAGACCATTTACTAAGTTGCTTCTCATGTTTTTATTTCTATGTTTGACTAATCAAATGGGCTTTTAATTTCTTATGACCTGATATTTTTAGTTTACTTTTGTGATACAGGTACCTAGGGATTGCCAGGCATACAATAGGTTCTCAATGAACTTTTATTGCATATAGATGTATAAGTAGATTATTTAAGTGATTTTGTAAATAACCTGGCCTACTAAGCAGAAAATGATAAATGATGGGAAAAAAGAGGCATGATTTTCAGTGGGATTCAAGCAATCCAGACTGTCTTGGAAATGCATGGGAGAGAAAGTTTCTGATAAAATATGCTGATATTGAAATGTGTAGAGTTACAGTGCAGCTAGCTGTAGTTTCAGAGCTGTGTGAGAGTAAGAAGCAGCTCCCAAATGAAATCAATATGAAAGAGTACCAAAGAACAACTTCCCAGCATCCAGCTGATTAACCTTTTTTCACTAGAAGTGGTGTTTCTCATCTTCCTCCCTCAGAAGATTACTTCTTGGGAACTCTTGGGAATGAATGATACCAGTAAATCTCTGAAACAAGACTCTTCAGACAAGGAGACTGTGGTCTGAGGATCATGCTTTGAAGGTAATGTTTTGTCAGAATAGTCCTTGATTCTAGGAGCAATCATATTTGAGTAGGAAAATAGATGTAGTTTTCTGCAGATTGATAATTTGGCTATATTCTAGTTAAGGATTAATGATTTTGGCTATATTCTAATTGACTCTAGGGCCACAATGCATGGGAATTAAGAGATACAGCTTCTCAGGGCGGTGGTGCAGTCTGTTAAGTATCCAACTCTTGGTTTCCACTCAGATTGTTATCTCAGGGCCCTGAAACCAAGCCCTGTGTCAGGCTCCACACTCAGTGCAGAGTTTACTTAAAACTCTCTCTTCCCCTCCTTCTTCCCTTCCTCTCTTCTCTCTCTCTCTCTTTCTCAAATAAATAAATAAATCTTTTTTAAAAAGAGATACAGCTTTTCTTATATACCTTCATAGATATTCTATATTTTTTGTTAGTATGTTTATGGTGAATATGAAAGATTTCCCTAGCTTTTTTTTTAAATAAATCTTTTTTTATTTATTTTTATTTTATTTATTTTGACAGAGAAATCACAACTAGGCAGAGAGGCAGGCAGAGAGGCAGGCGGAGAGGCAGGCGGAGAGGCAGGCAGAGAGGCAGGCAGAGAGAGAGGAGGAAGCAGGCTCCCCGCAGAGCAGAGAGCCCCATGCGGGGCTGGATCCCAGGACTCTGGGATCATGACCTGAGCTTAAGGCAGAGGCTTAACCCACTGAGCCACACAGGCGCCCCTCCCTAGCTTTTCTTATCCAATGAACTAAGCTCCTACTTGGCTGAATTCATTGTGTTAACAGAAAGTAGTTGCGTGCCTGAGATTTAGTTGTTTTCAGTATCTATTTGACTGGAAGAAAGAATAATAGTTTTGTCTGAAATAATTGATCAAATGAATGAGTGACCTAGAATTTTAAGGTCGGATACAGAGAGAAAGAGACAGATAAAATTCATAGGTAATTGGAGATGTCTATTAGTTTTTAGCTTGGTAAAGAAGAAAAAGTAGCACTGATGTTGATTTAGGAAGGTTTAAAGTAATTTTTCTGGCCACATGGTGAATGCAGCAGCTGAAAATATGGCGTTCTTTTTGTTCTCTGGAGAGATTCATACATAGCACATGTAGAGGTAGAGTATATAAGGATTTCATAGTCCTCAGTGTGCTTCTTAGAAAATGTGTCTCTCACCTTTGCCATATTTTTCCTCTGTACCTTGCAGGTGGTGACCACAAATATGAGGTGAATTTGTTATTGAGGGTGCCATTACTTCTACCACCGACTTCACCAAAACAATGATACACTCTTCTTTATGCTTGGCGATTCCTCTCTTTCCTGTGTTGCAGCGGACACCTCCTGCAGATAAGAAATGCTTAACTGAGAAATGCTCATGTTGGGATATCATCGATGAGACTTTAATTTGGGCATGGTGACTGTTTCCCTTGCTGCCACTTGACTCAATCACAGGAGCCTCAGTAGAGGAAATATTATTATACAAGAAACTCAAAATGGTGGAATTTCTCAGTGCTCCCATAAATATACATTTATAATTTCCATTTGCCATATGGTAAAAATTTTAAATAAGATATATTAAAAAGAAACTGCACAAATTTTTTTTCAAAAATTCAAAACATATTTAAATATCTAATATATAAATTATGTGCCCTCCTCTCTGCCAGTTCTCTCCCCCAGAATTTTCTTCTCTTAAGAGTTGTGTGCATTCTTTAAGTGGATAGATGCACACACACAGACACACATATACACAAACTATTTTGAGGCGTTCTGGAAGTGGGGCCATACTGTACACATTCTTCTGCAAATTGCCTTTCATTTTACAGTTTTAATACTCTTTTCTACTTCAGTAATTTGCATCTGTGTCATTTGTTGAATGACTGCATGACTGTTTTGTAGATGAAATATAATTAAATGTTATAAGAATTTCTCATCCATAGATATTTGTTAGCACAAAATTTTTGTGCAGTGAACCTCCCTATCAATAATTTTGCATTTGTCTCTTATATCATAATAAATTACTTAGCAGTTGAAATACTGGGATTATGCACATTTCAAATTATTACAAGATTTCCTTAAAATGTGGTAACAACTTTATCTTCAAATGGCAATGAACAAGATTGCCAGCTTTCCCACAGTTCACAGACAATGGATTTTATAAATATTTAAACTTTTTGCAAATGTGATAGCCCAAACTATTGTCTTAAATTGTATTTCTTTTGTTTTTGAGTTTGATCATTTTTTCATATGTTTATTAGCCATTTGTATTCTTTAATTTCCTCTTTATGTCCAATTTTGGGGGTGGAGGTTTAATCTTCTAATTTTGAAGAGCTCATTTATTATTGAGGAAAAAACGTTTGGATTGTCAAGCTTTACAGATATTTTTTATGCACTTTTAAACTTTATTTTTGTTATAATAATGTGTATGATTGTTATATGTCCAAGTATAACCATGTTTGCTTTAATGGCTTATGAGTTTCATGACATTTTGGAAAAATATCTATACTGATTTCATAAAACCGTTCACCTATGTTAACTTTTATTCTTTTGTCTTTCTTTTATTCAAATTCTTAAATCATGAAAAATTTTTTTGATTTGAAATCTTAAAGTTGCCAAGTTATTTGCCATTACTTGCGATTATTTGCCAATAATTGCCCATTTATCTGTAATGCCATCTTACACATGTGCTGTATTCTCATCTGTGACTGGCACCATTTTTGTTCTGTGGATCTGTGTGTCTCTTCTTCTGCCTCCTGTTTCATGTGTCTTCTTGTTGGAAGAAATTACAGTTTAGACTGCAATTTCATCAACTTTAATAAATTAATTTAGGGGAGAATTTGGTTTTTAATAATATGTCTTCCTACCCAAGAATAAGGTATGTCTTTCTTTTTATTAAACAATTTTAATTACTGTTAATATTTTCACTTTGTGACGGGGGTTTTTCTTTATTTTCTCCCTTGATATTTTTTCTACATCTGAAAGTTTTGTTTTGGGTGGTAAGTGCTCACCTTACTATTTCTCATGACTTTTCAGATTTTTCCAAAGTACATACCAAAACCTTTGCAAATATTGATCATTTTGATTCTTTTCTTCCAAATGATATTGATTTAATTATATTGATAATGTTCACTGACTGGTACTTTCAGAGCACTTAAATGTGGAATTATTACCCATCCTTAATTTAAGCAGTTTTTAATAGAATGTTTCTTGGGTTTGACCAGTACATTGTTGCTGGTCTTTTACACCAAAAGACTCCAAGGAAAAAAACTATAATCAACAAGATCTGAGTGTGTTAAACTTACTGCAGCAAGGGAAAACACCATTTTGACAATGTTTAATAGTGTTCTAAAAGTTGGCTTTGGGGTCTCGGGTGATGTGATTTAAAATGGGCTTTTCAAAATATAAAACTGGCTAAGAATGGACAAAATCTGTGAAGCAGTAGTATAAGGTTGGCAAAAGAGTAACATGAGGTCCTTGATGTGAGTCTAGAAAAAAAATTGTCTGATAAGCTGTATGCTTATGCGAGTAAGATGTTTTCAATGATAGAAGAGATGTAGCTTATATGAGAAGACTGTAAATGTATTTATTTGTTTGAAGTTCTATCTTTTGTATAGGACTCTGCTAGGGATGGTTTCAAGTCCTAGTCCCAATAGGTAAGTTATTTTTATTTAGGTGGTCTCAACCATCAATGAAATAGGTGAATTTTAAATTTGAAATGTTTTTGTGTATCATGTTAGGTAAGTCTCCCACTTTATATATATTTCTAAGAAATTTTAATCAGGACCAGGTGGTAGATGTAATAAATGCTTTTTGCATAAAAAATTGTATTATTCTTCAAGCTTTTATTATTGTGAAATAATTCTATTATTAAAATTTTCTTTTATTCCTTAAATGAAAAACCCTATTTCGTACCAAAAAGTTGCTCTAAATTTACTGCTAAATTATGAGTATCTTAATTTGATTTTGACTTTTTGCAAGTAAACGATAAAATGAAGTTGATCTGCAATTTTCTTTTTTTCTTTTTTTTAAATTTCTTTTCAGTGTTCCAGAATTCATTGTTTATGTACCACACCCAGTGTTCCATGTAATACATGATCTCCATAATACCCACCAGCAATCTCACCCAACTTCCCACCCCTCACCCCTCTATATATTTGCCATATTTTGATTTCAGATGCTTTGTTTGCATTTAGTAATTTTGAGGATTTTTTTTACTCAATACTGTAGAATGGGTTGAAAATCTTTAGCATTAGTATGAATAGTTAAGTGAACACTTCAGTTAAATAATCCGACCTCTCCTTTGATTTTGGTGGTTTGCAGTAGAACTGAGGCTATCTAGAAAATTTTCTCACCTTTTTCCACAGTGATTTTTTTTTTTTACATCTTTTAATTAACTTGTTTCCTCCTAGAAAATCATAAGCCAAGAATATTTTCCAACACAGTGACAGGAAGTTATGCAAAGTGTTCTTTCATCACTCTATTAATTTCTCATTTCAATTAATATTACTTTTCATCCCAGTTTTGGTTATTTCTGCTATGCTTTTTTTATAATGAACTCATGGATTTTTAGCAACATTAGCTAATCCTTTTCCTTTCCCACAATCAGCTTTTTGGTGTAACTTATCAGTGTGGGGTTTTTTATGTTCTAATTTATTTATATATTTTTCTGTAGTCTTTTGTGTTTTTTAAATAAATTCTAAACATGTATAATACACTTATTTTCATTTGTTTTGGTAATGAAAGATTTGTTCTATTGCAACTTTTATAAAACTTCTCTCATTATGAACACAGTGTAAGCATGCAGAGTGTAAAGAGAAAAGAACAGTAAATTTGCAGACATCAGGAAATCAGGGTCCACCATTATCAACAGTTTTGATATTTATTTGTATTTACAAAAAAGCCATATTTACTTCCTGTTAATTATAAGGTATTTTCAAATAACTTACAGAAATTATAAAACTTCTCTTTCCCCAGGATCATTTTTCAAATTGTATATTTGTTACAAGTAATATATGTCACAAAATTCCAAAATTTACAAGAGGATATTCAGCTCAATTCTGTACTTTATAACTACCTAATTTTCCCTTTTTGGAGAAAACTAGCCTTAAAACTTCTTGTTTCTCCTCTCAGACACACACACACACACACACACACACACACATTTTGTAATGTTGTATAACTTAGTTTTCTGTATTTATGTACTATATAAATATTTTACTATTTCTAGGGACACCTGGGTGGTTCAGCTGGTTAAGCATCTGCCTTCAGCTCAGGTCATGATCCCAGGGTCCTGGGACTAAGTCCTGCACTGGACTCCTTGCTCAGTGGGGAGCCTGCTTATTCCTCTGCCTCTGCCACTCTTCCTGCTTGTGCCCTCTCTTTTTCTCACACAAATACATAAATTAAATCTTTTTTAGAAAGGTATATTTTACTATTTCTAGCAGATCAATTCATATCAGTATTGAGAAGCTTTTTAAATATTTATATTCTTACACAGCTAACATTTCCATAGTTAAATGCAGAGATCTTAACTGTATAATTCATTGAGTTTTCCTAAGTGCATACCCATGTAACTACTACCTTAATCAGGAAGTAGAATCTTTTTATTACTTGGGAACCTCCTCTGCTGCCTCCTTTCAACCACATCTATTTCTCATAGAAAACTGTGTTCTAATTTCTATAATAGATGAGTTTTTTTCTGTTCTTGAGATTAATATAAGTTGAATCACATAGTATGTGCTCCTTCCACCCATCATGATATTAGAATTCATCCATGGTATGTGCTCCTTCCACCCATCATGATATTAGAATTCATCCATGTTATTCTGTATATTAGTGAATTTTAAAACTTGTTCCTTTTAATTGCAGAGTAACTTTCAACTGAATGGGCATATTATAATTCACTTGCCTATTCTTCTATTGATGGACATTTGGGTTGTTTCTGGCCATTTTGAATATGTTAGCAGATCTCTTACATAATTGCCTAAAAATGGAATGTGCTTTATCATAAGATAGAATTTGCTTAACTTTATAGGAAACTTCAAAAATGTTCTCTAAATATTTGGTAGATTTTTACATTCTCAACCCATGCTGGATGATATTTTCAGTTACTATCCATTATCACTAACCTGGGACATTGTCATTCTCTTAAATTTTTATCTATTTCAGTGGGTGTGAAGTGGTGTCTTATTGTGACTTCAATATTCACTGTGTTTATTTAAAAAGATAAACAATTTTTCGTGAGGTTAGCTGCCAGTTATAAATATTATTTGGTAAAATTTCTGTTTCTTTTCTCCAAAGTTTATTTTTTTCTTCCAAGCTTTTATTTAAATTACAGGTGGCAACATTCAATGAAATATTTGATTCAGGTATAGAATTTAGCGATTCAACACTTATATACAATACCAGTTCTCATCACAGCAAGTGCATTTCTTTATCCCCTATCACCTATTTAACCCATCTGCCCACCCACCTCCCCTCTGCTAAACATCAGTTTGTACTCTATAGTTAAGAATCTGTTTCTTGGTTTTCCTCTTCCCCCCCACCTATGTTTTGTTTTGTTTTGATTTATTTTGTTTATTAAATTCCATGTATGAGTGATGTCTTGTGGTATTTGTCTTTCTCTGACTTATTTTCCTTAGTATAATACACTCTACGTCTATTCATGTGGTTGCAAATGGCAAGATTTCATTATCTTTGATGGCTGAGCAATATTCCTTTGTGTGTGTGTGTATATATATATATATATATATATATATATATATATATATAAAGAAGATTTTATATCTATGTATAGAGATATAAGATTTTATCTCTATACATAGATATATGTATATATGTATATATATGTATATATACATATGTACATAGTACATATAGATGTATGTATATGTATGTACATATACATTTATGTATATACACATGCATGTATATACACACGTATACATACATACATATACATATGTATATATACATGTATCTATGTATAAAGATATAAAATCTTTACTGATTTATCAGTCAATGGACATTTGGGCTCTTTCCATAATTTGGCTATTGTTGATAATTCTGTTATAAATATTGGGTGCATGTATCCCTTTAAATTAATATTTTTGTATCCTTTAGGTATTTTGCAAATGATATATCTGATACTGGGTTAGTATACAAAGCATATAAAGAACTTATAAAACTCAACACCCAATAACAAATAACACTGTTAAAAAAATGAGCAGAAGATATGAAGAGACACTTTTCCAAAGAAGACATACAGATGTCCAACAGACATATGAAAATATACTCAACACCACTCATCGTCAGGGAAATACAAATTAAAACTCCAAAGAAATATCACCTCACACCAGTCAAAATAGCTAAAATTAACAACACAGGAAGCAACAAGTGTTGTCAAGGAGAAAGGGGAACCCTCTTGCACTTGGTGGGATTGCAAACTGGTGCAGCCACTCTGAAAAACAGTATGGAAGTTCCTCAAAAAGTTAAAAATAGTACTATCCTATGATCCAGCAATTGCATTACTAGATATGTAATTTATTATTTTTTTAAGATTTTTATTTTATTTATTTGACAGATAGAGATCACAAGTAGGCAGAGAGGCAGGCAGAGAGAGAGGAGGAAGCAGGCTCCCCGCCAAGCAGAGAGCCTGACGCGGAGCTCGATCCCAGGACCCTGGGACCACGACCTGAGCGAAAGGCAGAGGCTTTAACCCACTTTGAAGGAATTTTAGACTTATAGAAAGTTTTCAAAAAATAATAAAGTTCATATGTATTATTTACTTTGCTTTCCTAATGTTAACATCTTATGTAATCATTATTGTAACATTGATACATAAAACAATTATTGAAATATACTAACATTGACATAATACTATTAAAAGTTCTGAGGTCCATATTTTAATTTTGTTAGTTGCCTACTATCATTTTTTTCCTAGTTCAGAATCCAATTCAAGATCCCACATACATTGATTCACAGCATTTCCTTGTCTTAGTACACAATCCTCAACTTCCCCAATGGAGAGTTCCTCAGTATTTCTTTGCATTTCATAACCTTGACACATTTGAGGAAAACTAGATTGTAATCTTGTATGATAGTCTTCAATTTGAATTTTTAAAATATTTTCTCATGACTAGATCGTGATTACGCATTTCCGGTAAAAAGAAAAGAGTGTTAATAGTGTGTGGTTTTCAGTGGACCATATAAGAAATATATGATATCATTATGTTTTATTTCTGTTGATGTTAAATATACTCATTTGGTTAAAGTGATGTATGAAAGATTTCTCTACTACAAAGTTACAGTTTTCTCTTTGTGGTTAGTAAGTACGTTGAAAGAGATATGCAAATATCTTCTTTTTCATCATATATTTACTCACTAATTTTAGCACCCATTGATGATTCTTGCCTACAGCAATTATTACACTCTTTCTTCTTTCTCATTTTTTCCCTTGTGGTGTTGGTTGTTGTTTCTTCATTTTTTTTAATTTTATTTGAGTTCTCTCTTTTTCTTTTTTTTCTTTTTTTTTTCCATTTTATTTATTTTTTCAGCGTAACAGTATTCATTCTTTTTGCACAACACCCAGTGCTCCATGCAAAACGTGCCCTCCCCATTACCCACCACCTGTTCCCCCAACCTCCCACCCCTGACCCTTCAAAACCCTCAGGTTCTTTTTCAGAGTCCATAGTCTCTTATGGTTCGCCTCCCCTCCCCAATGTCCATAGCCCGCTCCCCCTCTCCCAATCCCACCTCCCCCCAGCAACCCCCAGTTTGTTTTGTGAGATTAAGAGTCATTTATGGTTTGTCTCCCTCCCAATCCCATCTTGTTTCATTTATTCTTCTCCTATCCCCCTACCCCCCCATGTTGCTTCTCCGTGTCCTCATATCAGGGAGATCATATGATAGTTGTCTTTCTCCGATTGACTTATTTCACTAAGCATGATACGCTCTAGTTCCATCCACGTCGTCGCAAATGGCAAGATTTCATTTCTTTTGATGCTTAAGATTTATCAATTGTGTTTATCTTTTCAAAAAGCAGTACCTGATTTCATTGAGCTGATCTATGGTTTTTTAAGTTCTCTATTTCATTTATTTCTGCTCTGATTTTTATTATTTCCTTCCTGCTACCAGCTTTGAGTGTTATTATTTCTTTTTCTAGATCCTTTAGGTATAAAATTGTTTACTTGAGATTTTACTTGTTTCTTTTCTTAGATTTTAGATTTTATTTATTTATTTAGATTCTTAGATTTTTTAGATTTTATTTATTTATTTGACAGAGAGAGAGACCACAAGTAGGCAGAGAGGCAGACAGATAGAGGGGGGAAGCAGGCTCCCCACTGAGCAGAGAGCCCGATGTAGGGCTTGATCCCAGGGCCCTGAGACCATGACCTGAGCCAAAGGCAGAGGCTTAACCCACTGAGCCAGCCAGGCACCCCAACATACATTGTTATATTAGATTCAGAGGTACAGTGTAGTGTTTCAACAATCTTATGTATTTCTCAGTGCTTATCAAGATAAGCAAAACTCTTAATCTCCTTTATATATTTCACCCATTCCCCACCCACCTTCCCTCTGGCAACCACCAGTTTCTTGTGGGTATATGAAAGTCTGTTTTTGTTTGTTTTTCATTTTTTTGTTCATTTGTTTTGTTTTTTAAATTCCATGTATGAAGGATATTATATTTGTCTTTCTCTGATTTATATAACTTAGTATTATCCCCCCAGGTCCATCCACATTGTCACAAAGGGTAAAATTTCATTCCCTATGCTTACTGAAACATTATTTATAATAGCTAAGATATGGAAACAGGACAAATGTCCATCAGTGGATGAATATATAAAGAAGGTGTGTGTGTGTGTATATTTATACATGCATATACTCAGCCATAGATAAGCAGTCATTACTAATTTTGATGAAGATCCAGTGTATCAGTCTGATTCTTTCATTTTAGTGGTTATTATGAACTCACTATTAACTCTTTGCTTACTCCAAGTTTGCGAATATGTTCTAAGTTTTCTTCTAGAAGCTTTACATTGATAGCTTCTCCACATAAGTGTAATATCTATCTCAAAACATTTTCTTTTTTAAAATTTTTATTTTTTTATTTCTTTTCAGTGTTCCAGAATTCATTGTTTATCCACCACACCCACTGTTCCATGCAATACGTACCCTCCATGATACCTACCACAAGGCTCACCCAACCTCCCAACCCTCCCCTCCAAAACCCTCAGTTAGTTCCTCAGAGTCCACAGTCTCTTATGGTTAATCTTACCCTCCAGTTTCCCCCAACTCCCTTCTCCTCTCCATCTTCCCATGTCCTCCATGTTATGTCTTATGCTCTACAAATAAGTGAAACCATAAAATTGACTTTCTCTGCTTGACTTACTTCACTCAGCATAATCTTTTCCAGTCCCATCTATGTTGATACAAAAGTTGGGTATCCGTCCTTTCTGATGGAGGCATAATACTCCATAGTATATATGGACCACATCTTCTTTATCCATTCATCTATTGAAGGGCATCTTGGTTCTTCCACAGTTTGGCGATTGTGGCCATTGCTGCTATGAACATTGGGGTACAGATGGCCCTTCTTTTCACTACCTCTGCTTCTTGGGGGTAAATACCCAGTAGTGCAATTGCAAGGTCATTGGTAAGCTCTATTTTTATAATTTCTTAAGGAATCTCTACACTGTTTTCCAAAATGGCTACACCAACGTGCAGTTCTACCAACAGTGTAAGAAGTATCTCCTTTCTCCACATCCTCTCCAACACATGTTGTTTATTGTCTTGTTAATTTTGGCCGTTCTAAATTGTATAAGGTGGTATCTCAATGTGGTTTTGATTTGAATCTCCCTGATGGCTAGTGATGATGAACATTTTTCGTGTGTCTGTTAGCCATTTGTAGGTCTTCATTGGAGAAGTGTCTGTTCATGTCTTCTGTCCATTTTTTGACATGATGATCTGTTTTGTGCGAGTTGAGTTTGAGTAGCTCTTTATAGATCTTGGATATCAGCCCTTTGTCTGTACTGTCATTTGCCAATATCTTCTCCCATTCTGTGGGTTGCCTCTTTGTTTTGTTGACTGTTTCCTTTGCTGTGCAGAAACTTTTTATCTTGATGAAGTCCCAAAATTTCATTTTTGCTTTTGTTTCCTTGTCTTTGGAGACATATCTTGAAAGAAGTTGCTGTGGCCGATGTCAAAGAGGTTACCGCTTCTGTTCTCCTCTAGGATTATGAGAGATTCCTGCCTCACATTGAAGTCTTTTATACATTTTGAGTTTATCTTTGTGTATGGCATAAGAGAATGGTCAAGTTTTATTCTTCCACACATAGCTGTCCAATTTTTCCAGCAACATTTATTGAAGAGACTGTCTTTTTTCCACTGTACGTTTTTTCCTGCTTTGTCGAAGATTAATTGACCATAAAGTTGAGGGTCCATATCTGGGCTCTCTACTCTTCTACTGGTCTATGTGTCTATTTTTGTGCCACTACTATGCTATCTTGGTGATCACAGCTTAGTAGTAAAACTTGACATCAGGCAATGTGATTCCCCCAGTATGGTATGTTATCAGGGTCAAAGTTCATTTTTTCTTCTGTATTTACAGTTTTTATTTTTATTTATTTTTTCACATGGCCTCTTTTATAAGAGAGTTTATTTATTTATTTGACAGACGGAGATGACAAGTAGGCAGAGACACAGACAGAGAGAGAGAGAGAGGAAGCAGGCTCCCTGCTGAGCAGAGAGCCCAATGATGTGGGGCTTGATCCCAGGACCCTGAGACCATGACCTGAGCTGAAGGCAGAGGCTTTAACCCACTGAGCCACCCAGACGCCCCTCACATGCCCTCTTTAGTGCCCATCACCCAGTTATCCCACTTCCCACCAATCTCCCTTTCCGCAACCTTGTTTCCTGGAGTCAAGTTCACTTTTAATGTATTCTTTTAATTGTTCCAGAGTTATTTACTGAAAATAACTTTTTAATTTGGTTAAATTTTAATTCAATTGACATATAGTGTATTACCACTTTCAGAGGTAGAGTTCAGTGATTCATCATTTATATCTAACTCCCATTGCTCTTCACATTATGTGTCCTCCTTAATGCCCATCACCCAGCTACCCCATCCACCTACGTACCTCCACTCCAGCAACCCTGTTTTTTCCCTATAGTCAAGAGTCTCTTATGGTTTGTCTCTCTGATTTTACTTTATTTTATTTTTCCCTCCCTTACTTTATAGTCCTCTGCTTTGTTTATTATATTCACATATTAGAAATCATATAATTGTCTTTCTATGATTGACTTATTTTGCTTAGCATAATACCCTCTGGTTCCATCCACATCCTTAAAACTGTTCAGATTTCATTTTATATTTTTTTTTGATGGCTGAGTAATATTCTATTATATATATTATACAAATATATATAAAAAATATTATATTTATATATAATGGAATTTATATATGGTAGACATATAATTACATCAAATATGATTATGTATTTATTTACATATGTTTAATATTTATAATATATAAATATATATGCATTTTTATAGTTATATATTATATAATGATATTATATATATAATATTCGTGTGTGTGTGTGTGTGTGTGTGTGTGTGTGTGTGTGTGTGTATAACATCTTCTTTATCCACTCATCTGTCAGTGGACAGCCGGGCTTTTCCATATTTTGGTTATTGTAGACATTGTGCTATAAACACTGGGGTGCAGGTACCCCCTTTGAATCACTATGCTTGTATCGTTTGAGTAAATACCTAGTAGTGTGATTGCTGGGTCTTATGTTAGCTCTATTTTCAGATTTTTGAGGAATCTTCATACTGTTTTCCAGAATGGCTATACCAGCTTGCATTTCCATCAACAGTGTAAGAGGGTTCTCCTTCCTCTGCATTGGGCCAACATGTAGTGTTTCCTGACTTGTTAATTTTAGCCATTCTATTGGTGTCAGGGGGTATCTAGTTGTTTTGATTTGTATTTCCCTGATGCCAAGTGATGTTGAACATTTTGAAGGGAATTTTCTTTTTCTGTTCCATTATCTGATGCCTTGTTTGAAAATAAATTGATTATATATGAAAGGATCTCTTTTGAACTCTGTTATTTTTTAAAATTTCTTTTCAGTGTAACAGAATTCATTGTTTATGCACCACACCCAGTGCTCCATGCAATACGTGCCCTCCATAATACCCACCTGGATCCCCCAACCTCCCACCCCCACCCCTTCAAAACCCTCAGATTGTTTTTCAAGTCCATAGTCTCTCATGGTTCTTCTCCCCTTCCAATTTCCCTCAACTCCCTTCTCCTCTCCATCTCCCCATGTCCTCTACATTCTTATGCTCCACAAATAGGTGAAACGATACAATAATTGGTTCTCTCCACTTGGCTTATTTCACTCAGCATAATCTCTTCCAGTCATGGCCATGTTGATGCAAAAGTTGGGTATCCGTCCTTTCTGATGTAGGCATAATACTCCATAGTACATATGGACCACATCTTCCTTACACATTTGTCCATTGAATGGCATCTTGGTTCTTTCCACAGTTTGGCGACTGTGGCCATTGGTGCTATAAACATTGGGGTACAGATGGCCCTTCTTTTCACTACATCTGTGTCTTTGGGGTAAATACCCAGTAGTGCAATTGCAGGCTCATAGGGAAGCTCTATTTTTAATTTCTTGAGGAATCTCCACACTCTTCTCCAAAGCGGCTGCACCAACTTGCATTCCCACCAACAGTGTAAGAGGGTTCCCCTTTCTCCACATCCTCTCCAACACATGTTGTTTCCTGTCTTGCTAATTTTGGCCATTCTAACTGGTGTAAGGTGGTATCTCAATGTGGTTTTAATTTGAATCTCCTGATGACTAGTGATGATGAGCATTTTTTCATGTGTCTGATAACCATTTGTATGTCTTCATTAGAGAAGTGTCTGTTCATGTCTTCTGCCCATTTTTTGACGTGATTATCTGTTTTGTGTGTGTTGAGTTTGAGAAGTTCTTTATAGACCCTGGATATCAACCTTTTGTCTGCACTGTCATTTGTGAATATCTTCTCCCATTCTGTGGGTTGCCTCTTTGTTTTGTTGACTGTTTCCTTTGCTGTGCAGAAACTTTTGATCTTGATGAAGTCCCAAATATTCGTTTTCACTTTTGTTTCCTTTGCCTTTGGATACATATCTTGAAAGAAGTTGCTGTGGTTGGGGCGCCTGAGTGGCTCAGTGGGTTAAAGCCTCTGCCTTTTGCTCAGGTGATGATCCTAGGGTCCTGGGATTGAGCCCAGCATTGGGCACTCTGCTTGGCAGGGAGCCTGCCTCCTCCTCTCTCTCTCTCTCTCTCTCTATGCCTGCCTCTCTCCCTACATGTGATCTCTATCTGTCAAATAAATAAATAAAATCTTAAAAAAAAAAAGAAGTTGCTGTGGTTGATATCGAAGAGGTTACTGCCTATGTTCTCCTCTAAGATTATGATGGATTCCTGTCTCACGTTGAGGTCTTTTATTCATTTCCAGTTTACCATTGTGTACAGTGTAAGAGAATGGTCGAGTTTCATTCTTCTACATATAGCTGTCCAATTTTCCCAGCATCATTTATTGAAGAGACTGTCTTTTTTTCTACTGTATATTTTTTTTCCTGTTTTGTCGAAGATTATTTGACCATAGAGTTGAGGGTCCATATCTGGGCTCTCCACTCTATTCCACTGGTCTATGTGTCTGTTTTTTTGACAGTACCATGCTGTCTTGGTGATCACAGCTTTGTAGTAAAGCTTGAAATCAGGTTACATAATGCCCCCAGTTTTGTTTTTGTTTTTCAACATTTCCTTAGCAATTCGGGGTCTCTTCTGATTCCATACAAATTTTAGGATTATTTGCTCCAGCCCTTTGAAAAATATCAGTGGAATTTTGATCGGAATGGCCTTAAGAGTATGGATTGCTCTAGGCAGTATAGACATTTTAACAATGTTTATTCCTCCGATCCAAGAGCATGGAATGGTCTTCCATTTTTTTGTGTCTTCTTCAATATCTTTCATGAGTGTTCTGTAGTTCCTCGAGTACAGATCCTTTACCTCTTTGGTTAGGTTTATTCTCAGGTATCTTATGATTCTCCAGGCCACAGTAAATGGAATCAATTCTCTCATTCCCTTTCTGTATTTTCATTATTAGTGTATAAGAAAGCCACTGATTGGGGCGCCTGGGTGGCTCAGTGGGTTGAGCCTCTGCCTTTGGCTCAGGTCATGATCCCAGGGTACTGGGATCGAACCCCGCATCGGGCTCTTCACTCAGGGGGGAGCCTGTTTCCTCCTCTCTCTCTGCCTGCCTCTCTGCCTACTTGAGATCTCTGTCTGTCAAATAAATAAATAAAATCTTTATAAAAAAAAGAAAGCCACTGATTTCTGTACATTGACTTTGTATCCTGCCACCTTACTGAATTGCTGTATGAGTTCTAGTAATTTGGGGGTGGAGTCTCTGGGGTTTTCCATATAAAAAATCATGCCATCTGCGAAGAGAGAGAGTTTGACTTCATTGCCAATTTGGTACCTTCTATTTCTCTTTGTTGCCTGATTGCTGTTGAACTCTGTTTTAAACTCTGTGTCATTCTTTTTCATTGAAACTTCATAGTAAATCTTGATACAAGATGGTATATGTCCAAACCTTTGTTCATCTATTTAGATGAATTACTATTAGAATAGTAATACCAGCTTTCTTATGACTACTGTTTCTTATGACTACTGTTTCAAAAATATTTTGAAATTTTTTTGCCTATTTACATTAAATATACTTAAGGACCTATTTGGATTTATGCCTACTATTTGGCTACTTTTTTCCATATTTTTCCCTTTTAATTTATTTCTCTCTCCCTGTTTTGTTTCCTTTTTTTAAAAAAAAAAAGTAATTGCCAAATTATGAGTTAATTGAATGCATTTTAGTTTTCCATATTAAGTTCTTTATTTAAATTTTAGCTTTACTTTTATGTGTTTTTATTTGAGTTCCCATATGGATTATAATGTGTAGCTATAAATTATGATAGTCTTAGAATTAATATTGTATACTTCATTTAAGGTATAAAAACTTTTAGCAAAATCATTAAACTTTGTACTCTTTCATCCTTTGTGTTCATCATATTTTATATCTATATATGATATAAAATCTATATGTTAAAATTATCCTTTCTGCATCAGTATTTTAAAACAATTGAGGAGATATTTGCATTTACTTATATATTTATCATTTCTACTTTTTTTTCAGCCTGAAAAACTTCTTTTAGTATTCTGACAGTGGAGGTGTATTAAGAACAAATTTTCTTACTTCTATTTTTGAAAATATGTTTACTTTCACTTTTACTGAATACATACAATTATAAATGGACATTTTTCTCCTTTTAATACCTTAAGTATGGAATTTTATTCTTTTCTGGCCTCCACTGTTTTTGAGAATACAGACATTCCTTGAATTATTATTTATTTTTATTTATTTTATCTGTTTTCCTCCATCTACTTTTAAGGTTTCCTCTATTTTATTTAGTGTGTATTTAAGTGTATTTTTATTTGTATTTATCCTGTTTGGTGTTCAAACCTTTAGATGTTCAGACTGACTTCCTTCATGAAATTTGACATGCTTGTGGGCATGTGGTGGCTCAGTTGGTTAAGCAACTGCCTTTGGCTTGGGTCATGATCCCAGAGGCCTGGGAATAGTCCCATATCAGGCTCCTGGCTCCATGGGGAGTCTGCCTCTCTCTCTGAGCTTCTCCCTCTCATGCTCTCTCTCACTGTCTCTCTCCAAATAAATACAATCTTAAAAAAAAAAAAGCTAGAGATACTTGTGCCCTTTGTTTCTTCTAGTATTTTCTTCTCCTTACCACTCCCCCCTTTTCATCATGGACTACAACTATACCTATGTTGAAATACTTTCTGTTTTTACATAGATTAGTGATGCTCTGTTCATTTTCTATTTATTTATTTACTCATTAATTATTTAAATATTTTATTTATTTATTTGAGAGATAGAGAGATCACAGAGGCAGAGGGAGAGGGAGAAGCAGAGTTAACACTGATCATAGAGCCCAATCTGATCATGATCCAGGACCATGAGATCATGACCTGAGCTGAAGGCAGATGTTTAACCAGTTGAGCCACCCAGGCGCCCCTTATTATTTATTTAGGAAGGAAGTGAGGGCAGTGCAGAGAAAGAGTCTTAAGCAGGCTTCATCCCTATCACTGGGCCCAATTCAGGGCTCAATCACACAACGCTGAGATCATGACCTGAGCCAAAATCAAGAGTTGGGTGCTTAACTGACTAAGCCACCCAGGTGCCCCTGTGTTCTTTTCTTTTTAAATTATTTATTTATTTATTTATTTATTTATTTATTTATTCTTTTTGTGAGATTTTCCAATTCAGCAATACCTATTGAGATGTCTTCTGGTTCACAGACTATGTCTTCTTTTTTCAATTTTACTTTATATATATATATTTTTTACTTTTGTATTTGTCTTTCTTAGTTCTAGAACATTCATTGGCTCACTTTTATAACTTCAGTTTATCTGCTTATATTCCCATCTATTCATTCATTATAAGCATATTTTCCTTCAACCATTTTGAACATATTTTAATGAGTTTTTAAAGTCCAAAACTGTTAATACCACATTGGGATCATCTTAGTATGTTTCTATTGACATGAATGTAATTGGAGTCTTGGGAAAAAATTAGGACAGAAAAATAATTTCGGATACATGTTGGTTAATAAAAAAGATGTTTTTTATCTTTTCTTTCAATATTAGTAGCCATATTACTATTATTATTAAAACCTAAAGTTATAGTATTTTTCTTTGGTGTTGTAACACATGGAAATATAATCTGTATTATAACAAGAGTATGTAAGATAGAGCAAGGATGAATGTAACTATAGTAGTGCATGTTTTTTATATTTTACATAAAGCTATACTACATAAAGTCTATGTAGACTCTGATAACTTGTGCATACTATAACCTTAGAACAAATACTAGGAAGTACAGAGAATTATAGGTAAAAAGCCAATAGCAGGATTAAAACATGAGGATAAAAATACTTGGTTTAATTGAAACTAAATCAGAAAAGAATGAAGGAAGAAACTAAATACAGAGAGTTATATAGAGAACAAATAACAAAATGGTGGACCTAAAGCCAACCATAGACTTAATTACTTTAACTCTACTCTTATTTGTAATTTCCTTTATTGGACAAATACTGAGTAAACTATTTTAAACTTTGTAGTTTTCCTTAAATTTCATGGATCTTGTACAGTTTTTGTTTTTATGAACTTTGATGCTATGATATTTATCATTAATGGAATCAATACATTTTATCTTCTTGTGGTTTATACTTTTTTCCCCATTCTCATTTGTCATTATACCCACTACATAAACCACAGTAGCCCTGACGACTGCTGGGGAAAAACTTTTTTTTCCCTTTTATTTAAATTTTACTTAGTTAACATGCACAATAATATTGAGTTCTGGAGTAGAATTCAGTGATTCATCACTTAGATACAACACCCAGTGATCATCACAAAAAGTGCCTTTCTTAATACCCTTCACCTATCTGTATTATCCCCCATATACCTCTCTCCATCAACCCTGTTTGTTCTCTATCACTAAGAGTTTCTTATGGTTTATTTCCCTCTCTCCCTTACCCCTTTTATCATATGTTCATCTGTTTCCTTTCTTAAATTTCACATATGAGTGAGATCATATGGTATTTGTCCTTCTTTGACTGACTTATTTCAATGAGCATAATACACTGTAGCTCCATCCACATCATTGCAAATGGCAAGATATCATTCTTTTTGATGGCTGAGTAATATTCTGTGTGTGTGTGTGTGCACGCATGCATGTGCAACGTCTTTCTTTTTATTATGTTATGTTAGTCACCATACAGTACATCATTAGTTTTTGATGTAGTATTCTGTGACTCATTGTTTGCGTATAACACCCAGTGCTCAACACAATGTGTGCCATCTTCTTTATACAATTTTAGTGGACATTTGTGCTCTCTCCACAGTTTACATATGCTGTTGTTGGTAATGCCGCTATAAACATTGAGGTGCATGTACTCCTTTGAATCTATTTTTTTCATCCTTTGGATAAATACCTAGTAGTGCAATTGCTGGCTAGTTCTATTTTAACTCCTTGAGGAACCTCCATACTGTTCTCCAAAGTGGCTGCACAGCTTTGCATTCCCACCAACAGTGCAAGGGGGTTCCCTTTTCTCCTCATCATCACCAACACCTGTTGTTTCCTGTGCTTTTAATTTTAGCCATTCTAAGGTGTGAGGTGGTAACTCTTGTGGTTTTGATTGTATCTCCCTGATGACGAGTGATGTCGAACATCTTTTCATGTGTCTGTTAGACATCTGGTTGGGGAAGAGTTTTAAAACATGAGAAATTTTTACCACCTTTGTGACATTACACTGCCATTAAATATCTTTAATCAAATGTCATCAGAGTTGACCAGCCATATTACATGCTGTGATTAGCTTTCTATAAACAACTTTGCTTTCTGTGTACAAATCAGTGTCAATGAAAAAAATATACATATACTAGATAAAGATCTTTATTAACCTTGTCTCAAACTTTATCCTCAGGCTTCTTCAGCTTAATTAATTGCAAAGAATGAATTATGTATAAGCAAAGAGTGGAGCAGTGGGATAATTTGATTCATTAAGACATCTACTGACTCTGGGTAGTTTTGTCACAACCCCAGTGGAGCTATGGCAACCAATGATTATCAACTGTCTACCAGTATTTCATAGTCTGAAAGAGAATGTTCCCTAAGAGAAAAGGAAAGACAGTGAGTTGTAAACATGACCAGGCAACTATAATGTATATATATCCCTACCCACCACCAGAGTGCTATGTGCTCTAATGCAAGTCTTTATGACCATATACATCACATTAATAATTACCACCAGCTTACATGATCAAACAAACCTACATACCACCAAATATGCATTAGAGCCTGTTAGACAACAGCAATAAATTTCAACTAAAATTAGTTAATTGGCCAATTAATCTACCTGTTCCTGTTTGCTTTTGTGGAAGAAATTAATTTTTAGTAGGCTTAAAAGCTGTATAATGACAGTGGCAGGGAGTTCCTTCTCTGTAGATTATCATGACTTAAAAATTCCTTTTATCAATGCTTCAGGGAATTATTATTCTTTGGTGGTTAGGGTTTAAGTTTCCAATTTGCATATTCAATTCCCCTGAAGCACCAGACTGACAGGCAGTTTGATTGAGGGAACTCCTTGGGATATAAAAACATTATTAGGCACCATTACTAATCATGGTGCTTAAATCAGGACTCCACCTTTAGAGAGAAAATGGTTCTTTCTGCCTTGGCCTCAGGCTGTTGAAGTAATAGAGGATAATAATTAAGCATCACTTTCTGTCTGAGGAAATGACCTATTAAGTGGATTGTTTTAAAGGCTAGTGATGTTGCTATCCATTAAGGAAGAGAGTGTGTATCTAGAGATATTGAAAAATATTTATCATCTGACTTTTTTGGGGAAGAATGTGGGTATGACAAATTTTCTATTTCCATGACTGCTTGACTCTCAGGTTTCTTAATATTTTGTAGGAAAAAAAGCTTCTCCACAAAGTTATATGCTATTCTCTGAATCTAGAAGGGCAGTTGGAATGGTACTTATTTATTCATGGCAACATCATCATGAATAATTACCATACCCTTAACATCATTATATGTTTTGATAAAGATTCTAAGGCCCTGGGGCGCCTGGGTGGCTCAGTGGGTTGAAGCCTCTGCCTTCAGCTCGGGTCGTGATCCCAGGGTCCTGGGATCGAGCCCCGCATTGGGCTCTCTGCTCCATGGGAAGACTGCTTCCTCCTCTCTCTCTACCTGCCTCTCTGCCTAGTTGTGATTTCTCTCTGTCAAATAAATAAAATATTAAAAAAAAGATTCTAAGGCCCTAGTACATGAATATCCAAATATTATGTTACTGCATTGCTTGATATAATTTCAAAATAACTGCCAGTTTTCCATTGGAAAGCCCATTCAGTTAGATGTGAGATAGTAGAATAAAGTAGAACTTCCTCAAATGAACTATAGAGGTGAAGAAAATAATATATGTGAGGCACACAAATTACTGTTCTTTTGTCCTTTGATTCTTTCCTACTGAATTATGTTTAAGCCCCACCTAGCTGCCCATCCATCACCTCAGTGATACTTTTCAGGCAGTTGTAGAATTAGGTGTGTAAAATTAAATTACCATGTCATCTCTTAAAACTTAAAAGGAAGAAATTTGATAAGGAAAGGAAGAAATCACATATCTGATATAGAAATGGGCCATTACCTCTACTACAGATGGAAGGGTTTCATACAGATAAAAGAAAACAGTACCAGTTAAAGGAATACACAGGCATCATTGACTTCTCTAATTGTAACCAGAGTATAGGCTTTAAAATTTTAGTGGCAGACATAAATGCTATATTAGCAACCCTTACCTTGAAGATATGATTCCTGGTGTCCTGGGTAGACCACAAGGAAAATGGTATTAATTTCATGTTATATTTATACAATTAAAAGTGGAATTGCTTGGTATTTTCTGTCTCTGTTTCCTCCCCCTGAAAATCCTGTTCAAGACACTTATAACTTGTATGATACCATAGTGAACTCTCTTTAGCATGTTCCACACCCTTCAGGGAAGGGCAAGCCTTCCTTTACTCTGGTTTGGAGAACATTGCATTCATTACTAACAAAATTAAATGTATAATTTAAGGAAAAAAATAGGGAAAACGTCCTCTAAATAACACTTCAGGAAAAAATCAAAACATTATTCTTAGAACTGTTTGTAATTTCACCCAGTTATCACTTTTATTTCAATTACTGTCAATGTTTTTTTACCCTTGAGAATTTATAAGCTATTTATTTATTTATTTATTTATTTATATAGATCATTTATGCTTTATTTGTTTATTATGTTATGTTAGTCACCATATGGTACATTATTAGTTTTTGATGCAGTGTTTCATGATTGTGTATGGCACCCAGTGGTCCATGTGATATGTGCCCTCTTTAATACCCATCATCAGGCTTACCCACTCCCCCCTTCCCCTCTGAAACCCTCAGTTTGCTTCCTGTAATGGGGGAGGATCAGAGGGGAGGGGGAGGATCAGACAGACCATGAAAGACTATGGACTCTAGGAAATATAAGCTTCTTTAGATTTTTTTTCATATTCTAAGTGCTTCCCACATCTTGTGCTTAATAGATGCAACTTCAATACATTGGATAATTTATTATTAAATAATTGAAGGAATGGGCAATTATATATACATAATTATATGTAGAATGTATTATATATCCATTCATATGTGTGTATTATACATACACATATGTAAAAACTATAATCTCATGAATGTGCAACTGTATACAGACATAGACACACACACATACACACATATGTATATTCCATTCTTTAATTAGTGTGACTTTTAGTGAGTATTCATGAACATGTAAAGTTCAAAAGGTAGAATAAACTTATTGGAGGTGTGTATCAGAGATACAAGTGATATGATATAATGAACAAAGGGGCATTGACAACTTCATATTGGCTATCAAGCACCATTTTGAGTTCCATGAAAAAGGCCAGAGGAAGGGTTTTACTCTTCTTGTGTCTGGTACAATACCTGGCATAGAAGAGATGCCATAGCAACGTTTGTCTATTGAATTAATTACCAAAAAATATGAATGATTGAAAAACTGGGTAAAATAATTTTTGCCTACCTTCTGTCTGAAGTTTTTGTAGCTGTTACCTCCATGAAAGAGTTGTATTAGGAGAACTCTTATAGCTAAAACTATGATGAGACCTAATTTTTGAAGTCATATGGATTTTTAACCTATCATATTTAAGTCATATTATATTTAACCTATTATAAGCGAAGAAGTTTAAAAACACATTATTGCATGTGTTTAAACTGGCAATTATTTCATTTTTACTACTTGTTTGATTATTATTAATTTGATTATTTGTTGTTTGATTTATTCTGTATTGAATGAGCTAATAGATGCAGAGGTAACTGTGATTATACTAGCTATCCTATTACTACCATTTTTTGAGGTCTTGCCATATGGTAGCCACATACTTTACCCCTGTCTATGTGATATATGTGTGTGTGTGTATATATATATATATATATATATATATATATATAGGCTTAAACTCACTTAATTGAGGAGAAACTCCAATATATAGAGATCAGGAAAGGTGATCTGGAATATACTTTGCCCTAGTGGTAAAGCAGCTTACCATAAACATTTGAGAAGACCCCCCCCCCCCACCCTGGGAATAAAACTACTAGCTTACTCCCTCATATACTCAACGTAGTTCTCCTTTTTCCTTTTAATTTCTAATTCTGGGTAGGATGTGTTAGAAACTAAGTGGTTATGGTCCACTTCATATGTAATCTCCAGAAACTCAGGTAACAACCTCCAATGTTAAAAAAAGAAACAAAAATAAAAGAAAAATAAAATCTATGAACGGGGGAAAAAAGAAGACTAAAATAATGAGCACTGTGTATTGTATGCAGCTTATGAGCCACTAAAATCTACCTCTGGAAACAATAATGCAATTTATGTTAATAAATTTAATTTAAATAAAATTTAAAAAAAACGAAAACTACAATACAGATTTTTTTTTAATGTTACTAAAGAACCATGAACAAGCTGAAGAAAGTAAGGGAATATGCCATTTGATAAAATCATACAGGAAGAAGAGTACTGGGGTGAAAATGATACAATAATTATTGTCATAATCATCATCATAATAATAGATACACTTTGTATTATCAAGTCTATTCCAGCACCTGTGGTTGCTGATTTGTATAATTCTACCATATATCCTTTAGCATGAAACTAAATAACTCCTTCACTACAAATATGAGGGGAAAAAGATAATTACTAAGTAGCATATCTATTATTATAATTTTGACTGCTGGATTCAAAGCCCATGTTCTCAGATACCACTAAGTGTACCAACATGGAATGTTTTAAACCTATTCACTCTAAAAATATTTTTGGAGCATATAGTATGAGACAGAAATTGTTCTAGGCAGTAGGGAAATAGGTATAAACAAGGGGGTAAAGCTCTCTGTAATCATGAAAATAGATTGTGTTAATAGATACAAATGCATTTTCATTAAGGAAATGGATATTGGGATTCATTGCCTGGATTCAAAGACCCATTCACCATGTCTTCCTTATTGCCTCTGCGGTGAGAGATGAGATATGCCAACTATTACCAAAATTAAATGAGATCTCTTGGTGGAAGATTTATTTTAGCACAGCATCTGTTGCATTGTGTGTTCAATAAATATTACTTGTGAATCTTTGAGGGCACATACATTTAACAATAATTTTTTATGTTATGAATGTCAAATTCTGGCTACTGAAAAAATATCACCCAAAATACCATGCTAGCTTTTGATAGTAAGAGAGAGTCCACCTTGGCAGAGTCTCAGAAGTATATAAAAAAATGGGAAGACATTTTGAAGCTTCACTGAGGTGGGTCTGTCAGTGTGGGGGACTTGAAGATAGAAAGGAATGCATAATTCTCATTGAGTTGTAGGGCTTTGGATCTAACATCAAGACCTGGCTTTTCTTTTTCTAAAATGAAGTTATGTAAGGATCTCTTCTTAGAAGAGAAATTAATTGTCCAAATTAGAACCCAGGTGATATCAGAGATTATACTGAAGGCAGACTTTAATTTATCAAGGTAACAAGTTCCAGTCCAGAGTACAGGAAATAGCCCAGGAGACTTTTGTTTCACTAATCCAGTAAAAGTCTTTCAGAGATACTCAGTGATCTGTTTAAAAGCAAAATACTTCAGGGGTATCTAAGTGTCTGGTTTAATTTTGGCTCAGGTCATGATCTAAGGGTGGTGAGAGGGACCGCCCTGCAAAGATCCATGCTCAGTGCAGTCTGTTTGAGATTTTTTTTCTCTCCCCATACCCCTCCTTCCCCTCAGCCTAAATAAATTAAATAAAAAATAAAGTGTTAAAAAAATTATTCCTATGAGATTTCCAAATAAGGCTGTAATGTTTTTATTACTACTCATCAAGAATAGTTTAATGTCAGACAGTAAATTTTGTGTTTTCAATATCATTTATTGATCTAAAAGAACAACAACAAAAAAAATCCATATCTTATTACTTATTTACTTACTTATAAGATCTGAGAAATTGAGGTAGCTCTGAACAAAACCTCTCTGCTTTCAAGTTCTTATGCAAGTTCTAGTCCTCTGAAAGTTTAGTTAGAAAAGCTAACTTCCACCCAATCCAGTATAGTCTTGGTAGACACAGGAAGCTCATTTTGGCAAGACAGGAATTTTTAAATTTCTGGTTGTCAAGCATGTTGTTGTGTTTGCCTGGCCATCTATTTGTTAAGCCTTAGTTACTGATTCATTTTAAGGAATTAGAACCAATGGAAATTGAGTGCCTCACAAAGGAAAATGTGTACAAACCCAACAGCCAACTTGATTGTATGCATTAATCACTTCACACATAAATCCTAACCAGGTACCAGACTTATACTAAAGAGTAACTGAAATGCAAAATAAATAAAACAATACAAATAATAAATGTTTTATAAGTAACATAGTTAAATGTGACTTTAAACCAGATAGGTAAAAAAAGAAACAATAAAAGACTGCAGATTAAAATACAACAATTTATAATATTGTTATGTGGACCTTGAGTGGAAGTTGGGACCCATCAAAGCATATAGGTCTGTATTTCATACAGTCATCTACTTGGTTGCAAGGTCTTAGGTAAAAGCCATTTTCCTCCAAAGACCATATGCTTTGAATTGGTTCCTAGGATTTCCCAGTCTGAGATCTCCAGCAATTATTTAAGATGGCTTATACCTCTTCAAAAGAATCTCTTTTTGAATGATATAATTCTAAGTACCAAGCTTATGGAATTTTACTTATGCACTAGTTTGAACTGTACCTGTTTGGGTCCTTTAGAAGTTTGAAGGCTGTCCTCATCTCCTAAATTTTAGACCAGGTCTTTAAAATTTAATAGTTGTTTAGGAGGATATTAAGGAAAGGCTATTTATGTGTTGTGGTTTTATAGGAAGCCTTAATCTAAAACCAAGCCAGCAGTGTTCACTTGTTTAACTGTTTCCACTGGGTCAAAACAGATATTTTGGTAAGCTGATCTCTGAGAATTCTAATGAAGTTGTCATAACACCAAATTGGTAGAAATACAACAATTGGATGAATTGCCAAAGTTGTCTGAAATTTCTGGCCATGATTGCTTACAGTAGTGTGGAGTCTAAAATCAAAAAGGTGATATTTCTAGAGTCATGGTTGTTCTGTTATTAACTCAAAAGGAAAAATTCAATGAACTCTAAAAGAAGTTATGTTCACTGTCATTAAAGCAAATCTTATGCTTATTGGGAGTTTGAGAGTCCTTGGGAATGTTGTCAATATGAGCTGAAGATTTCTGTTTATTCTATCTTTTCTGAAGATTGGAGTGTAATGGATGATAGGGGTACCATGTGACTAGCAGAACTGTACAGAACTCTCTAGTTATAGTTTCAGTAAAATGATTGTGTCAAGAATTATAAGGATAATTTGGGAACACAAAATAATGTCATATCTTGAAATTTAAAAATCTGGAAATCTCTAATGAGGCCTATGTCTCAAAGAAGCAGACAATTACAACACATAATCAAAATGCATTGCAGAAAGTATCTATGAGATCTGGAATTGTTCAAAGAGTATTCAGCTCTTGCCCATGTCTCTCTCTTATGGTTTTATAAATAATGGCAAATGATATGTACACTATACGTACTTTCAGTACTTCTAGAATGTTTTCCACCAATACTGACTAAGTGCAGTAGCCAATTTGTCCTTGCTATGGGGAATAAGTTTATGTTAAATTTTTGCAATTTTCCATTTGAGGTCCTCTGGCACTACTAAGTGTCCATCCTGAGAGTGTCAGAAATTATTCTCATGTAATTTACCTCTGGTAACTCTTTGCTGACTCTGGAGCCAATGTCTGACATTTTGTAATAACCTATTTGAATCTCTCAACATATTTAATTATGAGGGACAGTATCTTAATGCCTGCTGAGGCATTTCTTTTAGCTTCCATAGTATCCCCTTTTGTATGAGTGTTTATTTTTATTTATTTATTTATTTTTAAATTTATTTGACAGAGATCACAAGTAGGCAGAGAGGCAGACAGAGAGAGAGAGGGGGAAGCAGGCTCCCTGCTGAGCAGAGAGCCCAATGCAGGGCTCAATACCAGGACCCTGGGATCATGACCTGAGCCAAAGGCAGAGGCTTTAATCCACTGAGCCACCCAGGAACCCCTGAGTGTTTACTTTAAAAAATTATATTTATTTTAAAAAATGTATATTTTTATACACATTTTCCTGTGTGAGGCATCCAATTTCCATTGGTTCTAAAAAATAAATATTTATTTGACAGAGAGATTGTGTGCAAACAGGTAGGCAGAGCAACAAGCAGAGGGAAAGAGAGAAGCAGCCTCCCTGCTGAGCAGAGAACCCAGTTTAGGACTTGATCTCAGGACCCTGGGATCATGACCTGTGCTGAAGGCAGACAACCAACTGAGCTACTCAGACACCCCAAGTGTTTACTTTTTTATAATACCCACTTCTTCAGGAAATTTCAGGTCATTCAAAGGTTCTTTTACTATTATTTTACAGTTATTTTACTATTCTTGGTTGAGTCTTCTGATGAGATCAAAACACTGTTCACTTATGAAGCATTCCAAAACCATGGAATACACTCAAATTATACTTAACATTAGTGTTTCTAGTGACATTCCTATCTCTTACTGACCAAATCTGTGGAGTGCAATGACTTCTACATCTGAGAAGATTCTGCTATGAGTCATAATACAAATATTCTGTTGATTTTCTTGAGTAGACAAAGGGACACTAACAAAAGAGTAGAACACAAATACGACCACTATAACATATACAGCTTCAAGTAGTTACTGAAATAAAATGGTATATGGGTATTGCGTAGGGAATATCTATTCTATGTATGGGTGTGATGTAGGAAATATGGTGTGACGTAGGAAATATCTATTCTATATATGGCTCTGAGGACTTGAACAATCTATCTGTCAAATGGGTTTTAAAATTGGAGGGTAAAAGAATGACAAGAACTGGTACAAACTGTTGGCTTTTGTTTTTACTCTTTTCCAATTCCTGGTTTTAGAAGATGAGCAAGTTTGCATAACAATTTAGATGGATAAATCTAAACCTTACTGTGTTTATTCCAGATAACCCTACCTATATTAGTAGGAATTTGTGTGCACGAAAATGTTAAGTACTTTCTTGAGATCTTCAATTTGAGATTAATTTAGATAAAAAGTAGTAGTAAATCAATTGTCAATTATCTATGGATGTTTTATAAGGAGGGGAATCTTCAAAGAATTGAGGTCTAGACCTTCCAGAGTATTTAGTTTGCAATGACATTTGTACAGAAAACACCTACATATCTAGTAAGCAGATGTGGTATTACAGTGAAAGAAATTAATTTAATTTAAAGTCTGAGGGTAACTCATAATAGTCTGGGACATTGGGAACATCTGAGGATAATTGGAAAAACCTCCGCCTCTACTTTTGTCATTTCTGAGGAAGAAGTACAATAGTAGTAGGGTTTAAAAATTAATGTTGTAGCATCCATATCAATTTGCAAAATTATACATTTCTACTTTAATATTTAAAGATAGTTTTTCTTTTGATTTTAAGAATAAAATGGATAATTAGGTGCTTAGTACTCAGTTGAAGCACCTAGATTTCTTATTTCATTTTTTCTTTTAGATTCTCAACTAAGGCCATAACAAATTATTTTCCCAGTGTACCTAATGTTTGCAAGTGTCTGGATTGGAAGGATGTAATTTGATCTCTGTCTGATTTTGTTTTTTTTTATTATAAAATTATTTTAGTATATTTAGTGAGTTGTTGGAGATCTTATAGTTTCACAACTTTCCATTCTAGTTTTTTCTTGCAAATTGAATCTTCTGTATCTGGCTTACATTTATTTATGTCTTTCCATGAATTTGGGCACTTATTATCTAATATAATGTATATTTAATTATTTTTTAATTAATTGTTTCTTGTACTAGAATGTAAGCGTAGTGAGCATACAGATTTTTGAATGTGCCTTTTATTGCATGAATCCCAAGTTTCTGGCTCTGACTCCAAAACAAATAAAAATGAACTTTGAAAATCAGGAGCTAAATTTAATTCAAATTATTGATCTGATAATGGACAAACTTCAAAAGGAATTTCAACTTTTTGGTTCTTGGAGAAAAAAGCAATGTTATATAGAATTTTTGAGAATGGGTGAAATTTAGGTATAATAAGCAGTATTTTGGCTAAGTAAAATAAAGACGGAGCTGATTGAATGGACTTTATTTGATGAAAGCCAAATGGAGATCATTGAAAGAATTACATAGCAGTTCAGATAAAGTAGTACTTGCTGATTATGGGGATTTATCTAAAACTCAGTTATGACCTTTTTACAGCTTCCTGAGTACTGGGAAATCCTGTTGTTCAGGTGAGAGTAGAATTTACAGATACTTTTGAACATGTGGACAGTGTCCTTCAGTCAAAGGTAGAATTTTTTTCTTATCATCAAAACCTGGTAATGTATAGGGAATGTAGAACAATATTCATAGTTATCTAGATGCTCTATTTACATTTGTAGATTATTGGAAATCCCTAACTTAAAAATGTTAAAATATAAAGTACATTTAAAGAGTATTTTTTGCCATTTAAAAATTATTAATAAAATGGGAAAATTCCTTAAAAATGCAACTAATGAAAAAAGTCACAAAATGAAATAGAAGGGAATAAACTGATGGTTGCCAGAAGGGAGGTGGATGGGGAGGGAGGTGATAGGGATTAAGGAGCCCCCTTGTTCTGAAGGGCACCTGGTGCTGTATGTAAGTGTTGAATCACTAAATTGTACACCTGAAATAATATTACACTATATGTTAGCTAACTGTAATTTAACCAAAAGCTGTAAAAATGGAAAATATAAATTGTTTTATATCTGTTAAAAACATGGAATCCATAATTAACATCTTTCTAAATGAGAATATTCCAGTCATAAATATTCTCACCAGTGGATTTGTATGAGTATTTAAGAAAAACTATATTTTAGAAAACTAAAAGTAAATTTTAGAAAACTATATTTTAGAAAAACTATAGTTTTAAGAAAAACTATCATTTTCTCAGATTAGCTCAATTCTAATAATTAAATCAGACAATTACACTGTTAAAAATAAATTAAGAGAATATAGCTATTATGAATACAGGTAAAAACATTCTAAATGCAATAAAGGTAAACTACAATTAAATGAAATATTTTAAAAAATGCATCCAGACTATTTTGGGTTTACATTAAGTATCACAAGTATTGGCTAACTGAACAAAATAATAAATAAATTAATAAAAAACAAACAAACAAGACATCTGGTTTCAACTCTGATATGTGAAGAGCTTAAAGTCACCATTTCTGTCCCTGGAATAAGTTAAAGTTTGACAAACTGAAGAAGCAATCAGAGATCTGAGACTGCAGGGAATACTTCCCCCTCAAAATCTGGAGATTCAGTCACCCACTGAAGTATGGGTGAAATTTGCTTTTTCAAATTGGTAGGAAAAACTTAAATGATAATTTAAATACATAGCTGGACTGATGTGTACTAGAATCCACAGGGAGAGATGTGGTCTAGAAGGGAGAAACTCCTAAGAACTTCCATACTTCTGTGGGCTTTGCCAAAATGATCCTCACAAATTTCTCATGGTAAAAATTTGAGAAAGATCCCCCCATGACCCTGGAATGGGGAGAAAAGTAATCATTGTGAAATACACCCCAAGAATTTTCCACAATGTAGACCAAATATCCAGGGGAAGGACTCGGGGAAGGGTGTTCCTCTCACCCCAGCTTACTGTAGCTATCCTATCTTACTAATCCGAAAGTGCTCACATGCACGCATGTGCTCGTGCATGCACACACACACACACACACACACATCAATAGAAATTAGTGCTTTGAGAAAATAGATGGGGAACACTAGAGTCATGGAAAAGAGTAGGGGACAAGGAGAGAAACAGTTATGATCCTGGAGAAATACTTGTGAAGTTCACTACCACAGATACAGACTTAATCAAAAAGTCCCCCCAAAGCTCCCCCACATCTTACCATTACCAAAACAATTTTTAGTATACTAACAGAGGATTACAGTTGAAAGAGCTACAAAATAACAACTCTCTCAGAAGTTAATCCCAGAATAAAAAGAAGAGACAAAAACACACTAAAGGAATTTGACAATTTTGTTCCTTTTACCAACAGTGAACATTAAACAGAATATAATTCCTAGTCAGATTACAATAAATATCATGCTAAAAGCAATTTATCTCAATCTCTAATATCAGATACAATTCAACAACAAAAAATTACAGTACATGCTATATGTTGATTAAAAAAACAGTCTAAAGAGACAAAACAATTGGCAGAACCATACTCAAGACAGAGATATTGAAATTATCAAATAGGGAATCTAAAATAACTGTGATTGATATGTTAAACGTTCTATGGAAAAAGAAGACAGCATAGAAAAAAACAGTTTATTTATATAAACAGATAGATGAAAACTATAAGAACCAAAAGTAAATACTAGAAATCAAAAATATTATAACCTAATAAAGAATGCCTTTAACTGGCTTATCACTAGAATCAACACAGTAGTGGAAAAAAAATCAGTGAGCTTGAAGATGAATGAATGGAAATTTCACCAAATGAAATGCAAAGAGGAAAAAAATATAATAGAAGACTAGAACAGAACTTCCAAGGGCAGTAGAACAAAAATGAAACAGACATTACTAGAATAAAATTAGAAAGTGCAGAACAGAAAAAAATTTTGGAGTAATAATGGTGAAGAATATTCCAAAATGAATGACAGACATTAAACTACAGATGCAGAGAACTCTGAAAATACAAAGCAGAGAAAGAAATGAAGAAAGAAAAAGAAAAAACCAGGGGCGCCTGGGTGGCTCAGTGGGTTAAAGCCTCTGCCTTTCGCTCAGGTCATGATCCCAGAGTCCTGGGATCGAGCCCCACGTCGGGCTCTCTGCTTTGCAGGAAGCCTGCTTCCTCCTTTCTCTCTCTCTGCCTGCCTCTCTCCCTACTTAAGATCTCTATCTGTCAAATAAATAAAATCCTTAAAAAAAAAAGAAAAAATCAACAATAAAGCATAGACATATATATTCAACTATAGGAAGTCACAGTAAAAGAGAAATCTTGAATACAGCTAGAGAAATCCCACAATATCTTATCTATAGAGAATTACCATAAATTATAATGGGCTTCCAATCAGAAATCATGAAAGTTAGGGGGAAAAAAAGTGAAAAGTTTAAAGTGTTGCAGGAAAAATAATTTATCTAAAAATCTAAATAAGCAAAATTATCTTTCAAAAGTAAAGGAGAAATAAATACTCCCAGACAAAAAATGAGGGAATTCTTGCTAACAGACCTGGCATACAAGAAATTAAAATAAGTCAAAAGTCTTCAGGCAGAAGGAAATTTTTAGAGGTTAAAAATGTAGATCTACATAATGAAAAGAAGACCATCCAAGAAAGAATAGTTGAGGTAAAATGAAATTGTTATTTCCATCATTCTTAAATAATTAAAAATGTCTGAGGTAATAATAGTAACAATGTACTGGGTGATTATGGCATATCGATAATAAAGTAAGTGAAAGCAATGTTTTAAAAGATGAGAGGGAGAAATTGAGAATCATCTAGTATAAGAGGCTTGCATTCAAATGAAATGGTGAGGTGTAAATTGGAAAGTGAGTTTTGATTAGTTGCAAAATGTATATTGTAAATTCTAAGGACCACATTAAAAAATGAAAGAGAAATAATTGATATGCTAAGAGAGAAGATAAAATACAATCATATAAAAGGATCAACTAAAATCAGAGAAGGCCATAAAAAATGAAACTATTAGAAAAAAGGTATAAACACAGAAGATACCAATCTATCTATAACAATAATATTTTTTATTTTTATTATTTTCTATAAGTAGGCTCAACATCCAGCATGAAGCCCAACACAGGGCTTGAATTTATGACCCTGAGATCAAAATCTGAGCTAAGGGTTCCCTGTTTGTTTTGTTGACTGTTTCCTTTGCTGTGCAGAAGCTTTTGATTTCGATGAAGTCCCTAAAGACCATTTTCGCTTTTGTTTCCTTTGCCTTCGGAGATGTGTCTTGAAAGAAGTTGCTGTAGCTGATGTTAAAGAATTTACTGCTTATGTTCTCCTCTAGGATTTTGATGGATTTCTGTCTCACATTGAGGTCTTCCATCCGTTTCGAATTTATCTTTGTGTATGGCATAAGAGAATAGTCCAGTTTCATTCTTCTGTACATAGCTGTCCAATTTTCCCAGCACCATTTATTGAAGAGATTGTATTTCTTCCATTGGATATTTTTTTCCTGCTTTGTCAAAGATTAGTTAACCATAGAGTTGAGAGTCCAGATCAGGGCTCTCTATTCTGTTCCATTGGTCTATGTGTCTGTTTTTTTGCCAATACAATGCTGTCTTGGTGATCACAGCTTTGTAATATAGCTTGAAATCAGGCAATGTGATGCCCACAGCTTTGTTTTTATTTTTCAACATTTCCATGGATTGTTTGTTCCAGCACTTCATTCTGAAAAATTCCAATGGTATTTTGGTCAGGATGGTGTTTAAAGTATAGACTGTTGTGGTAAGCATGGCTACTTTAACAATATTTATTCTCCCAATCCATGAGCATGGAATGTTTTCCTGTGTGTGTGTGTGTGTGTGTGTGTGTGTGTCTTCAGTTTCTTTCATGAATGTTTTGTAGTTCCTAGAGTATAGATCCTTTACTTCTTTGATTAGGTTTATTTCAAGGTATCTTATGGTTTTTCATGCTATTGTAAATGGAATCAATTCTCTAATTTATCTTTCTAAAATTTCATTGTTAGTGTATAAGAAAAACTGATTTCTGTTCATTGATTTTGTATCCTGTCATATTACTGAATTGCGGTATGAGTTCTAGTAATTTGGGGGTGGAGGTTTTTGGGTTTTCCACATAACGTATCATGTCATCTGTGAGGAGAAAGAGTTTGACCTCTTCTTTGCCAATTTGAATGCATTTTACTTCTTTTCATTGTCTGATTGCTGTTGCTAAGACTTCTAGCACTATGTTGAACAATAGTGATGAGAGTGAGCATCCTTGTGTTTATGTGTCTGATCTCAATGGTAAGGCTCTGAGCTTTTCCCCACTGAGAATGATATTCACCTTGGAGTTTTCATAGATGGATTTTATGAAGTCGATTAATGTTCCTTCTATCTCTACACTCTGAAGAGTTTTAATCAGGAAAGGATGCTGTATTTTGTCAAATGCTTTTCTGCATCAATTGAGAGGACCATGTGGTTCTGGTCTCTTCTCTTATTTATGGGTTCTGTCACACTGATTGCTTAGTGAATGTTGAAACACATTTGCATTCCAGGGATAAATCCCACCTGGTTATGATGGATAATCCTTTTAATGTACTTTCGGGTATTATTAGCTAGAATCTTGAGAATTTTGGCATCTGTATTCATCAGGGATATTGGTTTGAAATTTTCCTTTTTGATGGGGTCTTTGCCTGGTTTGAGGACTAAGATAATGCTGGCCTCATGGAAAGAGTCTGGGAGCTTTCCTTCTGTTTCTATTTTTTGAAACAGCTTCAGGAGAATAGGTATTATCTCTTCTTTGAGTGCTGGTAGAATCCCTCAGGGAATCCATCAGGTCCTGGACTCTTGTTTTTTGGGAGGTTTTTGATCACTGCTTCAGTCTTGTAACTGGTTATTGGTCTATTCAGGTTGTCAATTTCTTCCTGTTTCAGTCTTGGAAGTTTATAGGTTTCCAGGAATGCATCCATTTCTTCCAGGTGGCTTAATTTATTGTCATATAGCTGTTGAAAATAATTTATGATAATTGTATTTATTTCCTTGGTGTTAGTCGTGATCGCTCTCCTTTCATTCATGATTTTATTTCTTTTAACGTTTTACTTTTTAAAAATTATTCGAACTTTATTTTTTCAGTGTTCCAAGATTCGTTGTTTATGCATCACACCCAGTGCTCCATGCAGTACATGTCCTCCTTAATATGTATCACCAGGCTCACCCAACCCCCTACTCCATCCCCTCCAAACCCTCAGTTTGTTTCTCAGAGTCCACAGTCTCTCATGGTTAGTACCTACTTCTGATTTCCCCCAACTCCCTTCTCTCCTTCTCCCAATGTCCTTCATGTTATTTCTTATGCTCCACAAGTAAGTGAGACCATATAATAATTGAATCTCTCTGCGTGACTTATTTCATTCAGCATAATCTCATTAATTCAGATCCTGTCTCCTTTCTTTTGGATAAGTCTGGCCAGTGGTTTATTGATCTTATTAATTCTTTTGAATGACTGCCACCCACAGAATGGAAGAAGATATTTGCAAATGACATTACAAAGTGTTGATATCCAAGATCTATAGAGAACTTTTCAAACTCAGCATCCAAAAACCAGATAATCAAATGAAAAGAAGGGCAGAATACATGAGCAGACACTTTTCCAAAGAAGACATATGCATAGCTAACAGAGACATGAAAAATGTTCATCATCATTAGCCATCAGGGAAATTCAAATCAAAACCACAATGAGATACCACCTTACACTGGATAGAATGGCAAAAATCAACAAGGGAAGAAAAAACAAATGTTGGAAAATTTGTGTAGAAAGGAGATCCCTCTTACACTGTTGGTGAGAATGAAAACTGGTGCAGCCATTTTGGAATACAGTGTGGAGGTTCCTGAAAAAAAAAATTTTTAATTAGAGCTACCCTATGACCCAGCAATTGCACTACTGGGTATTTACCTCACAGATACAGATGTAGTGAGAAGAAGGGCCATATACACCCCTGTGTCCACAGCAATGTCCACAATAGCCAAAATGTGGAAAGAAACAAGATGCCCTTCAACAAATGAATGGATAAAGATGTGGTCCATATACACAAGGAATATCACTCAGCCATCAGAAAGGATGAATACCCAACTGTTGCATCAGCATGGATGAGCCTGGAGGAGATAATGCTGGGTGAAATAAGTCAGGCAGAGAAAGTCAATTATCATATGGTTTCACTTATTTGTGGAACATAAGGAATAACATGGAGGACATTAGAAGAAGGAAGGGAAAAATGAAGGGGGAGAAATCTGAGTGGGAAATGAACCATGAGAGTCTACGGACTCCAGGAAACAAGCTGAGGGTTTTAGAAGGGAGGCAGGTGGAAAGCAGTGACCCAGGTGATGGGTATTAAGGAAGCACAGATTGAATGGAGCACTGGTGTTTGATGTACTGTATTGTAACATAACACAACTATATGTATGTGTGTATATATATATATATATATATATATACATATTTTTTAAATTTTTGTTATATATATATGTGTGTATACACACACATATATATATAACAAAAATTTTAAAAAAGAAAGAAACTCAAGCTGAGATGAAGAGTTGACTCTTTAATGTACTGAAAAAACCAGCTACCCCACAATAATCATGTTAAATGTGAATGTTTTAAGTTAAAAGAAATTGACAGAATGGACTAAAAAAAAGAAAAAAACAAGACTCAAGTAATGCTTATGAGAAACCTATTTTTTACCCCTTTGAAATAACGTTATTACCTTGTTTTTTAAATTTTTATTTAAGCTAAGTTAGTTCACATTCAATGTAATATTATTTTCAGGTGTACAATATAGATATTCAAAACTCATTCAACAAGAAACCTATTTTAAAATTAAAAATTTAGATGGAATTTAGGAAGATATTTAGAAAGATATATCATGCTAACACTAATTAAAAAATAACTGAAGAAACTATATTGATTTCAGAAAAAACAAACCTTAGAACAAGGAAGAAGATCAGGCATAAAGAATGGCACTGCATAACGATAAAAGACCAATTATTCAAGAAGACATTACAATCATAAACGTGTATAACAAGAGTGTGTTGAGATATTTGAGGTTAAAATTGAAAGAACTAAAAGGAAAAATAGACAAATTCACTATTGCATTTGGAGACTTTGACGTGTGTCTGGGAATAATTGATTAAATAAGCAAAAAAAAAATAAAAATAAAAATAAACCATTAGGGATATAGGTGATCTAAGCATCATTACCAATTAGTTTGTCTAATTGACAAAGACTACTCCATACATCAATGAGAATCACATTCCTCTAAAGCTCAAATAAAACTTTCACCAAAATAGATCATGATCTGTGCAATAAAATAGACCTTAACAAATTTAGATGATTTAAAAGTCATACAAAGTATGTTCTTTGGAAACAATAGATTAATAAAAAAATCAGTAAAAAGGTATAGCTGCAAATCCCTAAATATTTGGATTAAATAATACACTTCCTAAATAATAGATATATCAAAGGACAAGTCATTAGAAAAATTAAAGAATCAAAAATGTTTTAAACTAAATCCAAATGAAAATACTACTTACTGTAATTTGGGGGATGTAGTTAAAACATAGCTTAGGAGAAAAATAATATTTAATTTATACCTTAGAAAAATTTTTAAAAGTTCTAAAATCCATAATCTAATTTTCTAACTTAGAAAAAATAGAGAAAGAATACTCTAACCCTAAAGCAAATAGAAGCAAATAAATAATAAAAAAACATAAAATAGATGTCAAATTAAGAACAGGAAAACAATAGACATAATGAATTAAAAACAAGAACTTGTTTTAAAAGATCAATAAAATTGCTAAACCTCTAACCAGGTTGAGCAAGAGAGAGTGAGACAAATAGCCAATACCAGAAATAAAAATAATAAATTCTGATCCCATACATATTAAAAAGATAATTACAGAATGCTAAGGACAATGTAATGCTAATTAAGTAAACTAGATGAAATAGACAATCAACCCTCACACAAGGATAAATACATATCTCGAGTAGCCCTAAATCTATCAAATAAATGGAATTAATAATGATCTGGACAGCTGGGTGGCTCAGTCGGTTAACCATCTGCCTTTGGCTCAGGTCATGACCTCAGGGTCCTGGGATTGAACCCTGAATTGGGATCTCCACTCAACGGTGAGTCTGCTTCCCCCTCTCCCTCTGTGATCTTTCTCACTTTTGCTCTCTCAAATAAAATAAAATCTTTTATTTTATTCTATCTTTTATTATTATGTTCAGTTAGCAAACATATAGTACATTATCAGTTTTTTTTAAAGATTTTATTTATTTATTTGACAGAGAGAGATCACAAGCAGACAGAGAGGCAGGCAGAGAGAGAGAGAGGGGGAAGCAGGCTCACCGCTGAGCAGAGAGCCCAATGCGGGACTCGATCCCAGGACCCTGAGATCATGACCTGAGCTGAAGGCGGTGGCTTAACCCACTAAGCCACCCAGGCGCCCCACATTATCAGTTTTTGATGTAGTGTTTGATGATTCATTAGTTGCATATAACACCCTGTGCTCATCACAACATATGCCCTCAGTTACCCCAACACCCTGCCGCCCTCCCTTCTGTAACCTACAGTTTCCTGGAGTCCAGAGTCTCTCATGGTTTGTCTCCCTCTCTGATTTCTTCCCATTCAGTTTTTCCTCTCTTTCTCTGTGGTCCCCTATGCTATTCCTTATGTTGCACATATGAGTGAAACCATATGATAATGTCTATCTTTGCTTGACTCATTTCACTTAGCATAATCCTCTCCAATTCCATCCATGTTGATGTGAATGGTAGGTATTCATCCTTTCTGATGGCTGGCTAATATTCCATTGTATGTATTACCACATTTTTTTCTTTCTGCCCAAGAAAAATCATATGATTACTTAAGCAGATACTATAAAAAATTTTGACAAAATCCTTGATAAAACTGTCAGAAAACTAGGAATACAGGGAAATTTTCTAAATTTGATCAGGGGCATCTACAAAGCACATCACACTATTAGTGAGAGACTATGCTAATTTCAGGAAAAAGGCAAGATATCTTCTTGCACCACTACTATTCCACATCTTACTAGAAGTCTTATCCTGTAGTATAATAAGACCAGAAAAAAAGCGAAGAATCATACAAATTTAAAATGGGAGAAATAGGGGTGCCTTGCTGGCTCTTGTGTAGAGTGTACAGCTGTTGATCTCAAGGTTGTGAGTTTGAGCCCCACATTGGGTGTAGAGATCACTTGGGTAAGCCTGGTGGTGGGTATTAAGGAGGGCACATATTGCATGAAGCACTGGGTGTAGTGTATAAACAATGAATCTTAGAACACTGAAAAAATGAAATAAATAAAATAAAATAAAATAAATTCCAAGGTTGACAACATACTGAAAAGGTAATAGATTAATTGAATTTATAAATTGTATCAAATCTTATCAAATTGTGCATTTAATATGTGTGAAAATTTTAAAACAATATTTAAGTGTACATTTAAAAAATAAGACTATAAAAATATTGAACTTTAGATGGTAGGTTTTCTTTTTACAGTGGTTTGAATCAGCAATTCTGAATCTGTTTTCCCTGTATGTTGCCTTGAGCAAATACATAGATACATTGAAAATAAATCAAGAAAATAAATAAATAAAATGGAAGAAAGAAAACTCTATTTTTTAAATTTTTTTTATTTATTTGACACAGAGAAATCACAACTAGGCAGAGAGGCAGGCAGAGAGAGAGGAGGAAGCAGGCTTCCTGCAGAGCAGAGAGCCCGATGCAGGGCTTGATCCCAGGACCCTGGGATCATGACCTGAGCTGAAGGCAGAGGCTTAACCCACTGAGCGACCTAGGCGCCCCAAGATAACTCTATTTAGAGATGACATGATTGTATAAAAAATTCCAAGAAATCTACAGAACAAAACAACAAAAACTTCCAGGAGCTAAAGGAATATAACAAAGTGAAAGAATATAAAGTTAATATAAAAACAAGTGATGAATAATTAGAATTTGAAAAAAATTAAATACCTTTTATAATTGCACCAAAAAGGAAATATATACTGTATGATATAAACCTATGCCTTAAAGGTAGAAAGTACAAAACAGATGAAAAAACTCAAGATATAAATAATACACATGAATTGGAGAACTCAGTGTTGTTAAGAAGTCAATTCTTCCCAATTTGACCTACAAATTTGGTGCAATCCTGTTCAAAATCCCAAAAAGTTATTTTGTAGGTATCAACAAATTCTTTCTAAGGTTTATATAGAAAGACAAAGAACTAGTTAATGAATACAATACTGAAGAAAAACAAATTTGTGGAATTCATAGTACCTTATTTCAAGACTTTTATTATACATCTAGAATAATCAAGACTGCATGGTATTGAGAATAAATAGACACATAAATTAATAGTAGGGAACAGAGAACCCAGAAATAGATACAGACAAATATAGTTAACTGATCTTCAGCAGGAGAACAAATTTAATTCAATGGCTCTGGAACAAAGCAATAGATGCTGGAACAAAGGGATATCTATATGGAAAAATGGGAGCTAGACACAGAACTTAAATGGTTCACAAAAACTAACTCAAATAAGCCAAAGAAATAAATGTTTAGTGTAAAATAAATGTAAAATGTAAAATAAATATTAAATGCAAAATTATAAAACTTTTGAGAAAAAAATGAGAAAATCTATGTGAACTTGTTTGTGATGAGTTTTTAGATATGGCACCAAAATCACAAATAATAAAAAACAACTTGAGATTTATTAAAATTAAAAATTCTGCTTTGGCAAAATACATTCTCCAGTTAATGAAAAGATAGGACACAGTTTGGGATAAAATATTTTCAAAACACATATCTGATAAAGATATTTTATCAAAATATGGAAAGAAATTTTACAACTCAGGAATAAGAAAATAAAGTTTTTTTTAAAGATCTTATTTATTTCTTTGGCAGAGAGAGAGATCACAAGTAGGCAGAGGCAGGCAGAGAGAGAGAGAGGAGGAAGCAGGCTCCCCACTGAGCAGAGAGCCTGATGCGGGGCTCCATCCCAGGACCATGAGATCATGACTGAGCCAAAAGCAGAAGCTTAACCCACTGAGCCACCCAGGTGCCCCAGAAAATAAACTTTAAAAAAAGTGGACAAAAAATATAAATAGACACATCACCACGGAAATATAAAGATGGCAGGTAATGACATGTAAAGGCGCTCTATATTATTGTCATTAGGGAGATGCAAATTAAACAAAAAAATGCCATACACACCTAAGAAAATGTTAAAATCCAAAGAGCTGATGATGCTAGTCACTGGTGAAGATGCAAGCAACAGGAACTATCATTCATTGGTTATAATAATAAAGAAATGTAAAACCATACTTGAAGACAGTGAGGAAGTTCCTACAAAGCTAAATGTCCTATCATACATTCTGCCACTGTGCTCTAGGTATTTGTCCAAACAATTTGAAAATTTATATTAAGAACTAGTATAGGAATTTAACAACTTATTTATAATTGCTCCAAACTGGAAGTAACTAAGGTATAGTTTACAGGTGAATGGATACAAACTCTGTGGTACATATACATCTACAAAACAATACAGATGAATCTTAAGTTCATTTTGCTAGTAAAGTAGCCAGTTGGAAAAGAATACATAGTGTGCTGTCATTTATATGACATTCTGAAAAAGGCATGGTGAAGTTACAGTAAACATATAAGTGGTTGGTAGTGGGAGGTTAAAGCCTGAAAGGATAAGGGACAGTGAACCTATTATATATGGTGCAGTAGTAGCATATATGACACTACATTTGTCAAAAACCATAGAATTTTTATCTATTATGTTATGATAGTCACAAAACAGTACATCACTAGTTTTTGATGCAGTGTTCCAAGGTTCATTCTTTGAGTATAACAGAACAATCTGTACTTTAACACCATCCCAATCAAAATATCATCAGCAGTTTTCAAAGTGCTGGAACAAACAATCCTAAGGTGTGTATGGAACCAGAAAAGGGCCCAAATCATCAGGGAAATGCTGAAAAAGAAAAACATTAGGAGAAAGAAAGAGAAAGTGAATTTGGGTACGTTGGAGGGAGAGAAAAACCATAAGAGACTGTGGATGCTGAGAAACAAACTGAGGGATTGGGAGGGGAGAGGGTGGGGGGTTAGGTGAGCATGGTGGTGAGAATTAAGGAGGGCATGTATTGCACGGAGCACTGGGTGTGGTGCATAAACAATGAATCTTAGAACACTGAAAAAATTAAATTTCATTTAAAAAACAGAAAAACAAAGCTGGGGACATCACATTGTGAGATTTCAAGCTATATTAAAAACCATAGACATTTATAGCACATACTGAACCTTAATATGTGAACCTTAATATTTTTAATAAAAATATTTAGCAGGTTAAGGAATCCTAGGATCAATGCAGAATGTAAAAACAAAACAAAACAAAAACAAAAACAAAAACCGTACTGCATTGTAAATGTGTAAAACAACCTCACTTGACATGGATGGAAGGAAAAGGTGCTGACTTCTGTTACTAGGGGACTCAGTGGAATCTGAAAGAAGAAAGGTAAAATGGCGCTGTATTTGATAAAGTTGTTTAATATGGGTATTTTGGTTAGCAATGTTGAAAACATTATATATACAAACTGGAATTGAACAATTAGGTACATTGTTGGCAGATGATACAAAGTTTCTCACTGTTGTGGTAAAAGGTTACAGAGAGGTTAGAATAATTCAAGTGATAATGGATTTGAACTGGAAGCATCAGTATAAGTCGTGTTTAACTCAGTGTAACTCATTTATGTGTGTATATGTATGGCTACACATATAAATATTTATATATGTACCTATTTTCTTACTCTGTTAGCTGAAAAAGCAATGACAATCCAGTAGCAAAAGGCACACCTAAAACCCAGATCTTGGTTTCTATACTCATCTCCCATAAAACAAACCAGGATCCTTTAAAAAATTACCGATTCTATGAAAGGACAAGAAATATAAAAAATGTCCCAGAATATCTTCTAGTGCCAGATAGTAAGGAAGTGCTAAATACTCCCCCCACATACACACTAATAAAAGCATGTCAAATGATACAGGAATGACCAAAAGAGCTTCTTATTGTCAAAACTAGAAAAATTTGAACAAAATTAATGGCGCCATATTACCCAAAGTGAAAAAAAATAGATATTTGTGAATACACAGTAATATAAAAATGAATAAATTAATTGGGAAGTATAGCCAGATTTCTTGTATAAAAGATTCAAAATAATAATTATAGATATCTTGGTCTCAAAGAGGTGCAACATTACTCCTCACTCCTCAAATGTGGCCTTGCATAGTGAATTCCTTCCAAAGGGTACAATATGAAAATTGCAGGTAGGAGAAAAATTATCTTCACAGTGGAGAAACCTGACAAATACTACTTCAGGTAATAAGGGTTAAAGTAAATAGTGATAACTAATGTTGATAATATGAATCTTTGATCTGATATGATGAGAATGGTTCTTTACTTTCATGATTTTTCTCCCCCAAAACCCACAAACCCACTATTAATCACAAGAAAATAATTAGACAAATCCCATTTGAGACACCCTCTATAGAAAACTTGACCAGTTCTCAAAACTGTGAAGATCATCAAAACAAAGACAATCTGGTGTGCCTGGCTGGCTCATTCAGTAGAAAATGCAACTCTTCTTCTCAGGGTCATGAGTTTAAGCCCTACAGGCACATGGTGCCTAGTTAATCAAATATAAACAAACAATTTTTTTTAAATCAAGGAAAATCTAAAAAAGAGTTACAGTGAAAGCAACCTAAATAGACATGAAAACTAAATTAGTGTGCATCTTGTATGGGATCCTGGAACAGAAGTAGGACATTAGGTAAAGATAATAGAAATATGAATAAAATATAGACTTCATGTCTATAATAATAATGTGTCAATATTGATTTATCGTGGGACAAACATATTTATATGATGTTAATAGTATCTAATATACAACATTAATGATAGTGAAACAAAGGGTGGTATATTTGAGAAATGTCCGTTATCATCACAACCTTTATTTATAAATCTAAAATTTCTAAAATAAGTTGTTTTGAAAAAATGTTTAAAAATTATTCACTGAGCATTATATGCAACTAATGAATCATTGAGCATGACATCAAAAAGTAATGATGTATTATTTGTAGACTAATTGAACATAAAAAAATCATTCAGTGTAATTCATCATAGTAACACAAAAGAGGGAAAACAATATATGATCATCTCAAAAATAAAGAAAAGGTATTTTATAGAGTATTAAAGCTATTCCTCTAAATATTATAGGAACTAGGAATTGAATAAAATTATTTAATGAGATAAAAAGAATTTACAAAAGAAATCAATTCAAAATCATTGATAATGAAAATATTCAAAAAATCATTGATAATGAATATATTCAAAGCTTTCCCCTGAGATTGGGAATAAAGTTCTGTCACCATTTCTGTTCAACACTATGCTGGATGTCATAATGCAATAAGTTATGGAAAAGGAATAGTGTGTAACAATTAGAAATGGAAAGGTATGTTTATTTAAAGACAACAAAATAGTGTGTTTGAATCATCTATTACCTATTTCTCTATTATCTGTATAATCTGAACATGTAAAATTAAAATTAAGAGTTAGTTTTAACAAAGGTGTTGTATTAATAAGTAAAAAACTACAATGATATCATTTTGGTGTGAAATAACAAAAATGAAGATTCATAAATATAACACTTTCAGGAATATCGGAAACATCAATTGCATAGGTCTGCACATATAAAACATTTTCAAAGAAAGTAAGTAATAATGCAGGTATATAATATATTCAAATTGGCAGATTCAGTTACATATAAATTTTAATTCCTTCCCCAATCTCATTTTATTTATTTCATTTTTAATTTTCTTTGTGTTATATTAGTCACCACACAATACATCAATCAATGTAATAACATTCCAAATCCAAATACTGTTAGGTTTTTTGTAAACTGCCCATTTAATTTCACAAGTCATGTAGAATACAAAGAGCCCCCCAAAATCTCAGTCATCTTGATGAAAATGAGGAAAATTTTATGAATTAAATGACAAAATTTCAAAATTTCAGTTTTATAGGTTACAGTAATTAAGATTGTGTACTGAGAACAAACAGAAAACTAGTCCAGTTGGGAATAAAATTAACTTCACAAACAGATCAACAGATACGTGATTACTTGATTTATATAAATGTACTTCTTTTGCATGCTGAGTAAAGGATGGTCTGTTCAAAAGTTGGTGCTAGATATATTGGATATCAATATGAAAAAATGAGTCCCATTTTCAAACCATACAAAGGAAATAACAATGGAGATGCTAAAATAGCAGATGGGGGAGAATATCTACAGGGAACCTGTCTTCAGTACTTTTTATTACACTGAGAATATTAAATGATATGACTTGCCCATGCAGGGAACTTCTGGGGGAAATATGAATGATTACATACAGAGTGAACTCATTTGTTGAAGCCTAACCAATAAGCACGGTGCTGCTTAACCAAATTCTGGGTTACAGAGAGTAGCACAGAATTAAATTATCCCCGGTTTACAGAGCTGAGTTTAAAAAAGAAACTGCAGGGGCGCCTCTGTGGCTCAGTAAGTTAAGCGTCCAACTCTTGATTTCAGCTTAGGTCATGATCTCAGGGTCCTGGGAGGGAGCTCTGTGTCAGGCTTCTTGCTCAGTGGGGAGTCTGCTGGAGATTCTTTCTTCCTCTACTTCTGCCCCTCCCATATGTTCTCCCTCTCTAAAAGGAATAAATAAACAAATCTTAAAAAATAATAAAATAAATAGGAAACTGTAGTGGCAACAAGTATGAAAAAGAAGTAGAATGATACCAGAAATAAAAATTAATTTGAATTCCCCTCAATAATTACAGAGACACATAATTCCAAATATATCTACAGACTAAGAAAGAGTAGCCTCTAAGATATTTAGGTTCATTCTTTAAGGGAACATGGATATTTTGATGGCTAATTTTTCTCCATGAGTGATTCACATAGATGATATCTTCAGGAGAAATTTATACCTGAAGTTTTGCTGTGATTCAAGTTGAAAACCTTTTAATTCATTGTTATTGTTTTTATGGCATATACACAAAGAGTGATCTAAATTCACATGCAGATAAATTTATTTTTGTTAGATTATTTTGAGTTTTCTAAGGTGCTGTGATATAATGTGGATCATAAATGAACAACTCACAATTGAAGGACTTTGGAATTTGCACCCACAAGTTTGAGATTCAGGTATAAGCTTTGGCATGATACATGAGTTTGAATAAAATCATAAGCAATCTGATACCTGATATATAGTTTCTTATTATCACATGATATTATTAGGTTTACTTTAGGAAGAAAACATATGCTATGAATGATGCCATTTTTTTTTCCTGCTCCGGCATCTGGAAGATACAGGAAGATATAAAGACTGGTTAAGAGTAAGATTTTGTTTCTGCATAAATGCCCCTGACCAAGGTACTTTATTTGCTCTGACTTGACTGTATTTAGTGAACCTCTGGTTTATAATCAAAGGAATGTGGTCTTTTTTGAGTAAGGACAACCAATATCCCTAATATAGAAACCACAGAGGAGCACTGAACAATGCATATATGAGATATATATTTTTCATCTTTGACTACTGTCCCAACCCTGTCTGCAAAGACAAAGATAAATGGAGAAGAGAACCATTTCACTCACTTCATCTGTGGCACCATTAACTATCTAGTAGTCCTGCACTGAATTTATCATATATCCATTTCACTTGGGATCAGAGATTGAGAAGGCCATCCATAGTAAGAGTTTTCAGTACAAAGAAGTCTAGCTGGAGGGGGTAGCATGATTTGAGTGAATTATGATGTCTTGAGGAGGTATGATAACATAAAAGTCATGCTAGGATTACATAAAGGCCCAGGAGAAATGATAATCCCAGATTGTGAAGTGGAAGATTCCTTAGCTTTACTAGAGTAGAAATTCTAATGATGGGCTTCTGATAATAAATCTCCTGTGTAAAACTTGTTCATCCACTTCTTCCTGTCTCCTCTCAAGTTATAAATACTCTTATACTAACTGCATTGTGGTTCTTCATTATCATATTTTTTGGAAATTATACTCCACTTTTAAAAAATATTGTGTATTGTAGTAATCTCACTGGCATGATATGCACCATTTTAGGGCTACTTAACTACCTTTGGTAACTAAAAAATTCCAAATTGGGATAGGGAAATAGGGAAGACTAACTTCTGGGACATTTAAGTTCACTTTCAAACAACATGACTATCATTAGGCATTCCTTTTCTCCCAGGGTCATGTATATGATGGGCTCTTCAACAGAAGAATTTCATTTTTCACCTGAGCTTGCTTTAACTGAAAGCTGAAAGAGTTTTATTATTCATTTGGAATTTCTATGCTGCAACACTAGCTTGCATCTAAATGACAAAGTAGACAAAGTCAACCATTATATTATTTCATATTTTCAAAGTATGGGTCATTTTTAGATTATGAATATTCAAGTCTCCTGACAACTGCGGACAAAAGATTGAGAGTGAGATATTTGTTTTCCTGTGGATGTAACAATGAAATTAGAAGCTTCTTGGTATACTATTTAATGTTTAGGAGAAGTTCCCAAGAGATACAGTTTTCTTTTTCTTTTTTTTTTTAACATTTAATTTTATTTTATTTTTTTCGGTGATCCAAGATTCATTGTTTAAGCACCACACCCAGTGCTCAATGCAATACATGCATCCTTAGCATCAGCCACCAGGCTCACCCATCCTCCCATCCCCCTCCCCTCCAAAACCCTCATTTTGTCTCCACAAACAAATGGACTGTGGACTGTGGGTCCACAGTCCCTCATACTTCATCACCCCCTCTGACTTCCCCCAATACACTTTTCCTTTCTTTCTCCTATTGTCCTCCATGCTATTACACAAGTAAGTGAAACCATATGATAATTGACTTTCTCTGCTTGACTTATTTCATTCAGCATAATCTCCTCCAGTCCCATCCATGTTGATACAAATTTGGGTATTCATCCTTTATCATGGTTGCCTAATATTCTATTGTATATATGGACCATATTTTCTTTATCCATTCATCTGTTGAAGGGCATCTTGACTCTTTCCACAGTTTGGTGACTGTGGCCATTGCTACTATGAACATGGGTTACATATGGCCCTTCTTTTCACTACATCTGTATTTTTGGGGTAAATACCCAGTAGTGCAATTGCAAAGTCATAGGGTAGCTCTATTTTTAATCATGTGGGCAGAAGTGGACAGAAGATGTGAACAGACACTTCTCCAAAGAAGACATAGAAATGGCTAAGAGACACATGAAAAAATGTTCATTATCATTAGCCATCAGGGAAATCCAAATCAAAACCACACTGAGATACCACCTTACACCAGTTACAATGGCCAAAATTAACAGTACAGGAAACAACAAGTGTTGGAGAGGATGTGGAGAAAGGGGAGTTCTCTTAACACTGTTGGTGGGAATACAAGTTGTTGCAGCCACTTTGGAAAACAGTGTGGAGATTCCTCAAAAAATAAAAATAGAGGGACAGTTTTCAACTTTGACTACTCTCCTACTCCTGTCCTCTTAAATAAAGACTACTGAAGAAGAGTACTTTCTGATATTCTACACTAGGGACACATGAGAGCTATCCAGACTAACTTTGCTGAATCTTCCCAAACTCCAATACACTTTATCACAAGGGTTTAAGAATGCCAACTCGAGTTAGAATTTTGAGGATCAAATAGCTCTATAATGAGAATGCCATGGCTTGGGTCATATTTTATGGTAATATAAAAATTATGCTGACAGTAGCAAAGGTGCCATTCTCAGGAAGGGATGTAGAAGTGTTCTAGGCTAAGAAAACATAGCTATGAAAGCAGATATAATAAAGAAAGAAGAACATGTAGTCATTGAAAATTTGGATAAGAAATTGTATCCGAATGAAAGCACCAGATTAGACTGTGATTGCCCCAGTAAATTGAAAAAGAAGGAAAGAAGAATGAAAGAAGGAAAGAGAGAAAAAGAAAGAAAGACAGAAAGAAAGAAAGAAAGAAAGAAAGAAAGAAAGAAAGAAAGAAAGAAAGAAAGAAAAAGAAAGAAAGAAACTGGAATAAAAAACAGTTATGCTACTAAATGGCAAAATTAGAAATACAACACCATAGAAACTAACTTATTTTTTATTTCAGTATACAATGCAGCAGTCCTATTCTTTTTTAACTCCAGCAATTCAAATGCCTATTAGAATGTATTAAAGACTGTTTCAAGAACCAAAAATGATAAAAGTCCATATGTTCTTTTCCCCAACTAAGCTATTTTTAGAATTCAAGTACTCTGGAGATAGCCACAAAAATTTCCTGAGTGGCTCTCAGTGTTAAGAGAACTCCCCTTTCTCCACATCCTCTCCAACACTTGTTGTTTCCTGTACTGTTAATTTTGGCCATTGTAACTGGTGTAAGGTGGTATCTCAAAGTGGTTTTGATTTGGATTTCTTTGTTTTCAATTTAATGCCCTATACAGGGGATGCATACTGACTGCTACATGGATTTTTGCCTTCAGTTGACATTCTTTGACTAATGATAAAGTCATAATTGAAGCAAAATGGTAACCCCACATCAGGGAGTAAATAACAAGTTCTCAGGATTCCAACTATACACTTCCTGCAACAACTCAGGCTATTCTTTGTACCCTGGAGACCCAACATGAGGGGCTGCTGACAGGAGCTCCTGAAATATTTCTATACAAGATGAGTAGGGAGAAGTTAAATACAGTATTCAGAAGCTGGATGACTCCTCCGCTGATTTTCACTGAGACATTTTCTAAATTTAATATATAAATCCATGTGAAAATTATAATAGATCACTGAATCTCTCCATTGTTATGGGCTTTGTTTCCAGGAATTCAACAGAAGTGGGAAAAAAAGCAAGTTGATGGTAAGGACAGATAGTTTCTCAGATATTGGTGGCAGCTGTCCAGTTCTGGAAAAATATATAGAAATATAAGGCATAATTTGATTGTGTTATGCAATTAGCTGTCCACCTATAATTATTCACAAAAATATTGTGAATAATTTATATTAATTCATATAATTATTAGGGGCCACCAACAAACAAGAAGGTGAACTGTAATGTGAAGTCAATAAGTAACTACTGGAAAGTCAAGATGTTGGAAAAAGGAAGAGACTGAGGAAAATGCAAGGGATACAATCTCACTGAATCTTCACCACCTTCTCAACAGGATCCTCCTCAGCCCCAGGAAATTGGACAGGAAATAATTGGCAAATGGTGCAAACTAATGGGCAAAATTGAGGGAAATATGCAAAAATAATGGACCTCAAATTTGGGAATGGGATAAATTTACATGTCTGTTTATTTTCCCCAACTTAATCTTTTCCTACATTTGTGCATGCATGTGTGTGTGTGTGTGTGTGTGTGTGTGTGTGTACTGGAGTCATGAATTCTGCAATTCTATTTACCTTTCTTGTTTTGCCTAACCCAGAAAAACATCCAAGGTGTGGGTTTTTTGGGACAATCATCTACCCGTTCTTTCTCTTCTGAAGTTTCTGTGCAAATAGGTTGTCCCATAGAAGAATATGCCTTGTCTGTCGATGTGCTTCATAATCTGACAGGAAGGGAGCTGCTGCCTAGTTGTGTAAACTACAGGCTATGATATTCCATACCATGGATGTAGTGTTTTTGGAGCACCTGAGATACACGCCATCTAGGTTGGTAAATATGTGCTTTCTGATGGGAAAGTGGCAGCCTCACCCAATGCTGATAAGTTTACACTCAAATTACAAGAAATAGATTTCTCTTTATGGGCCTCCAAACAAATTATAGCAGTTTAATAAAAGGGATTGATTCCATTGTTAAAAATTATAATAAAAGAAAATAATGACCACATATAGAACATATTCTCTATTTCTAATTCAAATGCATATAACAAGTAACCAGAAAAGAAGATGTGGTTGATATATATAATGGAATATTACTCAGCCATCAGAAAGATGAATATCTACCATTTACATTGACATGGATGGAACTGGAGAGTATTATGCTAAGTGAGATAAGTCAATCAGAGAAAGACAGTTATGGTTTCTCCCATATGTGGAACATAAGAAATAGTGAAGAGGACAGTAGGGGAAGGGAGAGAAAACTGAAGGGGAAGAAATAAGAGAGGTTGGCAACCCGTATGAGACTCCTGAGTCTGGGAAACAAACTGAAGGTTGTGAAAAGGGAGGTGGGTGAGAGGATGTGGTAACTATGTGATGGGCGTTTAGGAGGGCAGGTGATGTGGTGAGCCCTGGGTGTAATACATAACTAATAAATCACTGAACATTACATCAAAAACTAACAATGTACTGTACATTGGCTAATTTAAATTTTAAAAAGAGGGAAATATTATATAAACAGAACATAATTTTAAAAGGACAATTACCTTATAATTCTCCCATATCTGTCAGAAAGAAAAAAAATACAAGGAAGGTAATTTGTTTACAGATTTGTACATAATGTAAGAGAAATAATTCCCCTAACACTTGTGGTAACCAACCTTACCACTCCTTACAGTGGTGGAGGCAATTTTTTTTTATATATATAATAGATATGTTCAGCTTTTTTTAAAAAAATTTTGCCTAAGAAGTCAAGTATCCTGCTTAAGCTTTCCTATGAAAGCTTTTGATTTTTGTAGCAGGTGATTCCTCAGGGAGTCAAAGATTCACCTACTATATTCTCTAGACATTTATAAGAAAGCTTAATTTTTTTCTCCACCTTAAGTTTCCATATTAATTCAACACTGATTGATTTACTGTTAGCTGTTAATACCTTAAATGCTAGTAAAAAAGGTACTTTAGCTTTGATAAATTTCTTAGTCTCCCAGGACTAAAACTTTTTTGGATAAGTTGCAATACCATCAAACTGAAGTCAAATATTTGAGGTATGTATTATTGGCCAACAGATGGAAGATAGTTTCAGTAGATGGAATCTGATTTCAGCCTAATATACCAATGAAACAATCTACTACACATACACACACAAAACAAACCTCCAACAATTTAGAGGATTATAGATCCTTGACTTTTAGGAAAAGGTTAAGTCTCCTGAGATGTTACATAACATATCAATATTGTAGTCAAAATAAGCCGAAGAACCCTTTCAGTCTTAAAATAGTTGTTGTTTCTTCGTCTGTATTAGTTTTAACTTTGATAAAACATTATACATTTTCTGTCATAAGATTAAAGGAGTTTCTAATAGTGTGTTTATTCAGAAAATTAGGCCCTGGTTATAGGCATATTGCTTACTCTTCTGTGTTCTTGGATTTTGCTGCTCTGAGAGCTCAAGGGTATTATCAATTCACAGTAGCAACCACTTTCCTAATTGATAAAACTCAGACTTTGACCTTAGGACACTTAGCTTACTAATAGAAATCTCATGCTGTTATTGTTTTACAAGTTCTTAAGACTCATTCATCTCTCAGTGTGCTGCCTGACTAGCTATGAACAAATAGTATTATCTAATCCTAGTGCTATTCTGTGCAAGTGTAACCTTTTAAACCTTTCTATTATATTTCAATGTCCTGATAAAATAGGTTGAATGTGACTGTCTCACAGTTGTTGAGATAGATAGTAAACCTTGCTATGATTTACCTATTATTCTTAGTGCCAGTGTTGATATAATATTGTTCACTGATATGTCCTGTGTTAGAGACCCAGAGGGGATATAAAAGCACCTTATGCATTAGTCAGCCCTCATGAAAATTTAGAGGCTTCTGTTTTCCCAAACATAAAGTCATTCATATATATCTGTTATACCAGCTGTTACATTAATCATCGGTCTTTTAAAAACATTTTTCCAAGTTTATTGATGTATAATTGATATACAGACAAACCTCATTTAATTGCACTTTCCTTTTTTGTGCTTTGCAAATATTTCATTTATTACAAATTGAAGGTTTGTTGCAAATGTCATCAAGCAAATCTATCAGTGCCATTTTTCTAACAGTAATTAGTTTGTGTTTCTGAATCACATTTTGATAATTCCTATAAGGTTTCAAACTTTGTTGTTATTATTATATTTGTTTTTTTCCCATATTATTATATTTGTTATGGTGATCTGTGATCAGTGATTGTGATTGAAAGCTCAGATGATGGTAGTATTTTTTAGCAACAAAGTATTTTTGAATTAAAGTATATACATTTTTAAGACAAAATGCTATTACACACTGAATAAACTACAATCTGGTGTAAACACAGATTTATATGCACTGGGAAATGAAAAAAAATGATTCACTTTTTTGTCATATTAGCTTTATTGCAGCAGTTTGGAACCAAACCACAATATTTTTGAGGTAGTCCTATACAGAAACAAAACAAAATGAAGGAAAAAACAAACAAACAAAAAAACCCTATATATGATCAACATATATAATTTGGTGACTTTGTACATATACATTCATGTTACTATCACTGCAATACAGTGATAGTAACTAAACACATCCATTCCCACCAAAAGTATTTCTGTGTGTCTGTTTGTTCTGTGTGTGTGTGTGTGTGTGTGTAACACTTAACATGAAATGCATTCTCATAACACACTTTAAAATACACATTACCGGGGCGCCTGGGTGGCTCAGTGGATTAAGCCGCTGCCTTCGGCTCAGGTCATGATCTCAGGGTTCTGGGATCGAGTCCCGCATCGGGCTCTCTGCTCTGCAGGGAGCCTGCTTCCTCCTCTCTCTCTGCCTGCCTCTCTGCCTACTTGTGATCTCTCTGTCTGTCAAATAAATAAATAAAATCTTAAAAAAATAAAAAATAAAAAAATAAAATACACATTACCTTATTTTAACACAGGCACTATGTTGTATGTCAGGTCTCTGGAGCTTACTCGCCTGGTATAACTAAAACTTTACACCCATAAAACAACTACTCGAGTCTCTCTCCCCCAAGTTCCTGGAAATTATCATTCTATTTTATACTTCTATACCACTGAGTATTTTATATGCTACATATAAGAAGACTGACACAGAATTTGTTCTTTTGTGAATGACTTATTACACTTAGCATAATGGCTTATCAAAATGTACATTTTGTCACAAAAGACAGTATTTCCTTTTTTAAGGCTGACTAATATTTCATTTTATGTATAATTTTAATCCATTAATAAGTTGATGGATATTTGAGTTATTGGCTATTGTGAATGATTCTGCAATATAAATGGTACTGCAGATATCTTTTAGATCCTGATTTAAATATAAACCCAGAAGTGGGTTTGCTGGATCATTACATATATTTTTTTTTCATATATATGGATTCATATATAAATTATATATATATAAATTCATATATTCATATATAAATTCAATATATACATATCGAAACTTTGTGCTGTTATCCATAATGGCTATGACAATTTTTGTCCCAAATAACAATGTACCATGATCCCTTTTTCTTCATTTCTTTATCAATACCTGTTGTAATTTGTATGCTGAACATAGCCATTCCAATGCATGTGAGATGATATCACAATGTTGTTTTGATTTGCATGTCTCTGATGATTAGTGATGTTAAGCATCTTTTCATATATCTGTTGACAATTTGTATGTTTTCTTTGGAGAATTGTATGTTCTGGTTATCTATATTGATCTATTTATCTATCTATCTAATTATTATCTATCATCTATCTATCCATCCTATCATCTATCTCTCTATCATCTATCATCTATTTATCCATCTATCTATCATCTATTATCTCTCATCTACCTATTTAATCATCTATCTTCTATTTTCTATCTATCTATAATCTGTCTTTCATCTATCATCCATCTATTATCATCTATCTATCGTATATCTATCCATCTTTCATCTACCACCTATCTATCATCTACTTATCATCTATTTATTGCCATTGAAGGAATTTTTAAAAATATAATTTAGATATTATCACCTTATCAGATATATAGCTTGCAAGTATATTTTTCCCTTTTCATTTTATTGATGGCTTTTGCTCTGCAGAAGCTTTTGATTTAATGTGGTCCCACTTGTTTATTTTGGCTTTTGTTACCTGTTTTTTTTAAATTTCATTTAAAAAAAGAAATCCGTGCACATTCCAATGTCAAGGAGATTCTCCCTCTCTGTATTTTCTCCGGAAGTTTTGTAACTTCTGGTCTTACATTTAAATATTTATTTAAGAATTGGCCTCTCTGCCTGTGATCTCTCTCTCTCTCTGTCAAATAAATAAATATAATCTTTTAAAAAAATAAAAATAAAAATCAATCATACATCAAAAAAAGAATTGATTAAAATAAATTCTGGAACACTGAAAGGAAATTTAAAAATAAATTAAAAATTTTGAAAAAGAATTGGTTATGTGTATGTTGAAACATATGGGTCCCATTTTATTCCTTTTTAAGAAGATACCTAATTTCCCTAGCACCATTTATTGAAGAGACTATATTTGCCTTATTTTATATTTATGGTGCCTTTTTTGAAGGGTACATTAGCTTTGTCTATGTTTGTGGATTTATTTCTGGGCACTCTATTATGTCCCATTGGCTTATATGTCTGTTTTTAAACCAATAGTCTACTGCTTTAATTACTGTTGTTTGTAATGTAGTTTGAGGTCAGGAAGTGTGGTGCCTGTAGATTTTTATTCTTTTTCAAGATTTCTTCGGTTGTCTGAGGTGTTTTTATGTTCCTTATAAATTCAGGATTTTTTTCTGTGAAAAAATATTTAATTTTAATTGTGATAGAAATTACATTAAATTTGAAGATCCTTTTGGGTCATAAAGACATTTTAGCAATACTATGCCTTCAGTCCATGCACATAAAACATATTTTCATAAAAATATATCTTTTTCATTTAATTCTTTCTTTCATCTATTTGTTTTTACTTTTTGAGCAATTTTTACTTTGAAAATAAAAACATAATGTTTTTAGTCAATTACATCATTTAAAAAAGTTTTTATTTAAAATTTAGGTAACATATACTGTGATATTGGTTTCAAGAGTAGAATTTAGTGAGTCATCATTTTCAAGTACCCATATAGTGCTCATCACAACAAATGCCCTTCTTAATGCACATCACCCACTTGCCTCATGACCCAGCAGCTCTCAGTTTGTTCTCTATAGTAAAAAGTCTCTCGTGGATTACTTCCGTCTCATTTTGCCCCTTACTCTATGTTCATCTGTTTGTTTGTTTTCTTAAACTCCACATTTGACTTTTGAAATCATATGGTATCTTTCTCTGACTGACTTATTTTCCTTAGCATGATACACTCTAGCAACACCACATCATTGAAAATGGCAAGATTTCATTCTTTTTGATGGCTGAGTAATAGTCCATTAAATATATACACCACATTTTCTTTACCATTCATTAGCCAGTGGACGTTTGGGTTCTTTCCATAATTTGGCTATTGCGGATAACATTGCTATAAAAATGGGGTATATGTGCCCCTTTGAATTAGTAATTTTGTGTCCTTTGTGTAAATGTAGCTGTAGTGTAAAGGTAGTAGTGCACTGGTTGGGTCATAGTAGCTCTATTTTGAACATTTTGAGGAACCTCCATACTATTTTCCAGAGTGGCTGCACCAGTTTGCATTCCCAACAATAATGTAAGGGGGTTCTCCTTTCTCTCAATCCTTGCAAAAAATCTTTTATTTCCTGTGTTTTAATTTTAGCCATTCTGACACATGTGAGGTGGTATCTCATTGTGGTTTTGACTTGTATTTCCTTGATGATGAGTGAATGATGATTATCATTTTATTTATTTCTTAGCCATCTGTATGTCTTTAGGAAAATGTCTGTTCATGACTTCTGCACATTTTTAATTGGATTATTTGGGATTTTTTAGGTATTGAGTTTTATAAGTTCTTTATATATTTAGGATAATAAACCTGTAACAGATATGTTATTTGCAAATATCCTCTCTCATTCCCAAGGTTGCATTTTATCTTTGTTGATTGTTTTCTTTGCTATACAGAAGCTTTCATTTTGATGTAGTCTGTTTATTTTATTTTTGCTTTTGTTTTCCCTACTTCATGAAACATATCTAGAATGAAGTTGCTATACTTTGTCAAAGAAGTTACTGCCAATATTCTCTTCCAGGATTTTTATGACTTTATGTCTCACATTTAAGTCTTTTGTCCATTTTAAATTTATATTATGTGTATAGTGTAGGAAAGTGGTCAAGATTCGTTATTTGCATATTGCTGTCCACTTTTCCCAGCACCATTTGCTGCAGATTCTGCCTTTTTTCCGTTGGATAGTCTTTCCTTCTTTGTTGAGGATTAATCAACCATATAGTTGTGGGTTTATTTCTGGATTTTCTATTCTGTTCTATTGATCTATGTATCTATTTTTGTGCTAGTACCATACTGTTTTGATCACAATAGCTTTGTAATATAACATGAAGTCTGGAATCATGATGACTCCAGTTTTGTTTTTCTTTTTTTCAAAATTGCTTTGACTATCAGGGGTCTTTTTTGGTTTTATGTTAATTTGAAGATTGTTCTAGTTCTATGAAAAATGTTGCTGGTAATTTGTAAGTATTGCATAAAATTGTAGGTTTTTTGGGTAGTATATATATATTTTTTTAAAGATTTTATTTATTTATTTGACAGAGAGAGATCACAAGCAGACAGAGAGGCAGAGAGGGAAGCAGGCTCCCTGCCGAGCAGAGAGCCCGATGCGGGACTCGATCTCAGGACCCCGAGATCATGACCTGAGCCGAAGGCAGTGGCTTAACCCACTGAGCCACCCAGGCGCCCCTTGGGTAGTATATTTTAACAATATTTTTTCTTCCAGTCCATGGGCATGGAGTGTATTTCCCTTTTTTTCTATCATCTTCAAAATTTTTCGTAAGTGTTATATAATTTACAGAGTACTGAGACTTTACTTCTTTGGTTAGCTTTATTTCTGAGTATCTTATTATTTTGGGTGACATTATGATTGGTATGGCTTTTTTAATTTCTCTTTCTGCTGCTTTATTAATTGCTTAGAAAGGAAACAGATTTCTGCACAAATATTTTGTATCCTATGACTTCACTAAATTTGTATCAGTTCTAGCAGTTTTTGATTTTTTAAAATAGAATATCATCTGCAAATAGTGAAAGTTTTACTTCTTCCTTACTGATTTAGATACCTTTTATTTCTTTGTGTGGTTTGATTACTGTGGATTTCAGCAATATGATAAACAAAAGTGGTGAGAGTGAACATCCTTGTTTTATTCCTCACCTTATGGGGAAAGCTATCTGTTTTTTCACATTAAGGATGATGTTAGCTGTAGATTTTTCATTGATGGCCTTTATTGTGTTGAGGTATGTTCCCTCAAAATCTACTTTGTTGAGGGTTTTTATCATGAATGGATCTTGTACTTTGTCAAATACATTTATTGAAAGGATCCAATTGTTCTTTAGGTCCATATATGCAATGGAATGTGGTGTAACACATTGATTGATTTGTGAATATTGAACAACACTTGCAACCAGTGAGTAATTCCCACTTGATTGTGGTGAATGTTTTTTTTTCAATGTATTCTTTGGACTCAGTTTTCTCATATTTTGAGAATTTTTGCTGCATATTCATCAAGAATATTGGTCATAGTTTTATTTTTCAGTGATGCCTTTATCTGTTTTTTGGTATCAAGGTAATGCTGGCTTCATAATATGAATTTGGAAGCTTTCCTCCTTTTCTATTTTTTGGAATAGTTTGAGAAGAATAGGTATTACTGATTTTTAAGTGTTTGTAGGTTCACTTCAGGGTTTTCTATTTTGTTCTATTGATCTGTGCATCACTTTTGTGCCAGTTGGTCACTATAGCTTTGTAATGTAACTTGAAGACTGTAATTGAAATGTCTCCAGATGTGTTTTCATTTTCAAAGGTTGTTTTAGCTATTGTGTTCTCTTGTGGTTCCACACAAACTTTAGGATTATTTGTTCTAGCTCTGTTAACAGTGCTCTTGGTATGTTTATAGGAATTACATTAAACGTGTAGATTGCTTTAAGTAACATAAACATTTTAACAATATTTGTTCTTCAATACATGAGCATGCATATTTTTCAAGTTCCTTGTGTCATCTTCAGTTTCCTTCACAAGTGATTCCTTGGTTGGATATAACACACAGTGCCCATCAAAATATGTGCCCTCCTTAATATCCATCACTTGGCTAACCCATTCTCTCACCACTCTCCTCTCTGAAACCCTCAGTTTGTTTCCTGTAGTCCATAGTTCCTTGAGGTTCATCCACCACTCTGAATTGCCCCCTCTTATTTTTCCTTTTATTCTTCTAATGTCCTCCATGCTATTCCTCATGTTCCACATATAACTAAAACTATATGATAATTGTTTATCTCTGCTTGGCTTATTTCAATTAGCATAATTCCTCCAGTTCCTTCCATGTCCACACAAATGGTGGGTGTTCATCTTTTCTGATGGCTGAATAATATTCCCTTGTATATGTGGACCACATCTTCTTTATCCATTCGTCTGGTGAAGGGCATTTTGGCTCTTCCCACAGTTTGACTATTGTGGACACTGTTGCTATGAACATTGGGGTACAGGTGCAACTTCTTTTCACAACATCTGTATTTTTGGGGTAAAACCCAGTAGTGCAATTGCTGGATTATAGGGTTGTTCTGTTTTTAACTTCTTGAGGAACAACCATACTGTTTTTCAAACTGGCTGTACCAACTTGTGTTCCCACTGAGAGTGTTATAGGGCTCCCCTTTCTCCACAACTTCTTCAACATTTGCTGTTTCTTTACATTTTTGCCATTCTAACTGGTGTAAGGCGGTATCTCAAAGTGGTTTTGATTTGAATTTCCCTGATGGCTAATGATGATGAACACTTTTTCATGTGTTTGTGAGCCATTCATATGTCTTCTTTGGAGAAGTGCCTGTTCATGTCTTCTGTCTATTTTTTCACTCAATTATTTGTTTTTTGAGTGTTGAGTTTGAGAAGTTCATTGTAGATCTTGGATACCAGCCTTTTATCTGTAATAACATTTACAAGTATCTTCTCCCATTCCGTGGGTCACCTCTTTGTTTCACTGACTATTTCATTTGCTGTGCAGAAGCTTTTTATCTTGATGAAGCCCCCAAATATTCATGAAAGACCTCAGTGTGAGACAGGAATCCAACAAAATCCTAGAGAAGAACATAATCAGTAACCCCTTTGACACAGCAAGTTCTTTCAAGTCATGTCACCAAAGGCAAGGGAAAGGAAAGTAAAAGTCGATTTCTCTTTCTGTTGTTTCATTATTAGTGTATCAAAATGTAACAGATTTGTATATGTTGATTTTGTATCCTGTGACTTTACTGAATTTATGCATCATTACTGCATGGTCAATTAATTTTTGACAAAGCAGGATAGATTATCCAATGGGGGGAAAATTTCTCTTCAGTAACTGGTGTTGGGAAAACTATACAGCAACGTGCAAATAATGAATCTGGACCATTTTCATGCACCATACAAAAAGATAAAATCAAATGGGTTAAAGAACTAAATGTGAGACAGGAAACCCTTAAAATCCTAGAAGAGAACACAAGAAGTAATTTCTATGATAGAGGCCATAGCGACTTCATTCTAGATATTTGTTCTAAGGCAAAGGAACAAAAGCACAAACCAGCTAATAGAAATGGATCAAAATTAAAAGCTTCTGCAGAGCGAAGGGAACAATAACAAAACTAAAAGGCAACCTACAGAAAGGGAGAAGATACTGGCAAGTGACATACTGATACAGGGTTATTATCAAAATTTATAAAGAACTTATCAAACTCAACACCCAAAATCAAACAATCCAATTAAAAATGGGCAGAAGACATGAGCAGACATTTCTACAAAGAAGACATACAGATGGCAAACAGGCAAATGAAAAGATGCTCAATATCACTCATCATCAGGAAAATATGAATCACAACCACATGGAAATATCATCTCACACTAGTCAGAGTGGTTAAAGCTAACAACACAAGGTTCAACAAATATTGACGAGGGTGTGGAGAAAGAGGAAGGCTGTTACACTGTTAGTGCAAATGCAAACCGGTACAGCCACTGTGGAAAACAGTGTGGGGGTTCCTCAAAAAGCTAAAAATAGACCTACCCTACAACCAAGCAATTGCAGTACTAGGTATTTAACAAAGGATACAAAAATACTGATTTGAAGGAATCCATGCATCCTGATGTTTACTTGCAGCATTATCTATCATAGCCAAATTTTGGAAGGAATTCAAATGTCCATAAACTGGTAGACGGACAAGGAACATGTGGTGTGTATATAAACAATGGAATATTACTCAACCATAAAAAGGAATGGAATCTTGTCATTTGCAGCAATGTGGATGGAGCTGGGGAGTATTACACTAAGTGAAATGACAGTCAGAAAATAACAAATACCATATGATTTTGCTTATATGTGGAATTTAAGAAACAAAAAAAGTGATCATAATGTTAAAAAAAAAAGAGGAAAACCAAGAAACAGACTCTTCACTAGAGAGAACAAATTCATCGTCACCAAAGGGGAGGAGAGTAGCAGGATGTGTTAAATAGGTGATAAGGATTAAGGACTGCACTTGTGGTGAGCACCAGGTACTGTACATAAGTGTTGAGTGACTAAAGTTTACGCCAGAAACTAATATTATGTTGGATATGAAGTAACTAGATTGAGGGGGGAAAGCTTTAAAAAATATTTGATAGAATTTTTCTGTGAAGACATCTGGCCCTGAAGGTTTTTGTTTTTATTGTTGTTATTGTTGTTTGAATTTTTTTGATTACTGATTCAATATCTTGGCTGATTATCAAAGTACTGTATTTCTTCCTGTATCAAAATTGTTAATTTATATATTTCTAGAAATTTATCCATTTCTTCAAGCTTATTCAATTTGTTGACATACAGTTTTTCATAATATTCTCTTACAATTGTTTGCATTCAGTGACATTGGTTGTTATTTCTCCTCTCTCACTTGTAGTTTTATTTATTTGGATCGTTTCTTTTTTCTCTTTCATAGTCTGCCTAGAGGTTTCTCAATTTTAAAAGGAACCAGCTCCTGGTTGTATTAATTTTTTTTTAACATTTAATTTTTTTGTTTTTTTTAAATTTTAGTTCATTCAAATTCAATTATCATATATGATACTATCTGTTTCAGAAGTAGAATTCAGTGATTCATCAGTTGCATATAACAACCAGTGTCCATTACATCATGTGTCCCCTTAATGCACATCACCCAGTTACCCCATCCCCTGACCTATCTCCCTTCTAGTAACCTTCAGTTTATTTCCTACTATTAAGAATCTCTTATGGTTTGTCTCCCTCTCTGATTTCAACTTATTTATTTATCCCTCCCTATGAAGATGAATGGATATTTTGTCTGTTTTGTCTATTAAATTACACGTATGAGTGAGATCAGTGATAGTTGTCTTCCTCTGATTGACTTAATTTGCTTAGCATAACACCCTCTAGTTTCATCCACATCATTGCAAATGGTAAGATTTCATTTTTGATGGCTAGGTAATATTCCTCTGTGTGTGTGTGTGTGTGTGTGTGTGTGTGTGTGTGTGTGTACCACATCTTCTTTATCCATTCATCTTCAATGGACATATGGGCTCTTCCATAGCTTAGCTAATGTGGGTATTGTTGCTATAAACACTGGAGTGCACTTGCCCCTTTGGATCACTGTTTGTATCCTAAACCTAGTAATGCAATTTCTGGGCTGTAGGGTAGTTATATTTTTAACTTTAATATGAGAAACCAGAGTGTTGTACCAGCTTGCATTCCAACCAACAGTGTAAGGAGGTTCCCCTTTCTCTGCATCCTCACCAAAATTTGTTGTTTCCTGATTGGTTAATTTTAGACATTCTGACTGGTCTGAGGTGGTATCTCATTGTGGTTTTGATCTGCATTTCCATAATTCCAAGTAATGCTGAACATTTTTTTCATGTGTCTGTTGGCCATTTTTGTGTCCTCTTTGAAGAAATTCTATTTAAGTCTTCTTTCAATTACACGACTGGATTATTTGATTTTGGGTGGCGAGTTTAACAAATTCTTTATAGATCGTGGAAATTAACCCTTTATCTGATAAGACATTTTCAAGTATCAAAAGCAATTTGCTTTTGGCATTGTCTATTTCCTTAGCTGTCCAAAAGATTTTTTTTAAATCTTCATAAAGTCCCAATAGTTCATTTTTGCTTTTGTTTTCCTTGTCTTTGGAGATGTGTCTAGCAAGAACTTGCTGCAGTTGTGGTCAAAGAGGTTCCTGCCTGGGTTCTTCTCCAGGATTTTGATGGAGTATCATCGCACTTTTAAGTCTTTCATCCATTTTGAGTTTATTTTTGTGTATGCTGTAAGAAAATGGTCCAGTTTCATTCACTACATGTGGCTATCCAGTTTTTCCAGCATGATATTTTTGAAGAGAATGTCTATTTTCCATTGAGTATTCTTTCCTGCTTCGTTGAAAATTAGTTGACCATAGAGTTGAGGATCAATTTCTGGGCTCTCTATTCTCTTCTACTGATCTACGTGTCTGTTTTTATGCCAGTACCATACTGTCTTGATGACTACAGCTTTGTATTATAGCTTGAAGCCCAGCATTGTGATGCCATCAGGTTTGGTTTTGTTCTTCAACATTCTTCTGGGTATTTGGGGTCCTTTCTGGTTCCATACAAATTTTAGGATTGTTTGTTCCAACTCTGTGAAAAATGTTGATGGTTTTTCCATAAGGATTTCCCTGAATGTGTAGATTGCTCTGGGTAACATAGACATTTTAACAATGTTTGTTCTTCCAATCCAAGAGCATGAAATGTTTTTCCATTTCTTTGTGTCTTCCTCAATTTCTTTCATACGTGTTCTATAATTTTCATAGTAAGGTCTTCTGCCTCTTGACTTAAGTTTATTCTTAGATATCTTATGGGTTTTGGTGCAATTGTAAATAGGATCAATTACTTAATTTATCTTTATCCTGTCTTATTTCAGTGTATTGATTTTATAGCCTACCATGTTGCTGAGTTCCTGTATGATAGCTAGCAAATTTTGAGTGGAGTCTTTGGGGTTTTCCACATAGAATATCATGTCATCTGCAAAGAGTGAGAGTTTGACTTCTTCTTTGCCAATTTGAATGCATTTTATTTCCTTTTTTTAAGATTTGTTTTACTTATTTAACAGACAGCGATCACAGGTAGTCAGAGAGGCAGGCAGAGAGAGAGAGAAGGAAGCAGGCTCCCCGCTGACCAGAGAGTCCAATGCGGGGCTCAATCCCAGAACCCTGGGTTCATGACCTGAGCCAAAGGCAGAGGATTTAACCCTCTGAGCCACCCAGGTGCCCCTGAATGCATTTTATTTCTTTTGGCTGGTTGACCAGTGAGGCCAAGACTTTTAGTACTATGTTCACCAGCAGTGCTGAGTGTGGATATCCCTGTCTTGCTCTCAGTTTTTGTCCATTGAGAATTATATTCGCTGTGGGCTTTTCATAGATAGTTTTTATGATATTGAGATAGGTTGCCTTTATCCCAACACTGTGGAAAGATTTAATCAAGGACAGATGCTATATTTTGTCAAATGCTTTTGCTGTCAATTGAGATCATATGATTATTCTACCTTTTGTTAATGTGATATGTCAAGTTGATAGATTTGCAAATGTTGAACCAACCTTGCAGCCCATGAATAAAACCTGTTTCACTGTGGTGAATAATCCTTTTTTTTTTAAGATTTTATTTATTTATTTGTCAGAGTGAGCACAGGCAGACAGAGTGGCAGGCAGAGGCAGGAGAAGCAGGCTCCCTGCTGAGCAAGAAGCTCGATGCGGGACTCAATCCCAGGATGCTGGGACCATGACCCAAGCTGAAGGCAGCGGTTTAACCAACTGAGCCACCCAGGCGTCCTGGTGAATAATCCTTTTAATGTACTGCTGGATCCTATTGGCTAGTATCTTGGTTAGAATTTTGGCATCCATGTTCATAAAGAATATTGGCCTGTAATTCTTTTTGTTGGGGCCTCTGTCTGGTTTTGGAATCAAGGTAATGCTGGTTTCATAGAACAAGTTTAGAAGTTTTCCTTCCATTTCTATTTTTTGAAACAGCTTCACAGGAATAGATATTAATTTCTTTAAATGCCTGATAGCAGTCTCATGGGAGTCATCTGGTCCTGGACTCCTGTTTATTGGAACAGTCTTGATTACTGATTCCATTTTGTTGCTATTTTGGTTCTGTTCAGATTTTCTGTTTCTCCCTGTTTCAGTATTAGCAGTTTATATATTCCTAGGAGTGCATCCATTTCTTCCAGATAAACTAATTTTTTGGTATATAGTCATTCATAATATGTTCTTATAATTGTTTCTATTTTGTGTGTGTGTGTTGGCTGTGATCTTCCCTCTTTCATTTATGATTTTATTTATTTGGGTCCTATCTGTTTTCTTTTTAAGTCTGGCTATGGGTTTATTGATCTTACCAATTATTTCACAGAGCCGGCTCCCATTTCATTGATCTGTTTTACTGTTCTTTTGGTTTCTATTTCATAGATTTCTGCTCTTATATTTATTTTTTCTCTTCTGCTTGGTTTAAGTTTTATTTGCTGTTCTTTCTTCAATTCCTTTAGGCATAAATTTAGATGAGTATTTGAGACTTTTCTTGTTTCTTGAGAAAGCCTTGTATTGCTAGGTACTTCCCTCTCAGGACTGCCTTTGTTGCATCCCAAAGGTTCTGAACTGTTGTGTTTTCATTCTCATTTGCTTTCTTTCTTTCTTTCTTTTTTTTTTTTTTTTAGTTCTTTAACTTCCTGGTTGTCCCATTCATTCTTTAGTAAGATTCTCTTTAACTTACATGTATTTGGGTTCCTTTCATATTTTCTCTTATCATTGAGTTCAAGGCTTAAAGCATTGTGGCCTAAAAATATGCAGGGAATAATCCAAATCTTTTGGTACTGGTTGAAACCTGATTTGTGATTCAGTATGTGATCTAGTTTGGAAAGCATTCCATGTTCATTCAAGAAGAATGTGTATTCTGTTGCTTTAAGATGAAATCCCCTGAATATATCTATGAAGTCCATCTGGTCCGGTGTGTCATTCAAAGCCCTTGTTTCACTATTGATCTTCTGCTTAGATTACTCTTATTGTTTTATTAACAATATGTTTCTTTAATTTTGTTATTAATGATTTATATAATTGACTGCTCCCATGTTAGGGACATTAATATTTGCAAGTGTTAGATATTCTTGTTAGATACACACTTTTATTATGATATCGTATCTCTCTTCATCTCTTATTATAATCTTTGGTTTAAAACTTAATTTGTCTGATATAAGGATTGTTACTCCAGCTTTCTTTTGATGTCCATTAGCATGATAAATTGTTCTCCACTCCCTTGCTTTCAACCTGGAGGTGTCTTTTGGTCTGAAATGAGTCTCTTGTAGATAACATATGGATGGATCTTGTTTTTTGTTTTTTGTTTTTTAATTTTCATTATGTTCAGTTAGCCAGCATATAGCACATCATAAGGTTTTGTTGTAGTGTTCAATAATTAATTAGTTGCATATTAATTAGTGCTCATCCCAACATGTGCTTTCCTTAATACCCATCACCTGGTCACCCATCCCCCCACCTCCCTCTATTCAGTAACCGTCAGTTTGTTTTCCACAGTCCAGAGTCTCTCATAGTTTTTGTCCCTCTCTAATTTCTTCCCATTTAGTTTTCCTTACCTTCTCCTGTGGTCCTCAGCTCTATTCCTTATATTGCACATATGAGTGAAACCATATGGTAATTCTCTTTCCCTGCTTGGCTTATTGTTCTTTTTACCTAATCTGATACCCTGTGTCTTTTGATTGGAGCATTTAATACATTTATATTCAGAGTAATTATTGATAGATAGCAATTTAGTGTCATTGTATTACCTGTAAAGTCACTGTTTCTGTATATTGACCCTGTTCCTTTCTGGTCTTTGTTACTTTTGGGTTCTCCCTTCACTTAATGGATCCCCTTTAATCTTTCCTGCAGAACTGGTTTAGTGATCATAATTTTTTTAACTTTCTGTTTTTCCTGGAAGTTCTTTATCTCTCCTTCTATTTTGAATGACAAGTTTACTAGATGAAGTATTCTTGGCTGAATATTTGTCTCATTTAGTATCCTGAACATATCATGCCAGCCATTTCTGGCCTACCAGGTCTCTGTGGATAGGTCTGCTGCTTATGCTTCAGCCCTTGCAGGTTAAGGACCTCTTGTCTCAGGCTGCTTTCATGATTTTCTTTTTACCTCTGAAATTTGCAAGCTTCACTATGATATGTTGGATTGACCTATTTTTATTGATTTTGAAGGTGCTTGTCTGTGCCTCCTGGAATTGAACTCTTGTTTCCTTCCCCAGATTAGGGAAGTTCTCAGCTATAATTTGTTCAAATAATCTTTCTGTCATTCCCTATATTTCCTCTTACTTTGGGCCCCAGCAGTTCTAATATTGTTTCACTTTATGATTTTGCTGATCTCTTGTATCCTCCTTTAATGAGCTAATAGTTTATCTCTTTTTCTCGGCTTCCTTATTTTCCATCATTTTGTCTTCTGTATCACTGACTCTCTCTTCAGTCTCATTTACCATAGCACTTAGAGCCTCCATTTTTTATTGCACCTCAGTAATAGCCTTTTTTATTTGAACCTGGTTCGGTTTTAGTTTTTATTTCTCCACTAATGGACTCTCTAGCATTCTGCTATTTTTTTTAAGCCCAGGAGTATCCTTATAACCATTGTTTTAAATCTAGTTCCAACATCTTGCTTATGTCCATATTTATATCCCTGGCTGAGAGTTCTGCCTCTTGTTCTCTTTCTTGGGGTGAGTTCCCCCATCTTGTCATTATGTGCAGAAAAGAATAGGTGAAAGAGAGAAAAAATACAAATGCAGCAACAATGACATCAGAAAATTATACACTACACAGATCATAAGAGAACAGAAATCAAAAAGAAAAGAAAAAGAATAAAAGAGAGAGAGAACAAAATCAAATAAGTAGTAGAACAGAAAAGAATGATAAACTGGATTCTGAATGTATTTTGTCTGTTTGTTAGAAGAAACTAGATCCAAAAATAGGCAAGAAAGAAATAAAAGAAATTTCAAGCATATATATATATATATACACACACACATATATATATACATATACACATATATATACATATATGTGTGTGTGTGTCTACACATACATAAACACAAAATGTAGTTGAATACAATGAAAGGAAGCAAAAAATGAAATATATATATACAAACATGTAAAAATGAAAATTAAAAAAAGACTAATTGATAAGATTTGAAATAGTTGAAAGGATAATAAATATAAAACTGAAGGACTAAATAATAATAACTATACCAGGAAAATATACACATACTAATCAGAATAGAACCAAAACCAAATAGAAAGGAAAAGGGGGAAATTGGGGATAAAACTGGAATAAATCAGACAAGAATTTGAACAGAACAGAATGATAAACTGGGTCCTGAGTGTATTTTGGGTTGTTTGATAGAAGAAACTAGATCCCAAAGTAAGTAAGAAAGAAAAATGTATGTACTTACAAAAATAAACTTGAACACAGTGAAAGGATGCCAAATATAAATATATATAGTATATATGGTAATATATGCAAACATATATATTCCATAACTGTGAAAATGAAAATTTACAAAGTCTTAAAAAAATTGATAAAATTAGAACATAGCTGAAAAATATAATAAACTATAAAACTGAAGGACTAAAGAATAATAAGAAAAAAATCCATAAGTGCTATATAATTCTTTCCCCAAGAGCAAGAGTTTTACATTTATGTATGATCTGTACACTTGGTATTAGTTGGAAGTTCCTGCTGATCTGTTGGGGAAAGGGCCTATTTGGCTGATTCTCAGGTGTCTTTTCCCTCGAGGAATTGCATAGCCTTCACCAAGGGGCTAAGCTCAGTTTAATAGGCCCAGAGCTGTTGGTAGAGGACTGAAAACAATAGTGAACTTATCTGAACCTCAGAAGCTGAAATTTTGCTCCCCCACACTCTTCAGTGGGCCCTCACAGAAAAGCAGTCAATCACTCTTTTCTTGCTGGTTTCCCTCAAAACTCTGTGTTCATCCAGCCTGTGACAGAGCAATTTTACCTCAGGCATGTGACCCTGTTTTGAGTCTCCAAACATTATGGACTCTTGTAGCAGTCACCCACACTGGTCCTCATGGGGTGGGGAGGAGAGAAGTCTCGCTGCAGTTCTGCCTCTTGCTGGGCCCCTTCATGGAGAGTGGTCACCCAACTGAGCAGCGATTCATGGTTTATGGAAACTCCAAGCAGAAAGCTTATACTGGGTCTCACAATTTGCAACCAGCTTCTCCACTCCACTGCCTGGGAATCGGGACATATTTGGGCCTCCCTATCCTTTTTGTGATCCTGGGGATCCTGAGACAACAATGTCCCACTTGGGATTCTGCCCCACTTTGCCTCTTGAACACCTTTCAGGTTAACTTCTAAAAGTTCCAATATTGAGCTCTGCTGTTCATAACACATTCCAGTACCTGGTTTACAGAGGCTCCCTCCCCTCTTGTAGGTTTACCTTCCAATGTAGCTCCTCAGACTTATATCAACATACCTCCTACCTTGCAAAAAGTGGTCTCTTTTCTATTTGTAGAATTGTAGGAATTCTTTTCTCAGAAATTTGGTTGATTTTGTAGATTTTCAGAAAGATTTGATAACTGATTTCTAGTGACCAGAGAAAACTAGTATTCCCTACCTCTCTGCCATCTTGTAGGGTTTCTTCATTGATGTCTTTTATTGTTTTTTAGTTTCCATATTATTTATATTTCCTCTAAATTTTATTATTCTTTTCCTCATGCTGGCTTTAGCTTTCATTTATTGTTCTTTTGCTAGATTCTTTAGATGCAAGGTTCCTTGCATCTCATTTGTTTGAGATTTTTCTTACTTCTTAAGGTAGGCATGTATTGCTCTAAAGTTCCCTCTTGAAATTGCTTTTGCTGCATTCCAGAGATTTGGGACATTGTGATTCCATTTTAATTGGTTTTTATGTACTTTTCAAAATTTCTGCTTTTATTTCCTAGTTTACCTATTCATTATTTAGTACCATGTAGTTTGAACTCTATGTATTTGTGGTCTTTATAAATTGTGTTTCTTCATAACATGGTGGTCAGAAAAGATACATAGTTTGACTTGGATCTTGAATTTGCTGAGGCTAGTTTTGTGGGTTCTTTCATGATCTATTCTTTGAAATATTGTATATGAACTTGAAAGTGATGTGTATTTTGCTGTTTTATGACGAAGTGTTCCGAATATAATGGTTAAATACATCTGTTCCAGTGTGCCATTTAAAGTCATTCTTTCCTTGTTGATTTTCTGTTTAGATGATCTTCCCTTTAATATAAGTGGGATATTGAAATCCCTTACTATTTTTGTATTATCTATTATTTTCTTTATGTTTGTTGTTAACTTTTCTGTATTTGGGCACTCTTAAGTTGCATTCATAAATATTTAAAATTGTTATATTTTCTTGTTGGATCACCACCTTTATTATTATATAATGTCCTTCTTTGTCTCCTGTTACAAACTTTGATTTAAAGTCAAATTTTTTCTGAATTAAGTATTGTTACTCTAGCTTTCTCCTATCATTTTCATAGCTGATGTATCTCCATTCCTTCATTTTCGATTTTAAGGTGTCTTTTGGTCTCAAATGAGTCTTGTAGGCAACTTTTTGATAGGTCTCTTTTTAATCCATTCTTCACCCTATGTCTTTTGATTTGAGTGTTTAGTCCATTTACATTCAAAGTAATTATTGATAGATATGTATTTAATGCTATATTATTACTTGTTTTGTAGTTGTTTCCAAAGATTTTGTCTTATCCTTTCTTGTCTTTCTATCTCTCATGGTTTGCTGATTTTATTTAGTGACATATTTGGATTTCTTTCTCTTTATTCTTTGCATATTTCTTAGTGGTTTTTGATATATGCTTACATGCAGGTTTATATATAATGTCTTCTGCATATAGAAGTCTGTGATAGGTTGATTGTTATTTGGATTTGAACCCATTTTTTTCAGCTGTACTCCCCACGTTTTAGGTATATGTTATTATATTTTATATCCTTTTTTTTACGTTTCCTGACTGATTTTTTACACGAATACTCATTTTCACTGTTTTCATGTTTCCTACCTTTACACTGTCATTTTTGGTCTGCCATTTCCACTCAAAGAGTCTCCTTTTGTATTTCTTGCAGGGCTGGTTTAGTGATCATAAACTCATTTAGTTTTTGTTTGTCTGGAAAACTCCTTATCTCCCCTTCTATTCTGTGATAGCATTGCTGGATAGAATATTCTTGGCTGAAGATTTTCCCATTTAGCACATTGGATATACCATGTCCTTCCCTTATTGCTTGAAAGGTTTCTGATGAAAACATCCTTGGTTTTCCCTTGTAAGTTAATGACTACTTCAATCTTGTTAGTTTTAAGGATTTTTTTCCCTTATCACTATATTTTTCAAGTTTAATTACAATATGTCTTGGTGTGGGTCTGCTTTTCTTTTATTTTGATGGGAGTTCTATGTGCTCCTTAGATCTGGATATCTGTTTCCTTCCTCAGATTGCAGAAGTTTTCTGCTACTGTTTCTTCAAATAAATTTTCTGCCCCACTTTTCTCTCTTCTTCTGGGATTCCTACAATACAAATAATATTACATTTGATGGAGTCACTGAGTTCCCTGTCTATTCTCATTTTGTGTAATTCTTTTTAAAAAAATATTCATTTAATTGACAGAGAGAGGGATAGTTAGAGAGGGAACACTTGTAGGGATAGTGGGAGAGGGAGAAGCAGGTTCCCACTGAGCAGGGATCCCAGTACAGATCTCGATCCCAGGACCCTGGGATCATGACTTGAGCTGAAGGCAGACACTTAACCAACGGAACCATATATGCGTCCCATTATTTTGTGTAATTTTTCTCCCTTTTGTTCAGCTTGATTGCTTTCTATTACTCTGCCTTCTAGGTTACCAAGTCATTTTGCTTCTACCCTGCTATTCATTTCATCAAGGTTGTTTCTCATTTCATTTACTGAGCCCTTTATCTCTGCTGTTATTCCTTATTTGTGTTAAGGATCTCACCGATGCCTTTCACTCTTTCCTCAAGTCCAGTATCTTTATTATTATTACTTTAAATTTTCTATCTGACATGTTATTTATATCTTTTTTACTTATGTCTCTGGCTGAGGGTTTGCCCTGTTCTTTTATTTGCTATAAATTTCTCTATATCCTCATTTAGTCTGTGTCTGCTTCTCTGTTAAGAAAGTAGGCTGTGTCTTCTGCTACTGAAAGTTGGGACCCTATTAAGATGTACTGAGGTGTCCAGCAGTGCACTATTCACCAGAACCTTGTACTTCAGGAGAGTATCCTCTGTGTACTGCTTATATCTGTTGTTGTGTTTGAGTCACTTTTCCTTTCAGTGATTTTGTCTGCACTGAATCTCTACTTGCTGCGGGCTGTGCTTTCTCTATGTGATGTTAGTGGACCCCATCAGGCCAGGTCTGAGGGGGTGTGCCCACTGGAGAACTTGGTAGTATTAGCAAAATTTGTGCTCGACCACTAGTCTTATGTGGGATCCTTGGAATAATTTTGGCACCTGGAAGTTGGGTGCCAGGACTGCCAGGGCATGAAGGTGGGCATGGGGCAATACTTGGGTCTGGTGCTGAGGGTGGGTGACATATACACTAGTAGCTGTGCACCTGGTGGTTGGTCAGGGCACATGCATGACTTTTACAAAATTTTCCCTTAGCTCAGGGCCAAGGTCAACAGGCTTGGCGTGGGCTAGTTCTCAGGACTCATGGGAATGGTGTACTTCCATGATGTCAGGCAGTAAGTCTGTACAGCCCTGTCTCTGGCAGAGGACTCTGTATTTTTGCAGGGGACAAGGGAGGAAAATGGCACCTATCTACTCCCTCATTTTTTGGGAAGTCCTGCAAGATGCTCCCAAATCAGTATGAATAGATCTGCCTCCTGTTTTTCCCTGAATTGTGAAACTGCCACTTTTTGTTGTTGTTCTTGCCTCTCCATGCAGGCTGTTGTCTCTTTAAGTACAGTAACCTAGCTATCACTCACCTTTCCTGCTTGTCTAGTCCTGAGTCAGACCCTTAAGGCTCTAAGCTCCAAGTACCACTGATTTTATAAACTCATGGAATTTAGCCCCTTTGGTTTTTAAACCAAACATGGGAATTAGTCTCCCCCGTGTGAGTTTCCTAGTATAAGCACCCATTTCTCGCCCTCTCCACATGCACAGCCTCCGCCCTCCTGTGGCCAGCCACCAGCTTTGCCTTTCTGACATTCCTAAATTTTCAGCTGCTGTTTCTTCTTTATATTTAGTTGTGGAGTTAATTCTTCCATGCCTTGGATTGGTTTCTGATTTGTTGACTTGGATGTGGATGATATCTAATTGAAAATGTGAGATAGGGTGAACTCAGAGTCCTCCTACTCTGCCATCTTCTCAGGCTACCAATTATGAAATGAATAAGTTATGGGAATGTAAATATAACATAAGTATTTTAGTCACTAAATTTTAATACCATTGTATGAAGACACATAGTAGTTACACTTTCAGTAAGCATAGCATAACATATAGAGATATGGTATCACTATGTTGTACACCTGAAACAAACATAACACTGTGTGTCAACTATATTCAAATAAAAAGGGGAAAAGGAGGTTTACTTTTTTTTAGAGATTTTATTTATTTATTTGACAGAGAGAGAGATCACAAGTAGACAGAGAGGCAGGCAGAGAGAGAGGAGGAAGCAGGCTCCCCGCGGAGCAGAGAGCCCGATGCGGGGCTCGATCCCAGGACCCTGAGATCATGACCTGAGCAGAAGGCAGCGGCTTAATCCACTGAGCCACCCAGGCGCCCCAAGGAGGTTTATTTTTTAAAGAAACTTTGCAAATGATACATGTTAAAATATAAAAAATAAATTTAAAATATTAAATTTTTTAAAAAGTTTTTTCTAGGTTTAATAATCTTGGTTAGCAAATTTTTTTTCTTTCAGTATTTTAATTATGTCATCCCTTTGTGTCCTGACATGCAAGATATCTACTGAGAAATGTACTTATAGTCTTATGGGAGATCATTTTCATGTGCTAGGTTACTTATATCATTCTGCTTTCAAAACTCTCTCTTTGTTTTTGAGTTTGACAATTTAATTATATGTCTAGGTAAAGACCTATTGGGTCCAAAATCTTTGGTGACTTTTGGGCTTCATTAATTTCATTTCTCACCCCATCAGCTACTATTCATTTAAAGAGAACTTCTGCTCCTTTTTGTCTCTCTTCTCCTTGTGGGACTCCCAAAATACAAATATTGTTTTACTTCATGAGATTCCATACTTTGTCAGCTTTCTTTACTCATGTTAATTCATTTACCTTTTTGTCCCTCTGACTAGGTGAATAGTCTTCAAGTTCACTGATTCATTCTTCTGTTAGATTGAACATGCTGTTGAATTTCTCTATTGAAATGTCTGTGCAGTCATTGTATTATTCATCTCTAAGATTTCCATTTGATTTTTTATGGTTTTAATTTTTTTGCTTGTTAATGTATTATTTTCCTGATTTCATTCAGTTGTCTATGTATCCCTTCTTTTAGTTCCCTGAGATTCTTTCGGACAATTATTTTATATTCTTCATCAGGATTTTTGTAGATATGTTTCTTTAGGTTTGGTTAATGGGCATTATTTGTTTCCTTTTGTAGTTGTATATCTCCCTTGTTCTTTCTGATTCTTATATCCTTGTATTGGTGTTTGCACGTTTGAGAAAATAGTAACCTTTTCCAGACTTTATAGCTTAAAGAAAAACCTCTAGAGAAATATAGACCAGAGATTTAGACAATCCATATAAACAGGGAAAAGCCCATCACCAAGGATTCTGGGTAGACCAGCTTTAGCATATATGGACCAGCAGAGCAAGATACCAATGATGTGAGGTTAAGTGAGAACACAGGCTGGGTTCTACAGTTACAGGGGCCATTGAATGGGCTTTGCATTCAGGTGGGGACACTGGATTTGTTGTTTAGTCAGATGGTGATCCTGGCTGGGCTCCTTCATTAGGCGGGGCCCCTGAATGGTCTATGTGATTTAGCAGGGCTACTGGTTGAGCTCTGAGTTTCACTGGAATAGCCTACATATGCAGGACTTCTGGCGGCACGACACATTTGGGTGTGCTGGTGACTCAGCTCTCAAGGTCAGAAGAAGTGCTGATTGGGCTCTACAGTTGGTTGAGGCTGCAGGCTGGGTTCCCTGATTTGGTGGGGTGGTTGGGGGGCATTCCCTATTGCAGTGATGCTGCTAGAAAGAGCTCTGGCTATCCAAACTCCTGGTGGGAGCACAGGGTCCCTCCTAAAAACTTCAGAACCCAGCAACCCAGGTCCTTTTTCCTTGTTTCTAACAGTCTTCATATGGTCTAGCTATTATAATTTCCTCTGTTCCAAGTGAGACAAGAGAGAAGTGGTAGTGTCTAGGACACTGGAGACGTTGGTTGTATGTCTTATCCTCTCTTTCCCCCACAGGAGAAACACGTACCAAGGAGATCTTTCTCAGAGTGGTACTGTGCCAGCCTGGGGGAAGGGTGACTAGGACAAAGTAAAACATTTACTCTGTTTTAAAATTAATTTTTGCATTCCCCCATGTGCTAAAACATTACCTTTGAGGTCTGCGACTATCACAAAGGCATTTTTTTGTCATTGTTGTATATTTACTAAATTGATTTTTCTGTGAGGGAATTAGGGCCAGAGACCTCCTATTCTGACATCTTGCTTATGTAACTATAGAAAGCCTTCAGTCTTAACGTATTTATGTTATTGATAAATATGGTTTGTGGTCTGTTGTGCAACTATCGAACTTCTAAAGAATAAAGGCTTTTCAACATTGACAACAATTAAAATATATGGGAAGTTATTTATTTATTATAATCATTGAAAATTATCTAAAGGATTTATATTATTTATTTCAAAACATATTTGAAAACAGGAAAAAATATTTTTAAAAAGTTGTTTTTAGGGGCACCTGGGTGGCTCAGTGGGTTAAAGCCTCTGTCATTCTAACTGGTGTAAGGTGATATCTCAATGAGATTTTAATTTGAATCTCCCTGATGGCTAGTGATGATGAGCATTTTTTCATGTGTCTGATAGCCATTTGTATGTCCTCATTGGAGAAGTGTCTGTTCATATCTTCTGCCCATTTTTGGATATGATTATCTGTTTTGTGTGTGTTGAGTTTGAGGAGTTCTTATAGATCCTGGATATCAACCTTTTGTCTGTACTGTCATTTGCAAATATCTTCTCCCATTCCGTGGGTTGCCTCTTTGTTTTGTTGACTGTTTCATTTGCTGTGAAGAAGCTTCTGATCTTAATGAAGTCCCAAAAGTTCATTTTCGCTTTTCTTTCCTTTGCCTTTGGAGACCTATCTTGAAAGAAGTTGCTGTGGCTGATATTGAAGAGGTTACTGCCTATGTTCTCCTCTAGGATTCTGATGGATTCCTGTCTCACGTTGAGGTCTTTTATCCATTTCGAGTTTATCTTTGGGTACGGTGTAAGAGAATGGTCGAGTTTCATTCTTCTAAATATAGCTGTCCCGTTTTCCCAGCACCGTTTATTGAAGAGACTGTCTTTTTTCCATTGTATATTTTTTCCTGTTTTGTCGAAGATTATTTGACCATAGAGTTGAGGGTCCATATCTGGGCTCTCCACTCTGTTCCACTGGTCTATGTTTCTGTTTTTATGCCAGTAGCATGCTGTCTTGGTGATCACAGTTTTGTAGTAAAGCTTGAAATCAGGTAACGTGATGCCGCCAGTTTTGTTTTTGTTTTTCAACATTTCCTTAGCAATTCAGAGTCTCTTCTGATTCCATACAAATTTCAGGATTATTTGCTCCAGCTCTTTGAAAAATACCGGTGGAATTTTGATCAGAATGGCATTAAAAGTATAGATTGCTCTAGGCAGTATAGACATTTTAACAATGTTCATTCTTCCAATCCAAGTGCATGGAATGCTCTTCCATCTTTTTGTGTCTTCTTCCATTTCTTTCATGAGTGTTCTGTAGTTCCTCGAGTACATATCCTTTACCTCTGTGGTTAGATTATTTCCAGGTATCTTATGGTTCTTGGTGCTATAGTAAATGGAATCGATTCTCTAATTTCCCTTTCTGTATTTTCATTGTTAGTTTATAAGAAAACCACTGATTTCTGTACATTGACTTTGTATCCTGCCACGTTACTGAATTGCTGTATGAGTTCTAGTAGTTTGTGGGTGGAGTCTTTGGGGTTTTCCATATAAAGAACCATGTCATCTGTGAAGAGAGAGAGTTTGACTTCTTCATTGCCAATTTGGATACCTTTTATTTCTCTTTGTTGCCTGATTGCCATTGCTAGGACTTCTAATACTAAGTTGAACAAGAGTGGTGAGAGTAGGAATCCTTGTCATGTTCCAGATATCAATGGGAAGGCTGCAAGCTTTTTCCCATTGAGGATGATATTTGCTGTGGGTCTTTCATAGATGGATTTTATGAAGTTCAGGAATGTTCCCTCTATCCCTATACTTTGAGGCATTTTAATCAGGAACGGATGCTGGATTTTGTCAAATGCTTTTTCTGCATCAATTGAGAGGACCCTGTGGTTCTTCTCTCTTCTCTTATTGATTTGTTCTATCACATTGATTGATTTGCGAATGTTGAACCATCCTTGTAACCCAGGGATGAATCCCACCTGGCCATGGTGGATAATCTTTTTAACATGCTGCTGGATCCTGTTTGCTAGGATCTTGTTGAGAATCTTAGCATCAATATTCATCAGTGATATTGGTCTGAAATTCTTCTTTTTGGTAGGGTCTTTGCCTGCTTTGGGGATCAGGGTAATGCTGGCTTCATAAAAAGAGTCTGGAAGTTTTCCTTCTACTTCAATTTTTTGAAACAGCTTCAGGATAATTGGTGTTATTTCTTCATTGAAAGTTTGGTAGAATTCCCCAGGGAATCTGTCAGGTCCTGGGCTCTTGTTTTTTGGGAAGTTTTGATCACTGCTTCAATCTCGTTACTAGGTATCTGTCTATTCAGGTTGTCAATTTGTTCCTGGTTCAATTTTGGGAGTTTATAGTTTTCTAAGAATGCATCATTTCATCTAGGTTGCTTAGCTTATTGGCATATAACTGTTGGTAATAATTTCTGATGATTGTTTCTATTTTCTAGGTGTTAGTTGTGATCTCTCCCTTTTCATTCATAATTTTATTAATTTGGGCTTTCTCTCTATTCTTTTGGATTGGTGTGGCCAATGGTTTATCGATCTTATTGATTCTTTCAAAAAACCAGCTTCTAGTTTCATTGATACATTCTACTGTATCTCTCGTTTCTACCTCATTGATCTCTGCTCTAATCTTGATTATTTCCCTTCTTGCATGTGGAGTTGGTTTGGTTTGTTGTTGATTCTCCAGTTCTTTAAGGTGTAGAGACAGCTGGTGTATTCTGGATTTTACAATTTTTTTTGAGGGAGGCTTGGATGGCTATGTATTTACCCCTTAGGACCTTCTTTGCTGTATCCCATAGGTTTTGGACCAAAGTGTCTTCATTCTCATTGGTTTCCATGAATTGTTTAAGTTCATCTTTGATCTCCTAGTTCATCCAAGCGTTCTTAAACAAGGTGGTCTTTAGCTTCCAGGTGTTTGAGTTCTTTCTGTGATTGAGCTCCAGTTTCAAAGCATTGTGATCTGAGAATATGCAGGGGATAATATCAGTCTTTTCTTATCAGTTGAGTCCTGCTTTGTGACCCAGTATGTGGTCTATTCTGCAGAAGGTTCCATGTGCACTTGAGAAGAATGAGTATTCCGTTGTTTTAGGGTGGAATGTTCTGTATATATCTATGAGGTCCATCTGGTCCAATGTTTCATTCAATGCTCTTATTTCTTTATTAATTTTCTGCTTTGATGAGAAAGGTCTCTCTACTGAGAGAGGTGTATTAATATCTCCTACTATTAATGTATTCATATCAATATGACTCTTTATCTTGATTAATAATTCTCTTATGTAATTGTCTGCTCCCATACTGGGGGCATAGATATTTACAATTGTTAGATCATCTTGGTGGATAGTCCCTTTAAGAATGATGTAGTGTATTTCTGTATCTCTGACTGCAGTCTTTAGTTTAAAATCTATTTTATCTGATATAAGAATCGCTACCCTGGCCTTCTTTTGAGGCCCATTGGCATGAAAGATTCTTCTCCATCCCTTCACTTTCAGTCTGGGTGTATCTTTAGGTTCAAAATGGGTCTCTTGTACACAACATATGGATGGGTCCTGTCGTTTTATCCAATCTGAAACCCTGTGTAATTTTATGGGTGCATTTAGGCCATTCACATTGAGAGTGATTATTGATAGATACGTTTTGATTGACATCGTGTTACCTTTGAAGTCTTTCTGTCTGTAGATTGTCTCTATATTTCTGTTCAATGATATTCTTAGGATTTTTTCTCTTTTATAGTACCCCCCCCCCCCCCCCGCTTAATATTTCCTGCAGTGTCGGCTTGTTGGTTGCATAGTCTTTTAAGCTTTGCCAGTCTTGGAAACTCTTTATCTTTCCATCCATTTTGAATGTCAGTCTTACTGGATAAAGTATTCTTGGCGGCATGTTCTTCTCATTCAGTACTCTGAATATATTTTGCCAGCCCTTCCTGGCTTGCCAGGTCTCTGTGGACAGGTCTGACGTTATTCTAATGGGCTTTCCTCTGTATCTAAGGAGCTTCTTTGTCCTAGCTGCTTTTAAGAGGGTCTGTCTAGAATCATAATTCTTCATTTTAACTATCAGGTGTCACGAGGACTTTCGAGGATCTAAAATCTTCAGGGGAAACCACTCTGCCTCTAGTACATGAACGTTGTTTCCATTCATGAGATTGGGAAAATTTTCATAGACAATTTGTTCCATGATATCTTCTAGACTTCTTTCTTTTTCCTCCCCTTCAGGGATTCCAATAATTCTGGTGTTGGAACGTTTCATGGCATCATTTATTTCCCTGATTCTGTTTTCGTGGCTTCTGAGCTGTTTGTTCCAGGCTTCCTCCTGATCCTTTCTATCTGTTTGTCCTCCAGATCACTAATTCTATCTTCTGTCTCAGTTACCCTAACTGTTAGAGAATTTTGATTAGATTGGAATTCACTGAGAGCATTTTGAACATCATCCCTGGTGGCTTTCAGTTCTGCCCTAATCAATTCTGTTTGGTCATCCATGGCTTTCTCCAACCTAGCTATTGCCTGGATAATTGTTAGCCCGAGTTCCTTTCCAACATATTGTCTATGTCGATAGCCATTAACTCTGTTGCAGAAGGTCCATCATCTGTATTTTTCTTCTGTTGGGCATTCCTCCTCCTAGTCATTTTGGTAAGAGATGACTGAACGGATGCAACTGGATATATCAATTGTGGTGCAGTCAAGGTGCGCCCTGGAACGCTTCTGTGTAATCAGGATTCCCCACCCAAATGAGAGAAAAAAGAAAAGAAAAAGAAATAGAAAAGAAAAAGAGAGAGAGAGAGAGAGACAGGAAAAAAAGGGAAGATAAAAGAGAAGGCTCAGCCCAAATGGGCCCCAAGGTAAGATTTATGTAGTATAGAAATAAAAACAGACAAACAAAAAGACTGATAAAAGTATATGACAAGAGAAAAAAATATATACATAAGCATAAAAAGGAAGAACCTCATCAGAAAGAACCCCAAGTATAAGATTTATATACTATCAGGACAAGCACAAATACACAGAAACACTGGCAGAAGGAAACGATGGGAAAGTGGTTATAAATTCTCAGTGTGGGCAAGGAAGATTATTTTGATTCTTCCGGGATGTATTTTGATTTTGTTAAGGGACTCAACATTCCTAAGATAAAGGGGGATTAAAAATTGGTTTGCCGGGCGCCTGGGTGGCTCGGTGGGTTAAGCCACTGCCTATGGCTCAGGTCATGATCTCAGGGTCCTGGGATCGAGTCCCGCATTGGGCTCTATGCTTGGCGGGGAGCATGCTTTCCCCTCTCTCTCTGCCTGCCTCTCTGTCTACTTGTGATCTCTCTCTGTCAAATAAATAAATAAAATCTTTAAAAAAAATTGGTTTGCCTATAGGGGTAGCATTGATTTGGGAAAGGGGATTACCTTGAAATTTAACTCTATATGTAGATTAGAAAATAAAAATTAAAAAATAATAAACTAGACTAAACTAAATTAAAATTTAAAAAAAAATTAAAAAATAGAAAACCAAAGAAAAACACGGGTTTATGTCTCAAAAAGTTCAGGTTAGAAGGTTATTAAGGAATTTGGTGTACTGGACATTTCACTGTGATGGGAAATAGGTTATAAAATTATCTATATGTATATTAAAAAAAAGAACCAGAATAGTGGTAAAGAGTTAAAAATTAAAGTTGTATTTATGAAGTAGTGGTGGTTGTTCTCTTGTCATCTTTTTTTTTTCTTCCTTCCTGGTTGGTTTTCTGAGGGAGGGGCCTGCCACTTGAGTTTTCAGACAATGATGTTCCCTGAGTTAGGTCCTCCCACCCCCCTCAAGGGGGTGGGCTCTGAGGAAACTATTTTTTTCAGGCTTTTGTTCTCTGGAGGTTTTTATGTTCTTTCATCTGTTTTCTCTCGCCTTGACAGCTTTTGATGGTTTTTGGAGGTTTAGAGGAAAGCAAACTTCACCCCAACCTCCCTCTCAGAGAGAAGCCTCAGAATGCTCTGCAGAGCTGCTGGCAGTATCGGTTCCAAGTCACGGTCCCTGGGGATGCAGGATCTTCTCCTTGTACCCAATACCATGGCAGTGGCGGCTGTCTGGGCAGCTCCAGACCGCCAGAGAGGTTCCAAGCAGTGATTGCACACTGAGATTTTCCTGCTGGCCTGGGCTGGGAATGCCTGGTTTTTCTGGATGCCAGAGCTCCAGGCTAGCACCTGTGAGCACCTCTCCCAAGGGAGGGTGTGGGATGCACGCATTTCAGGAATGACATCTGGCCAGGCTCCCAGCCCCTCTTGGGAGCCGGACCCCACGCATTCTCGGACATGCTGGCAGCTCAGGGACCAAGACCTGGTTTCTCTGCTGCACTCTCTCTGGCTCAGCTCCAGGAGAGGCTGTCCTGGGTCTGGGGACTTAAGCCCCTCTTCCCTAACCGCCCTGATTCCCACAATTTCCCCCCACAATCCTTTGCTCTTTTTATTTTTTTGAGTGCTTTCAACCAGACTCCAAGCTAATGCTGGTCCCCAGACGCAGGGCACTCTTGTATTGGGGTATTACTTTCCAATCGGTCGCCTCTGGTGGCTCCCTCCCCCTTTTGTTTATCTTCCAATATCAGTCCAATGTTCCCACTCTGCTTTACCTGCTACTGGTGTCTTCTCCTCCTGTAAAGATCCAGATGTGCATAATTCTGATCTCAGGCTGATTTCATGGGTGATTGGAGTGCTTTGGTAGGTAATCAGCTCACTTTAGGGTACAGGTTGAAACGGCACCTCCTCTACTTCCCCGCCATCTTGACTCCCCCTCCATCATTTGTTTTTGAAGTAGTATTCAATGATTCATTAGTTGCTTATAACACCCAGTGCTCATCACAATATGTACCCTCCTTAATACCCATCACCTGGTGGTCACTTTATATTTGTTGTAATTCAGGAGATTTGTAATATTCTACAAGTACTCAAAATTGGCTACTTTTAATCATCTCCAAACGTCTGGACAAGTAGAATGAATAAACCACACCCTAAGAAATTATCTGACTAAATTGTATCAGGACATTTTCTCACAGTAACCCAAAGTCTTTTTTTTTAAAGATTTTATTTATTTATTTATTTGACAGAGAGAGAGATCACAAGTAGGCAGAGAGGCAGGCAGAGAGAGAGGAAGCAGGCTCCCTGCGGAGCAGAGAGCCCGATGCGAGGCTTGATCCCAAGACCCTGAGATCATGACCTGAGCCGAAGGCAGTGGCTTAATCCACTGAGCCACCCAGGCGCCCCCAGTAACCCAAAGTCTTACAACTGGTTTTATTAAAAATAATATTAACTCTATGTTGTAAACATGATGTTTCTTTCTTTGAGTTTGGAAAATCTATAAATTTAGGGTTTAAGCCTTCCTTATTATGTGACACCAAAAAACCTGTCAAATGATTTTTCTAAATCAATTAAGAGGATCATATTTCTCTTGTCCTTTCTTTTATTTATGTGTTCTATCAAGTTGATTTACATGTGATTGTTGAACTACCCTTGCAACCCAGTCATAAAATTCACTTGGTCATGGTGAATAATCCTTTTAATGTACTTTTGGATCCTATTAGCTAGGATCCTGTTGAGTATTTCAGTATCCGTGTTCATTAGGGATATTGTTCTGTAATTCCCTTTCTTGATGGAGTCCTTGCCTGGTTTTGGGATAAGACTAATGCTGACCTAATAGAGGGAGTTAGGAAGTTTTCCTTCTGTTTATATTTTTTGGAACAGCTTCATTAGAATAGGTATTATTTCTTCTTTAAGTGTTTGGTAGAATTCCCCTGGGAAGCCATCTGGCCTTGGACTCCTGATTTTTTCAGAAGTTTTTAATTACTAGTTCAGTATTGTTACTGGTTATTGGTCTACTCAGATTGTCTGTTTCTTCCTGTTTCAGTCTTGGTAGTTTGTAAGTTTCCAGTAAGGCATCCATTTCTTTCAGGTTGCTTGATTTATTGGCAAATAGTTGCTGGTAATAATTCTAATAGTTCTTTCTATGTCTCTGGTGTTAGTCGTGATCTCTCCCCTTTCATTCATGATTTTATTAATTCGGGTCCTTTCTCTTTTCTTTTAAATAAGTTTGGCCAGTGGTTTATCAGTCTTATTAATTCTTTCAAAGAGGGTGGATGGGTGACTCAGTCATTAAGCATCTACCTTCAGCTCAGGTCACGACCCTAGGGTCCGGGGTTCAAGCCCCACATCAGGCTCCCTGCTCACTAGGGAGCCTGTGTCTACCTCCCCTGCTCCCCTGCTTGTGCACTCCTCTGTGTTGAATACATAAATAATATCTTTTAAAAAATTCTTTCAAAGAACCATCTTGTAGTTTTGTTGATCTGTTCTGCTGTTTTTCTGTTTTCTATTTCATTGATCTCTGCTCTAATCTTTATTATCCTCTTCTTATGCTTGGTTTAGGTTTTATTTGTTCTTCTTTCTCCAGATCATTTAGGTGAAGAGTTAGTCTGTGCATTTGGGATTTTTCTAGTTTTTTCTAAGAGAGGCTGGGATGACTATGTATTTCCCCCTTAGAACCGCCTTTGTAGTATCCCATAAGTTTTGGACTGATATGTTTTTGTTCTCATTGGTTTCCATGAATTGTTTAAGTTCTTCTTTAATTTCCTGGTTGACCCATTGATTCTTTAGTAGGATGCCCTTTAACTTCCAAGTGTTTGAATTCCTTCCAATTTTTTTCTTGTGGTTCAGTTCCAGTTTCAAGGCATTGTGGTCTGATATTCACGGAATAATCTCAATCTTTTGATATTTGCTGAGACGTGATTTGTGACCTAGTATGTGCCTATTTTTTATAAAGTTCTGTGTGCATTTGAGAAGAATGAGTATTCTGTTGTTTTAGGATGGAAGGTTCTGTATATCTAGGAAGTCCCTCTGGTCCATGTGTCATTCAAAGCTCTTGTTTCTTTGTTGATCTTCTGTTTAGATGATCTGTCCAATGTTGAGAGTCAGGTGTTAAAATCTATGAATGTATCATTGTCTATCTGATTCTTTATTTTGGTTAAAAGCTGGCTTATGTAGTTGGCTGTTACCATGTTGGGAACATAGATTTTTTTTTTTAAAGATTGTATTTATTTATTGACAGACAGATCATAAATAGGCAGAGAGGAAGGCAGAGCGAGGGAAGCAGGCTCCCTGCCAAGCAGAGACAATGTAGGCCTCCATCCCAGGATGCTGGGATCATAATCTGAGCTGAAGGCAGAGGCTTTAACCCACTGAGTCACCCAGGCACCCCTCAATTGTTATATTTTCTTGTTGGATATACCCTTTAAGAATGATATATTGTCCCTCTGGATCTGTTATTGCAGTCTTTGGTTTAAATTCTAATTTGTTTGATATAAGAATTTATAACCCAGCTTTCTTTTGAGGTCCATTGGCATGAAAAATGGTTCTCGATCCCCTTACTTTCAGTCTGAAAGTGTCTTTAGGTTCAAAATGAGTCTCTTGTAGACAGCATATGGATGGGTTCTGTCTTTGTGTCCAATCTGCAACCCTGTGTCATTTCATGGGAACATTAGGCCATTAATGTTGAAAGTTACTAATGAAAGATATGTGTTTATTGCCATCCCATTGTCTGTACAGTCCCTGTTTATATGGATTGTCTGTAAATTTTTGGTCTATATTGTTCTAGAGGTTTCTCTTCTTTTATAGAATCCCCCTTAGTATTTCTTACAGGGCTGGTTTGGTGGTCACGTATTCTTTCAGTTTCTTCCCATCCTGGAAACTCTTTATCTCTCCATCTGTTCTGAATGATAGCCTTGCTGGATAAAGTATTCTTCGCTGCATATTCTCATTTAGTACCCTCAATATGTTTTGCCAGTCCTTCCTGGCTTCCCAGGTCTCTGTGGACACGTCTGATGTTATTCTGATGGTCCTTCCTCTGTACATAAATAATCTCTTCCCTTAACTGCTCTCAGGATGGCCTCCTTGGTTCTAATATTTGTGAGTTTTTATTTATTTATTATGTTTGGTTAACTGTATAATACATAAATTTTTTAATGTAGTGTTCAATGATTCATTAGTTAAGTATAAGATTTGCAAGTTTTACTATTACATGCCAGGGCATTGGTTTGTTCTCCTTGATCTTAGAAGGGTGTCCTCTCTGCCCATAGGACATGAATGCTTGTTTCATTCCCCAGACTGAGAAGTTCTCAGCTATGATTTTCTCAAATGTATCTTCTAGCCCTCTCTTTCGCTCCATCCCCTCAGGAATCCCAATAATTCTAACAATGGAATGTTTCATGTATTCATTGATTTCTCTAAGTCTGTTCATATGGATTTTAAGCTGTTTGTCCCAGGCCTCCTCCTATTCCTTCCTTTATATCTGCTTATTTTCCAGATCACTAATTCATTCTTCTGCCTCATTTACCCTAGTTGTTAGATTATTAATTTAGTATATGTGCTGCTGAAGAGAGCACTAGAGTATTTAATTTAGACTGCATTTTATTCATAGCATTTTTAAGTTTGGCCTGTGGGTTTTTTTTTTTTTAAGATTTATTTATTTAGTTAGTTAGTTATTTGACAGATGGAAATCACAATAGGCAGAGAGGCAGGCAGAGAGAGGGGGGAAGCAGGTTCCCTGCTGAGCAGAGAGCCCAATGCAGGGCTCAATCCCAGGACCCTGGGATCATGACCTGAGCTGAAGGCAGAGGTTTAACCCACAGAGCCACCCAGGCACCCCTAGTTTGGCCTGTTTAACTCTCATTTCTGCCCTTAGAGATCCTATCTTGCCAGTAATGGTTTTCTCCAGCCTAGCTACTGTCTTCATAATTGCTACCCTAAAGTCTATTTCTTACATCTTGCTTATATCCATATTCATTAGGTCTGTGGGAGAGGCCATTGTGTCTGGTTCTTTTCTTTGTTAAGAGTTCCTTCTCCCAGGACACCAGGGTGACTCTGTGGGTTAAAGCCTCTGCCTTCAGCTCAGGTCATGATCCCAGGGTCCTGGGATCGAGCCCCACATCAGGCTATCTGCTCCTCAGGGAGGCTCCCTTCTCTCTCTGCCTGCTTCTCTGCCTACTTGTGATCTCTGTCTGTCAAATAACTAAATAAATAAATAATCTTAAAAAAATACTTCCTTCTAGTCATTCTGTTGATGAAAGTTTGAGGGGATGTATAGAGTTGAATCTATCAACCATAATCCATATCTATCAACCATAATCCAGGCAAGATGCAGCCTGATGAAAGTTTGAGGGGATGTATAGAGTTGAATCTATCAACCATAATCCATATCTATCAACCATAATCCAGGCAAGATGCAGCCTAGGAAAGTTTGGAGCTGATAGACGCCACCACTGAAAAAGGCAGCCAAAACGGAACCCAGGAATTAGATTTATAATGTTAAAAAAAGAGGGGGTGAGGAAAGGGGGCTATAATCTCTGAACTTGGACAATGTAGGGTGTTTCAGTTCTTCCTGGGTGTATTTTGTTCTCTTTGTTAGAAAACACTACTTCCAGGCACTTGGGTGGCTCAATTGGTTGAGCGACTGCCTTCAGCTCAGGTCATGATCCCGGACTTCCAGGATCAAGTCCCACATTGGGCTCCCAGCTCCTTGGGGAGTCTGCTTCTCCCTCTGACCTTCTCTCTCATGCTCTCTCTCAGTCATTCTCTCTCAAATAAATAAATAAAATCTTTAAAAAAAGATTAAAAAAAGAAAACACTACTTCCCAGAGTTATAAGGAATTAAAATTGGCATAAATGTATAATAAAAATATATAAAATTGGTATAAATGTATATATATATACACCAGCAGCGCTGGTGGCAGCAGATGGCCTGGGTCCACACTGGTGGGCCCAGGACCACACGGGCATGGGCTGTGTCGGTGGTGGGGACAGCCACCTCAGGTCTATGGAAACAGGTCTGTGCAAGCAGCCACTCCAGTCCCAGTGTGTGCCCCTTCAGCTCCTGATATCCTGTTATCAAGCACTGTTATCAAGCCCTTCTTGTCCTGCCGCCACTGCTCTGCAAGTTATTCCTTGTCACCTGGTGCAGGCACTTTTTCACTGGAGTTTTATATTACTTTGTAGTGGCTAGCTTCTGTTGGCTTCCTCCCCATTCTGTTTATCCTATGATATCTGTGCACAGAATCACAACTCAATCTTTTGTACTTGACAACTGATGATCCTCTGCCCTTGTAGAGATCCAGACATATAATCTTATACCTCAAGCTGCTTCTGTTGGTGTTCAGAATGGCTTGGTAGATATCCAGCTAACTTCTGGGGACCTGTTGAAATGGAGTCTGCCACTCCTCTGCCATCTTGCCTTGTCACTCCTCAATATTCTATTTAAACTCAAGTTAATTCACATACAGTATAGTATTAGTTTCAGGGGTAGAATTTAGTGGGTTATTGTTTGTATATAACAGTGTTTATTACAACAAGTCCCCTCCTTAATGCCCATCACCCAATTACCCTGTCCCCCTGCCCATCTGCCCTACAGCAGCCCTCAGTTGTTCTCTATAGCTAAGAATCTTTTATAGTTTCCTTCCATCTCTTTTCCCCTTCCCCATGTTCACCTGTTTTTTTCTTATTCACATATGAGTGAAATTATATAGTATTTACATTTCTCTGACTGAGTTGTTTTGTTTAACATAATACAATCTAGCACCATCCATGTCATTGCAAATGACAAGATTTCATTCTTTTTGATGGCTGAGTAATATTTTATGGTACATATCATACCACATCTTTACCATCCATTCACCAGTCAGTGGAGGTTTGGGCTCTTTCCATAATTTGGCGATTGTTAATAGTGCTGCTATAAATACTGGGATGCATGTGCCCCTTCAAATCAGTATTCTTTTCATCCTTTAGGTAAATAACCAGTGGCGTAATTGCTGTGTTATAGGGTAGTTCCATTTTACCTTTTTAAGGAATCTCCATACTGTTTTTCAGAGTGGCTGCATCAGTTTGCATTCCCACCAACAGTGTTAAGAGAGTTATTCTTTTTCTGTATCCTCACCAAAATTAGTTGTTTCCCGTATTGTTAATTTTAGCCATTTTGATAGGTGTGAAGTGGTATCCCATCCTGGTTTTGATTTGTATTTTCCTGATGATAAGTGAGAAAAAATTACTTTTTTACTGAAAGTTTATTTAAAGTATATGAGAATATTTCAGAGCTATGGTTCCTACTCCATTTTGTGAGTTTATTTGGTCTCAATATAAAAGTATATATTTACACTAATTATTATATTTTCCTTTATTCTGTTTTCGTCAAGATTGTAAGACATTGAAGAGGACTTACAACATAATACAACAGCTTATTGCCCATGATATGAAAAGTTCCTTATATGGTTCCAAAAGATTCATAAAGTGATCATAATTTCAAGTGTTCTGACATCTGATTTTTAGATCCAGAGTTTCATATGGCTGAAAGAATAAGATTTTATTTGAGTTTATATGTAATGAATCATGAACTTTATTGGATAGAATAAAATTGACCAATGAATCTCTCCCATGTCTACAAACACCACCTGCATGTTTATCCAAACTTAAGAAACCTGTATATATTGTCCTTGCTTTGCTTGGTGAATGAAAGCTGCATCAACTCTGTAAGAAGTCATTTTTTTTCCAGAAATGATTATAATTGCTTAATATAGAGTATGGATAAATCACGAGTCCCTGAGAAATGTAGTAAAACATTTTGTAATCAGTCTTACAACTGTCCACACAGAAAATGACTAAAAAAAAAGATCCCTGTTTGGCTGATGCCACAGAATGAACCTATGTCAGCCAGGTGTTCGTGATGGTATATGGTACAAGTCATGTGTATTTTGGCATCACAAATTGCAAAATCTATCACTGATGAGCATATACAGGTCAAAGTGTGTAATTTGACAGATAGTGCCATAGTTGGATTGAGGATGAGAACACATTTTATCTTTTAGAGAAATAATGACCTAAAAATCATGCTCAATAATTTTACATTGAGGCACAATATAGTCAGTATTGCCAAAGCAAAAGATTGAAGATCCATATATTTCCTTTCTAGGGTTTTGGTCTTCAGGCAACAAGTCCCTACAGTGAATATTCTTTATTGGTCTCATGATCACAACACATCCTCAAGTTTAGGCTATATTCAGTGAGCCATATTTAGTTACAGAGGGCCATCCTCAAGCCTAGTCCTTAGCTATATTTTTCTCATCATGTTATTCATTTGGAAGTTCTGGAAAGAATTTAACTGTTGCATTAAAATTCAAACTCAGTAGATGTGTTTGATCGTAGATATAGGTGACACAGAAAATTAGACTATACAAGAGGCCTGACTAATGAAGACAAATAACTGACTACTTTCAGAAAGCTAAGTGCTATAGATGTTTGATTTCTGTCTGGGAGTCAGGCAACTGAGATAGCATCGCTGGAAACATTTTAGTTATACCTGAAATGGATCACACTCCAAATGGAGGAAATACTTCCTTCATTACCCAGCTCCCCCACCCTTAAGAAATGTTACTATCTGTCTGTGCACAGGTTGAAAATTAACTCTAATATACAGAAGGGACAATCACTGCTGGGAACTTCATCGAATACTCAAAACAAATTCCTGTAAGGAAGGATCATGCCCATGGCATCCAGAGATGGGTCTTGGCTAAAAGACACTTGAGTATTCAGATAAGTATGTGGTAGCCCATGAGGATTATTAGGTCTTTGAAATGTCACTGTAAGGAATTGTGGATTATTGGTGATGCCAGTTTTTCCCAATTGGCCTATTAATCTGTTTAGCTTTGCCAAATGGAAAACTAACTTCATATTTGAAGTTCTTCTTCTCAAGACACAAATCTTTTAGAAGATGGCACAATAAAGGAAAACAAAAACAACTTGGAATTACTTATATAAATCTGATGTTGAGTTTTTTGGAGCCATGTTATCACCTACCTCACGAGATCTTATTTGCCCAAGTACAGAAATAAAGATATATATTACAAAGAAAAAATTGCATTGCTGATTTCAAGATGTTGGTAAGAACATGAAAGAGGAGTCAGAACAAAAATAATGTATTTTCAGCCATGACCTAAAAAGCCTCATGCAAAGTTTTTCCTCAGTGATGGGTAGTGAACACATTTTCAAGACACCATAAAACTAATTCTACATAATTTTACAAAGTCATTTTATGGGTGTTCATGGCCAATAGCCAAGCCCAATTATCCACATACCACTATTGCTGTGTAGACAAAAAATGGACCACAGCAAACTTGATTTTACCAGACACAACTTGACTGGTTTTCTAATCTAGAAGTTGTTTATAAAAAAAATGACTTCTCCTTTGTGGTGAATGAATGGTGCTCAGCATTTTCATAAGGTAAATTTGAATTTATTTCTTCAGGTATTAACTAGTTGATTAATTAATTTATGAATTTCTTTATCATTCATTCATTCATTTATGCATTATCACTGGGGAAATAATGGAATTTCAGACTTGAGATAACCTCAAGACAATCCTTCTGCTATACAATGTTCATAAGATTCCATGTACCTAACAAATGTTCATATTTTAGACTTAATTACATGATCCATGTTTCCTCAAGGGAGCCTCCATTTGGAACACTTCTATACTTTTTCCCTTCATTGTGTCTTCAGTTGAACACTCAAGCAATTGTTGTCATAAGACATGAGGTGAGTTGATGTATGTGATCATAGATACAGGACCCAAAAAACTAGGGCAAAAGAGGAAGACCATGTAAAGGCAATAAATGTATATGACTCCTTCCAGAAAACTAAATAATAGAGGGTTGATTTCTTCCCATGTCATCCTGACATGAGAGAATCTCTGGAAAGTGTAACTTCGTTAATTTCAAAGAAATGTGTAAAATAGCAGTGGAGGATATCTGTCCTTGACCACTGTAAAACATGACACAAGTCAGTATGTTTGTAGGTTGAGGAAAATATATCAAATACACCTCAGAGATAACAACAACAAGAGTCTGCATTTGAGTCTTGGACCTCTTCTAGAAAAGGTTGACATCCACGGTGGTCAGATGGTGAGATGCAAAAATTCGTCCCATGGATCTCAGTTGGAAGACACTGAAAAGAATTCAGTTAGCTAACTTGTGACTCTGGTGAATTGATGAAACTTCTTATGACACTTTAAGAAAATACCCAGCCATAAAAAATTATGAAATCTTACCATTTACATTGACATTAATGGAACTGGAGGGTATTGGGCCAAGTGAAATAAGTCAATCAGAGAAAGACAACTATCACATTCCACTCTTATGTGGAATGTAAGAAACAGCACAGAAGATCATAGGGGAAACGAGGGAAGATTGATGGGAAGAAATCATGGGAAAAAACCATGAGAGACTCATAGCTATAGGAAACAAATATGGTTGCTGGAGAGAAGATGGGTGGGATATGGGGTAAGTGGGTGATGGGCATTAAGGAAGACACGAAATGTGATGAGCACTGGTGAATTACTAAACTCTATATCCAAAACTATGATGCACTATATGTTGGCTAACTGAATTTAAATAAAAAGAAACAAAAAATTGTGAGCTTTTTGTATTGTCAGTTGTTCATGATAGGAACTCCCACCAAATAAGTTTTACCCAATAAGGGCACTGGTGCCCAAAGTACTTGGAAAACTTATTTGGGGAAAATGTATGTTTTAAAGAAGGAAACAAAGAGGAATACAAAAACTATTTCAAGTGTAATTTTGTAGAAATAAATAAGAAAGTTCTTTGGAATATTAAAGCAACTCCCTCATGACCTAATGTTTCTTTGATCACATAAGTTCACCTGTACATCGATATGGTAAGGCATATGATTCACATTTTAAATGCTGTTATCAGGATATGGAAGGACAATATTAAGAAAAGAAACATGGCTTTTGAAAAATGGACTGAAAGTTTACTTGATCATGAGGAACAAGTATAATGATGGTAGATAGGTTTTATTGTAAAACAATTACATATAAAGTCACAATGACATTTAATAAGAGCTTCTGGAATATATTAAATTATTGTAGGAAAAAATGAAATTGAAACTAAAAATGAGTGAGCCTAAGGAGTAAAATAATTAAAATTGCAAACAGAGTTTAAATACTGAATTAGAACAACTAGGTCTATTTATGACACTATATAATTATAGATAGACAGAGATAGATAGATATATGCACATAAACAAACTCTAAGGACCAACTTACCGTGTTTTTTTAAAATTAATTTATTTATTTTCAGTGTAAGAGTACTCATTGTTTTTGCACCACACCCAGTGCTCCATGCAATATGTGCCCTCTCTATTACCCTCCACCTGGTTCCCCAACCTCCCAACCCCCACCCCTTCAAAACACTCAGGTTGTTTTTCAGAGTCCATAGTCTCTCATGGTTCATCTCCCCTTCCAATTTCCCACAACTCCCTTCTCCTCTCCACCTCCCCATGACCTCCATGTTCTTTGTTATGCTCCACAAATAAGTGAAACCATATGATCCTTGACTCTCTCTGCTTGACTTATTTCGCTCAGCATAATCTCTTCCAGTCCCGTCCATGTTGCTACAAAAGTTGGGTATTCATCCTTTCTGATGAAGGCATAATACTCCATCGTGTATATGGACCATATCTTCCTTATCCATTTATCCGTTGAAAGGCATCTTGGTTCTTTCCACAGTTTGGCGACCGTAGCCATTGCTGCAATAAACATTGGGGTAAAGATGGCTCTTCTTTTCACTACATCTGTGTCTTTGGGGTAAATACCCAGCAGTGCAATTGCAGGGTCATAGGGAAGCTCTATTTTTAATTTCTTGAGGAATCTCCACACTGTTCTCCAAAGTGGCTGCACCAACTTGCATTCCCACCAACAGTGTAAGAGGGTTCCCCTTTCTCCACAAACGTTGTTTCCTGTCTTGCTAATTTTGGCCATTCTAACTGGTTTAAGGTGATATCTCAATGAGGTTTTAATTTGAATCTCCCTGATGGCTAGTGATGATGAGCATTTTTTCATGTGTCTGATAGCCATTTGTATGTCCTCATTGGAGAAGTGTCTGTTCATATCTTCTGCCCGTTTTTGGATATGATTATCTGTTTTGTGTGTGTTGAGTTTGAGGAGTTCTTTATAGATCCTGGATATCAACCTTTTGTCTGTATTGTCATTTGCAAATATCTTCTCCCATTCCATGGGTTGCCTTTTTGTTTTGTTGACTGTTTCCTTTGCTGTGCAGAAGCGTTTGATCTTGATGAAGTCCCAAAAGTTCATTTTCGCTTTTGTTTCCTTTGCCTTTGGAGACCTATCTTGAAAGAAGTTGCTGTGGCTGATATCGAAGAGGTTACTGTCTATGTTCTCCTCTAGGATTCTGATGGATTCCTGTCTCACGTTGAGGTCTTTTATCTATTTTGAGTTTATCTTTGTGTACGGTGTAAGAGAATCAACTTACCGTGTTTTTAAGAAAGTAGATATATATGGATTTGCTACAGCACTATAATTATACATCCATTGGTTCACTTATTCTGAACACATTCATGTACTAAATGGTTTATACAGATAAAGAAAAAAACATAAAAAATAATGCAGATGGAAATGTTGTTCTGACAAATATCTTACTTCTCATTAAACAGATTACTTCTGACCAGAAAGAAAACGAGCACACTCATACAAGAGCAGGACTACCAAACACAAGAAAGAGGCACAAACTCGTGTGTACCTGGGCATTGGGCTCTGTAGTAAGCCTGGAATTCTGTTTGGCAGAGGTAGGCAAAGGAGGATTTCCATGATGCTGGATGCTTTATCAAACTGTGGTCACAAGAGCACAGTGTCCAGACATGACTGTCACAGGGGGAGTCCAAGCACAGGCCAAAAAAAACCTAGGGCTACCAAATCCAGGACCAAGCCAATCATTCCCATAAAATGCAAATTTAAGAAGCCAGTGTGCCGCTGAGTGGTTGTACATTAACAAGACATGAATTCCACAGTGCAGAATTACCAAGGCATGAATTCCACAGTGGAGAAATAATTCCCATTCATGGGAGATCAAAGAAAATGCATTGGTTTTCAGGAATTCCATTCTTCACTTAGATATCCAGGGTTATCAAGGCCGACCAAAGGTCATGCTAAAAGCATCAAATGTTGAAGATTGGTGAATCATGGCCACACTGCAGGAGCCCCAGAGCAGTGAGCTTTGACAGCTGACCAATCCCTCTCTCCAGGGACCTTACGAGAGCTCTGTGTACTGGGCCACATACTGGGACCTGCCTCAGCAAGGCTAGGCTCCCATGGGAGGCATGATCTCTGTTGTTTTCAGCTGCCCAGGGATGGGCATTTGTGCTCCTATACACTGTTCCTTCCTTTCAGTCCCATGTAGTTTGAGGGTAAGCCTCAGGCCTGGCAACTCCCTGCTAGGCCTTCAGTAATGGCAGCTTCTGGCTGCAGGGCATGCCCTGGAGCACGGCATTTTCACAGCTGGCCAATCACTCTATCCTTAGAACCCGTCCCAGTGGAGGATCCCACATTTAGGGCCAAGTCTTACTTGGCTAAGCCCCTCCAAGAGGTCCAAAGTCTCCTGAGCCATGGGGCATGCAGCTCTACAGTAATACCAACTTGTAAGCAGGTTCTAGTGGGCAGCGACCTCATGCTTCACCACTGGCTTAGTTGGGTCAATGAGAGCTTATATTGTCTCAGTGAGAGTGACGATGACCTAAAAATTATGCTCGATAGGATTATGCTGAAACCCAATGCAGGGGACCATGTAAGGGTCAGCATCCCCCAGATCGTCTGGGCCCTGGGGAAGAATTGCAGTTGGGGGCTTGAGGCAAATGATCTCTTGAGTCTCCCCACTGTGACCCTGGTTTTCTTGTGGGCCTCCAGGTGCCCATGAGGTGTTCAGGCATTTGGCCTGGCCTATCACCACATTTCTCCTACCAAGACAACCCCTAGGAAGGCATTGCTTAGAAACCCTGGTCTCCTCGAGTCATTCAGCAGGCCTTGATCAACAATTCCTTATCATAGCCTCAATCAAGAGAGGTGAGGGGAAGCCTTCAGCTTAGAGAGAAGCCACAGATGCCGTTGGGATGGGTTCAGGGAACCCACATCAGGGCATTGGCTCAGGCAATGGCATTGGCCTAGAGTGGGGGCACTCATTTTCCAGACGGCATTGACTTTCTCATGAACATCTACCCTTGAGCTATCCCATGTGCAGGGGAAGTGAAAAGTTGGCCGAGTCACAGACATGAATTCAAAAGGGTGGGAATGCTGCTGTAGGCCTGTGTGCATCTGAGAGTTCCTGATGTCTACAGGTGTGGACTGTGGAACATCAGGATGGTGGATGTGGGCCCTAGGGATCAGAGGCCTCTGTCTCCTTCAGCTACACGTGGTTCCTCAAGCCCCAATTGTTCCCATGCTTCCCAAAAGTGGAGAGGTCAGACCCCCTGTCACATGCAACTGACTCCCAAACAGTTTGGGGCACTGTAAACCTGCTTAACACACCACTCTCTGATTTCTTGTGCTCATGATACAGAAAGGTTCCACCAGACCTTGGTGAGGAAAACATGAGTCCCAGATGATAGCAGGCATTGGGCCTGGGCCTCTAGCCCAGGCCATCAACACTTCAGAGTGTGTATCTGGGGAAGTGGTGCAACAGGATAAGAGTCAAGACCTACCTCCAGGGCAAGCCATGGACACCCTGAATTGTTCTTGTGGTGGATAGTGGCTAAGGATTCATTCCTCAGGGATGGAGGACCTGGGTGCCAGGGCAAAATTTGGTATTGAGCGTCAAGGCCTGGTTCTGGGAAGCAGAGATAGCCCAATCCATGGGAGGGTGACAGTTCACACAAACTAGCAGAGCTGGCAACCTTCTCTTGACAACTATTTAGAGAGGGGCAGAGTTCTCAAGAACTCAGTGTGCCGGGCCATATACTGAAACCTGACTCAGCAATAGTAAGATCAGGAGGGAGATATGGTTTCTATCAAGCAGGCTTGCCGAGGAATGGGCATTGGTGACCCAGGATCCTAGCCTCTTGTGGATCCAAGAACTGTGCCAGTCAGGAAAAGACCGGGCCAACATGTGAAAATCCTTTGGGAATGGAAGAACATGGTCCTGTGGCATGAGATCTGAAAAATGGCATGTGGAAAGCCAGAATATCAGTTTCTCCTTGAACTCACATACACAGTCAAGGATCCTTCCAGGAAGGACAATAATCATTGGGAACATAGCACCAGGAGGACCAAAGTCTCTAGTCCCCAGAGCATGACATTCGATAAAAAACACCCACAGTAAGCAGGATCTGATGGGCAGGGAATTCACGAGTCGCCTCCGGCATTCCTGGGTCAATGATGAGAACTCATATGGTCTGGAAGAGCGATGATGACCTAAAAATCCTGCTCAATAGGGTTATGCTGAGGCCCAGGGCAGGCGTCTGTGCTGGGATCAGCAACCCCAGACCCTCGGAAGCCTGGAGATGTACCGCAGTTGGGGGCTTGAAGCAAACGAACCCTCACAGCTCCCCATGCTGCCCCTGGCCTGTCTGTGCCCATCAGGGGTCCCCTCGAGGTCTTGAGGCATTCCACCTGGACTCCAGACCCAATCCAACTCCCAGGACAACTCCCTGGGCGCCATGGCTTAGGAATCCTTGTCTCCTTGTGTCTTTCAGCGGGCCACGGGCGCCAGGATTTCGGTGCAGCATGACCCAAGAGAGGTGAGTGAAAGACTCTGGGCCATCAGGGAGATGCGAGGTGACATGGGCATGGTCTGCGAAGACAGAATCCCAGGAGGGGGTCTGGCTCCATCATTGTGATAGGGATTGGGGCTGTGGTTGTCCACACAGTGTTGACTTGCCAATGAAGAGCCACGCTTCAGCCATCCCACGTGCAGGGAATGGGAAAGTTGGGCCGGGTCACTGGTGAGGACTGGGTCCTGGGGGGATGCCGCCGTAGTCCCACGTGCACCTGAGGCCTCCTTGTATCTCCGCTTGTGTCCTGTGCACCCGTGAAGAGAGTGGATGTGAGACCCTTGGCGTCAGGGGCCTCTGTAAACTTCAGCGAGTGGTTGTTCCTCCAGCCTGCCCAAGTGGATGGTCCTTGGGCTGGAGAGGGCAGAGCTCCTGATGCATGCACCAGATGCCTGAGGATGGGCGGAACCTGGGAGGCTGCTGAAGTACAGAACTCAATGATTCCTTGAGTTCATGAGTCAGCAAGGTTCCACTGGCCCAGGGGAAGAATGGGCGAGACACAGGCCACAGCAGGCAATAAGATTGAGCCAGTCCTTTGAGGGTCCCAGAGGAAGGGCCGGCACAGGGTTAGATTCAGGAACCTCCTGCAGGGTGGGCCATGGTCTCCTGCCTTGCACTAGTTAGTGGGAGAGTGTGACCCGCGATTCCCTCTTTAGCCCTGGGTGATGTAGGCACGTGGGCCACCTTGGCAGTGAGTGCCAGGGCCTGTGGTCACATGAGCACCACAGTCCCAATGTGTGGAAGGCGCCCTTCTTGCCCTAATTCTGGGGCCACCATAATTTGCTGGGGGCCCTGGTAGATATCAGGGGAGGAATCCAAAGATCGGTGTTCCAGGCCATGTTTTGGGGCCATTCTCATTAAATGGAGCCTCCCAAGGGGGAGCAGATCTCCATGGATTTGGGAAAGCCAGGGATGGGCAGCGGGTCCCTTCTGTCCAGCTCGCTGCCGGCAGACCTGAGCCCTGGGTGGGTGATCCTCCCGCCTAGATATCAACGGCCAGGGCTTTGGACGGGAGAATTCGATGCTGCATGGCACGGACACAGAGCAGGCCATCTGACAGCCGGCCTCTCCCTCTCTCCTTAGGCCCCCATCCCCAAGCGAGGATCTGGCCCTGACCACCAAGTCTTGCATCCCCTAACCCCACCGACAGGTGCACCTGCGGGTGCCGACGGGGTGTTCTGGAATTCCAGCTGGTCTACCGACCCAGGCCTCTTCCCCGGACAGATGCCCCAGAGCCATGGCTTAGACACCCTTGTCTCCTTGTCAAGGTTCGTGGTGCGTCGCCCACCAGGAGAGGTGAGCAGAAGCCTCTGGGCTCCGAGGGAGGCTCCAGAACCCTTGGCCTGGCATCGGGAAGCGGGGACCCCAGCAGAGATTCCGCAGCTGGGCCTGGGCTGGGGATGCGGGTCCTCATTGTCCGAATGGCGCCGAAGTCCCCTGAGCGTGTGCCCCTGAGCCATCCCAGGGGCAGGGAAACACGAAACCTGGGCCGGGTGGCTGACAAGGCCTGGAAAGCTCCGGTTGGCCGCCCAGGCCCAGATGCACCCAAGGCCTCCTGATAAATTGCGGCGTGTCCGGAGGGCCCAGAAAGGTAGTGGACGTGAGACCCGTGGTCTCAGAGGACACTGTGCTCTTCAGCAACACCTTGTTGCTCAAGGACCGGACCTTGGCAAGTTTCTGTGGGCTGCACTGGCCTGAGCTCCTCTCCCGTCCTGCAGAAGCCCAAGGAGTTTGGGGCCCCGGGAGGCCACTTCCGAAGAGCCCACGATGATTCATTGAGCTCGCCAGACGGCAAGGTTCCACTGGGGTGGGGGGCGGAAACTGCGCGACCCAGGCCACAGCAGCTGTTGGGCATGAGCCTCTAACCTGAGACTCTCAACCACCCGGGATAGGGTCGTGATGAAGCAGCACTGCACGGGTCCAGTCAGGTAACTCGTCCAGAGCGGCCAGCGGGCGGTGTGCCTTGCTGTCGTGGTGGAGAGTGACCTGGCTTTCCCCGCTCAGCCATGGGGGAGCCCGGGGCCCCGGCAACCTGGGGCTTTTCTGAGCAAGGGGAGGCTCCCACGGGGGCCCGGATCTCCGTGGATTTGGGAAGGCCAGGGATGGGCAGCGGGTCCCTTGTGTCCTGCCCCTTGCCCGCGGACCCGAGCCCTGGTTGGGTCAGCCGCCCGCCTGGACAGCACCGGCCAGGGCTTCGGGCTGGAGAGTTCTTGGCGGCATGGCACGGGCCACCGAGCACGCCATTCCGACGGCCGGCCTCTCCCTCTCTCCTTAGGCCCCCATCCCCAAGCGAGGATCTGGCCCTGACCACCAAGTCTTGCATCGCCCAGCCCCGCCGCCAGGTCCCATGCCTCAGGAAGCCGGGGTATGGCGCTGTCCTGAGAGCAGCCTCGGTAAGCACCTTCTGGGTGGTAGGGGACCTCCCGCGTCGCCTCGGGCGTGCTTGGGTCAATGATGAGAACTCATATGGTCTCGAAGAGCGATGATGACCTAAAAATCATGTTCAATAGGATTACGCTGAGGCCGAAGGCAGGGGACCGTGCCGGGGTCAGCCTCCCCCAGACCGTCGGGACAGCGAGGGTGTGCTGCAGGTGGCCACGGGAGGAGAACCACCTCTCGAGGCTCTCTGCTGTGGCCCCCGGACGTCGGTGCACCTGCGGGTGCTGACGGGGTGTTCTGGCGTTCCAGCTGGTCTACCGACCCAGGCCTCTTCCCCGGACAGCTGCCCGAGAGCCAGGGCTTAGCCACCCTTGTGTCCTTGTGTCTTTCAGCGGGCCTGGCTGGCAAGGTTCTAGGCGCGACTCCCACGAGGAGAGATGAGCGGAAGCCTCTGGGCTCCGAGGGAGGCCCCAGACCCCTTGGCCTGGCATCGGGAAGCGGGGACCCCAGCAGGGACTCCGCAGCTGGGCCTGGGCTGGGGATGCGGGTCCTCATTGTCCGGACGGCACTGAAGTCCCCGTGAGCGTGTGCCCCTGAGCCATCCCAGGGGCAGGGAACACGAAACGTGGGCCGGGGGGCTGACAAGGCCTGGAAAGCGCGGGCTGGCCGCCCAAGGCCCAGGTGCACCCAAGGCCTCCTGATCAATTGCGGCGTGTCCGGCGGGGCCCAGAAAGGTAGTGGACTTGAGACCCGTGGTCTTGGAGGCCACTGTGCCCTTCAGCAACACCTTGTTGCTCAAGGCCCGGCCCATGGCAGGTTTCGGCGGGCTGCACTGGCCCGAGCTCCTGTCCCGTCCTGCAGACGACCAAGGCGTTTGGGGCCCCGGGAGGCCACTTCCGAAGAGCCCACAAGGATTCGTTGAGCTGGCCAGACGGCACGGTTCCACTGGGGCGGGGGGCAGAAACTGCACGTCCCAGGCCACAGCAGCCGTTGGGCCTCAGCTTCTCACCTGAGACTCTCAAGCACCCGGGATAGGGTGGTGGTGAAGCGGCACTACACGGGCCGAGTCAGGTCCCTCGTCCAGAGCGGCCAGCGGGCGGTGTGCCTTGCTGCCGTGGTGGAGAGTGACCTGGCTTTCCCCGCTCGGCCGTGGGGGAGCCCTGGGCCCCGGCAACCTTTGGCTTCCAGGGCAGGGACTCAGGTCCTTGGATCCCAGGTGGCTCAAGGAGAGGGTGGGCGGCGTCCTGGCCAAACCTCCCGGGCCGCCGCTCTTGGTTCGCCACTCCGGGAGACAGCGGGGACCGGCCAAAGCCCTGTGGTCCATGCCATGGCCAGGGGCCGTTCTCCAGAAGGCTGGGCTCCCACAGGGACCACGGTCTCCATTGCTTTGGGATGCCCCGGAAAGGGCAGCCGGGCCCTTGGGCCCGGCTCCTTCCTGGCGGACACCTGCCATGGTTGGCTCCGAACTCTGCCGGGCCCCCAGTGGCCAGGACTCCGGGAAAGGGGGCCCTGGGCCGCACGGCACGTGCTTCAGACCAGGACGTTTGGACAGCTGGTCTCTCCGTCTCTCCTTAGAAACCCATCCACAATCGAGAAGCTCGCCCAGATGAGCACGTCTTGCTTGGCCCCGCCCTGCCCAGAGGTCTCAGGTATCAGGACCCGGGGGCATGGACGCTGTGCGGAATGCAGCCCCGGTAAGCAGCTTCGGGGTGCCCCGAGGCCGCACGCATCGCCACCAGCTTGCTTGGGTCAGTGATGAGAACTCAAGTGGTCTCGAAGAGCGATGATGACCTAAAAATCATGCTCAATAGGTTACGCTGAGGCCCAAGACAGGCGTCTGTGCCGGGATCAGCCTCCCCCAGACCCTGGGGACCCTGGAGGTGCGCCGCAGTTGTGGGCGTGAGGCCATCGTACCCTCGGGGCTCCCCGTGCTGGCCCTGGCCTGTCTGTGCCCGTCAGGGGTCCGCTCGAGGTCGTGAGGCGTTCCGCCCGGCCTCCGGACCCAATCCACCTCGCAGGACAGCTCCCTCGGTGCCATTGCTTAGGAGACCGTTGCCCCTTGTGTCTTTCAGCGGGCCTCGGGGGCCGGAACTTGGTGCGGCGTGACCCAAGAGAGGTGAGTGGAAGACTCTGGGCCTGCAGGGAGATGCCAGGCGCCATGGGCATTGTCCGCGGAGCCCGGATCCCCGCACGGGCCCCGGCTCCAGCACTGTGCTAGGGATGGGGGCTGTGGTGGCCCACACAGCGTTGACATGCCCATGCACAGCCGCCCTTCAGCAATCCCACGTGCAGGGAATGGGAAAGTTGGGCCAGGTAACTGGCAACGACTGGGGGCAGGGGGCACGCCGCCATCGTCTCACATGGACCTGAGGCCTCCTTGTAAGTCCAGCTGAGTCCTGTGCGCCCGAGAAGAGAGCGGACGTGAGTCCCTTGGTGTCAGGGCCCTCTGTCCCCTTCAGCGAGTGGTTGTCGCTCGAGTCACCCCAGCCGATGGTTCTGGGGCTGGAGAGGGCAGAGCTCATGAAGAATGCAGCAGACGCCCAAGTGTAAGCAGGGCACGGGAGGCTGCTGAAGTACAGCCCTCGAATGTTTCCTCGGATTTCCCGAGTCAGCAAGGTTTCCCTGGCCCAGGGGAAGAGTGGCGAGCCCCGGGCCACAGCAGGCCAGGGGGGCTGAGCCTGTCCTCTGAGGCCCCCAGAGGAAGCGCCGCCACAAGGGGAGAGTCAGGACCCTCCTGCAGGGCGGGCCGCGGTCTCCTGCCTTGCGCTGCTTGGTGGGAGACGGTGAGACGCGATTCCCTTTTTCGCCCTGGGCGATCAGGGCCTGGGGGCCACCGTTGGCTGCGAGTGCCAGGGCCCGGGTCCCTAGACCACCGCGGTCCCCATGTGTGGGAAGGCGTCCTTCGGGCCCTCACGTCCGGGTGCGCCACGCTTTGCTTGGGGCCCCGACAGACATCGGAGGAGCACTGGAAATCCCTGTGCTCCAGGCCATGCTCTGGGGCCTTTCCTAGCAAGGGGAGGCTCCCACGGGGGCCCGGATCTCCGTGGATTTGGGAAGGCCAGGGATGGGCAGCGGGTCCCTTGTGTCCTGCCCCTTGCCCGCGGACCCGAGCGCTGGGTGGGTCAGCCGCACGCCTGGACAGCACCGGCCAGGGCTTCGGGCTGGAGAGTTCTTGGCGGCATGGCACGGGCCACCGAGCACGCCGTTCCGACGGCCGGCCTACCCCTCTCTCCTTAGGCCCCCATCCCCAAGCGAGGATCTGGCCCTGACCACCAAGTCTTGCATCGCCCAGCCCCGCCGCCAGGTCCCATGCCTCAGGAAGCCGGGGTATGGCGCTGTCCTGGGAGCAGCCTCGGTAAGCAGCTTCTGGGTGGTAGGGGACCTCCCATGTCGCCTCGGGCGTGCTTGGGTCAATGATGAGAACTCATATGGTCTCGAAGCGCAATGATGCCCTAAAAATCATGCTCAATAGGATTACGCTGAGGCCCAAGGCAGGGGACCGTGCCGGGGTCAGCCTCCCCCAGAGCGTCGGGGCACTGAGGGTGTGCTGCAGGTGGCCGCGGGAGGAGAACCACCTCTCGAGGCTCTCTGCTGTGGCCCCCGGACGTCGGTGCACCTGCGGGTGCCGACGGGGTGTTCTGGCGTTCCTGCTGGTCTACAGACCCAGGCCTCTTCCCCGGACAGCTGCCCGAGAGCCAGGGCTTAGCCACCCTTGTGTCCTTGTGTCTTTCAGCAGGCCTGGCTGGCAAGGTTCTTGGCGTGTCTCCCACCAGGAGAGGTGAGTGGAAGCCTCTGGGCTCCGAGGGAGGCCCCAGACCCCTTGGCCTGACATCGGGAAGCGGGGACCCCAGCGGGGACTCCGCAGGTGGGCCTGGGCTGGGGATGCGGGTCCTCATTGTCCGGATGGCACCGACGTCCCCGTGAGCGTGTGCCCCTGAGCCATCCCAGGGGCAGGGATCGCGAAACGTGGGCCGAGGGGCTGACAAGGCCTGGAAAGCGCGGGCTGGCCGCCCAAGGCCCAGGTGCACCCGAGGCCTCCTGATCAATTGTGGCGTGTCCGGGGGGCCCAGAAAGGTAGTGGACGTGAGACCCGTGGTCTCGGAGGCCACTGTGCCCGTCAGCAACACCTTGTTGCTCAAGGCCCGGCCCATGGCAGGTTTCTGCGGGCTGCACTGGCCCGAGCTCCTATCCCGTCCTGCAGACGACCAAGGCGTTTGGGGCCCCGGGAGGCCACTTCCGAAGAGCCCACGAGGATTGGTTGAGCTGGCCAGACGTCACGGTTCCATGGGAGCGGGGGGGCAGAAACTGCACGTCCCAGGCCACAGCAGCCGTTAGGCCTCAGCCTCTCACCTGAGACTCTCAGGCACCCGGGATAGGGTGGTGGTGAAGCGGCACTGCACGGGCCGAGTCAGGTCCCTCGTCCAGAGCGGCCAGCGGGCGGTGTGCCTTGCTGCCGTGGTGGAGAGTGACCTGGCTTTCCCCGCTCGGCCGTGGGGGAGCCCTGGGCCCCGGCAACCTTTGGCTTCCAGGGCAGGGGCTCAAGTCCTTGGATCCCAGGTGGCTCCAGGAGAGGGTGGGCGGCGTCCTGGCCAAACCTCCCGGGCCGCCGCTCTTGGCTCGCCACTCCGGGAGACAGCGGGGACCCGGCCAAAGCCCTGTGGTCCATGCCATGGTCAGGGGCCGTTCTCCAGAAGGCTGGGCTCCCACAGGGACCACGGTCTCCATTGCCTTGGGATGCCCCGGAAAGGGCAGCCGGGCCCTTGGGCCCGGCTCCTTCCTGGCGGACACCTGCCATGGTTGGCTCCGAACTCTGCCTGTCCCCCAGTGGCCAGGACTCCGGGAAAGGGGTCCCTGGGCCGCACGGCAGGCGCTTCAGACCAGGACGTTTGGACAGCTGGTCTCTCCTTAGAAACTCATCCACAATCGAGAAGCTCGCCCAGATGAGCACGTCTTGCTTGGCCCCGCCCTGCCCAGAGGTCTCACGTCTCAGGACCCGGGGGCATGGACGCGGTGCGGAATGCAGCCCCGGTAAGCAGCTTCGGGGTGCCCCGAGGCTGCACGCATCGCCACCAGCTTGCTTGGGTCAGTGATGAGAACTCAAGTGGTCTCGAAGAGCGATGATGACCTAAAAATCATGCTCAATAGGATTACGCTGAGGCCCAAGACAGGCGTCTGTGCCGGGATCAGCCTCCCCCAGACCCTGGGGACCCTGGAGGTGCGCCGCAGTTGTGGGCGTGAGGCCATCGTAACCTCGGGGCTCCCCGTGCTGGCCCTGGCTGTCTGTGCCCGTCAGGGGTCCGCTCGAGGTCGTGAGGCGTTCCGCCCGGCCTCCGGACCCAATCCACCTCGCAGGACAGCTCCCTCGGTGCCATTGCTTAGGAGACCGTTGCCCCTTGTGTCTTTCAGCGGGCCTCGGGGGCCGGAACTTGGTGCGGCGTGACCCAAGAGAGGTGAGTGGAAGACTCTGGGCCTGCAGGGAGATGCCAGGCGCCATGGGCATTGTCCGCGGAGCCCGGATCCCCGCACGGGCCCCGGCTCCAGCACTGTGCTAGGGATGGGGGCTGTGGTGGCCCACACAGCGTTGACCTGCCCATGCACAGCCGCCCTTCAGCAATCCCACGTGCAGGGAATGGGAAAGTTGGGCCAGGTCACTGGCAACGACTAGGGGCTGGGGGCATGCCGCCGTCGTCCCACATGGACCTGAGGCCTCCTTGTACGTCCAGCTGTGTCCTGTGCGCCCGAGAAGAGAGCGGACGTGAGTCCCTTGGTGTCAGGGCCCTCTGTCCCCTTGAGCGAGTGGTTGTCGCTCGAGTCACCCCAGCCGATGGTTCTGGGGCTGGAGAGGGCAGAGCTCAGGAAGAATGCAGCAGACGCCCAAGTGTAAGCATGGCACGGGAGGCTGCTGAAGTACAGCCCTCGAATGTTTCCTCGGATTTCCCGAGTCAGCAAGGTTTCCCTGGCCGAGGGGAAGAGTGGCGAGCCCCGGGCCACAGCAGGCCAGGGGGCTGAGCCGGTCCTCTGAGGCCCCCAGAGGAAGCGCCGCCACAAGGGGAGAGTCAGGACCCTCCTGCAGGGCGGGCCGCGGTCTCCTGCCTTGCGCTGCTTGGTGGGAGACGGTGAGACGCGATTCCCTTTTTCGCCCTCGGCGATCAGGGCCTGGGGGCCACCGTTGGCTGCGAGTGCCAGGGCCCGGGTCCCTAGACCACCGCGGTCCCCATGTGTGGGAAGGCGTCCTTCGGGCCCTCACTTCCGGGTGCGCCACGCTTTGCTTGGGGCCCCGGCAGACATCGGGGGAGCACTGGAAATCCCTGTGCTCCAGGCCATGCTCTGGGGCCTTTCCTAGCAAGGGGAGGCTCCCACGGGGGCCCGGATCTCCGTGGATTTGGGAAGGCCAGGGATGGGCAGCGGGTCCCTTGTGTCCTGCCCCTTGCCCGCGGACCCGAGCCCTGGGTGGGTCAGCCGCCCGCCTGGACAGCACCGGCCAGGGCTTCGGGCTGGAGAGTTCTTGGCGGCATGGCACGGGCCAGCGAGCACGCCGTTCCGACGGCCGGCCTCCCCCTCCCTCCTTAGGCCGCCATCCCCAAGCGAGGATCTGGCCCTGACCACCAAGTCTTGCATCGCCCAGCCCCGCCGCCAGGTCCCATGCCTCAGGAAGCCGGGGTATGGCGCCGTCCTGAGAGCAGCCTCGGTAAGAAGCTTCTGGGTGGTAGGGGACCTCCCGCGTCGCCTCGGGCGTGCTTGGGTCAATGATGAGAACTCATATGGTCTCGAAGAGCGATGAGGACCTAAAAATCATGCTCAATAGGATTACGCTGAGGCCCAAGGCAGGGGACCGTGCCGGGGTCAGCCTCCCCCAGAGCGTCGGGGCAGTGAGGGTGCGCTGCAGGTGGCCGCGGGAGGAGAACCACCTCTCGAGGCTCTCTGCTGTGGCCCCCGGACGTCGGTGCACCTGCGGGTGCCGACGGGGTGTTCTGGCGTTCCAGCTGGTCTACCGACCCAGGCCTCTTCCCCGGCCAGCTGCCCGAGAGCCAGGGCTTAGCCACCCTTGTGTCCTTGTGTCTTTCAGCGGGCCTGGCTGGCAAGGTTCTTGGCGCGTCTCCCACCAGGAGAGGTGAGCGGAAGCCTCTGGGCTCCGAGGGAGGCCCCAGACCCCTTGGCCTGGCATCGGGAAGCGGGGACCCCAGCAGGGACTCCGCAGCTGGGCCTGGGCTGGGGATGCGGGTCCTCATTGTCCGGACGGCACCGAAGTCCCCGTGAGCGTGTGCCCCTGAGCCATCCCAGGGGCAGGGATCACGAAACGTGGGCCGGGGGGCTGACAAGGCCTGGAAAGCGCGGGCTGGCCGCCCAAGGCCCAGGTGCACCCGAGGCCTCCTGATCAATTGCGGCGTGTCCGGGGGGCCCAGAAAGGGAGTGGATGTGAGACCCGTGGTCTCGGAGGCCACTGTGCCCTTCAGCAACACCTTGTTGCTCAAGGCCCGGCCCATGGCAGGTTTCTGCGGGCTGCACTGGCCCGAGCTCCTGTCCCGTCCTGCAGACGACCAAGGCGTTTGGGGCCCCGGGAGGCCACTTCCGAAGAGCCCACGAGGATTCGTTGAGCTGGCCAGACGGCACGGTTCCACTGGGGCGGGGGGCAGAAACTGCACGTCCCAGGCCACAGCAGCCGTTGGGGCTCAGCCTCTCACCTGAGACTCTCAAGCACCCGGGATAGGGTCGTGGTGAAGCGGCACTGCACGGGCCGAGTCAGGTCCCTCGTCCAGAGCGGCCAGCGGGCGGTGTGCCTTGCTGCCGTGGTGGAGAGTGACCTGGCTTTCCCCGCTCGGCCGTGGGGGAGCCCTGGGCCCCGGCAACCTTTGGCTTCCCGGGCAGGGGCTCAGGTCCTTGGCTCCCAGGTGGCTCCAGGAGAGGGTGGGCGGCGTCCTGGCCAAACCTCCCGGGCCGCCGCTCTTGGCTCGCCACTCCGGGAGACAGCGGGGACCCGGCCAAAGCCCTGTGGTCCATGCCATGGTCAGGGGCCGTTCTCCAGAAGGCTGGGCTCCCACAGGGACCACGGTCTCCATTGCTTTGGGATGCCCCGGAAAGGGCAGCCGGGCCCTTGGGCCCGGCTCCTTCCTGGCGGACACCTGCCATGCTTGGCTCCGAACTCTACCGGGCCCCCAGTGGCCAGGACTCCGGGAAAGGGGGCCCTGGGCCGCACGGCAGGCGCTTCAGACCAGGACGTTTGGACAGCTGGTCTCTCCGTCTCTCCTTAGAAACCCATCCACAATCGAGAAGCTCGCCCAGATGAGCACGTCTTGCTTGGCCCCGCCCTGCCCAGAGGTCTCACGTCTCAGGACCCGGGGGCATGGACGCGGTGCGGAATGCAGCCCCGGTAAGCAGCTTCGGGGTGCCCCGAGGCCGCACGCATCGCCACCAGCTTGCTTGGGTCAGTGATGAGAACTCAAGTGGTCTCGAAGAGCGATGATGACCTAAAAATCATGCTCAATAGGATTACGCTGAGGCCCAAGACAGGCGTCTGTGCCGGGATCAGCCTCCCCCAGACCCTGGGGACCCTGGAGGTGCGCCGCAGTTGTGGGCGTGAGGCCATCGTACCCTCGGGGCTCCCCGTGCTGGCCCTGGCTGTCTGTGCCCGTCAGGGGTCCGCTCGAGGTCGTGAGGCGTTCCGCCCGGCCTCCGGACCCAATCCACCTCGCAGGACAGCTCCCTCGGTGCCATTGCTTAGGAGACCGTTGCCCCTTGTGTCTTTCAGCGGGCCTCGGGGGCCGGAACTTGGTGTGGCATGACCCAAGAGAGGTGAGTGGAAGACTCTGGGCCTGCAGGGAGATGCCAGGCGCCATGGGCATTGTCCGCGGAGCCCGGATCCCCGCACGGGCCCCGGCTCCAGCACTGTGCTAGGGATGGGGGCTGTGGTGGCCCACACAGCGTTGACCTGCCCATGCACAGCCGCCCTTCAGCAATCCCACGTGCAGGGAATGGGAAAGTTGGGCCAGGTCACTGGCAACGACTGGGGGCTGGGGGCATGCCGCCGTCGTCCCACATGGACCTGAGGCCTCCTTGTACGTCCAGCTGTGTCCTGTGCGCCCGAGAAGAGAGCGGACGTGAGTCCCTTGGTGTCAGGGCCCTCTGTCCCCTTGAGCGAGTGGTTGTCGCTCGAGTCACCCCAGCCGATGGTTCTGGGGCTGGAGAGGGCAGAGCTCATGAAGAATGCAGCAGACGCCCAAGTGTAAACAGAGCCTGGGAGGCTGCTGAAGTACAGCCCTGGAATGTTTCCTCCGATTTCCCGAGTCAGCAAGGGTTCCCTGGCCCAGGGGAAGAGTGGCGAGCCCCGGGCCACAGCAGGCCATGGGGCTGAGCCTGTCCTCTGAGGCCCCCAGAGGAAGCGCCGCCACAAGGGGAGAGTCAGGACCCTCCTGCAGGGCGGGCCGCGGTCTCCTGCCTTGCGCTGCTTGGTGGGAGACGGTGAGACGCGATTCCCTTTTTCGCCCTGGGCGATCAGGGACTGGGGGCCACCGTTGGCTGCGAGTGCCAGGGCCCGGGTCCCTAGACCACCGCGGTCCCCATGTGTGGGAAGGCGTCCTTCGGGCCCTCACGTCCGGGTGCGCCACGCTTTGCTTGGGGCCCCGACAGACATCGGAGGAGCACTGGAAATCCCTGTGCTCCAGGCCATGCTCTGGGGCCTTTCCTAGCAAGGGGAGGCTCCCACGGGGGCCCGGATCTCCGTGGATTTGGGAAGGCCAGGGATGGGCAGCGGGTCCCTTGTGTCCTGCCCCTTGCCCGCGGACCTGAGCCCTGGGTGGGTCAGCCGCCCGCCTGGACAGCACCGGCCAGGGCTTCGGGCTGGAGAGTTCTTGGCGGCATGGCACGGGCCAGCGAGCACGCCGTTCCGACGGCCGGCCTCCCCCTCCCTCCTTAGGCCCCCATCCCCAAGCGAGGATCTGGCCCTGACCACCAAGTCTTGCATCGCCCAGCCCCGCCGCCAGGTCCCATGCCTCAGGAAGCCGGGGTATGGCGCTGTCCTGAGAGCAGCCTCGGTAAGCAGCTTCTGGGTGGTAGGGGACCTCCCGCGTCGCCTCGGGCGTGCTTGGGTCAATGATGAGAACTCATATGGTCTCGAAGAGCGATGATGACCTAAAAATCATGCTCAATAGGATTACGCTGAGGCCCAAGGCAGGGGACCGTGCCGGGGTCAGCCTCCCCCAGAGCGTCGGGGCAGTGAGGGTGCGCTGCAGGTGGCCGCGGGAGGAGAACCACCTCTCGAGGCTCTCTGCTGTGGCCCCCGGACGTCGGTGCACCTGCGGGTGCCGACGGGGTGTTCTGGCGTTCCAGCTGGTCTACCGACCCAGGCCTCTTCCCCGGACAGCTGCCCGAGAGCCAGGGCTTAGCCACCCTTGTGTCCTTGTGTCTTTCAGCGGGCCTGGCTGGCAAGGTTCTTGGCGCGTCTCCCACCAGGAGAGGTGAGCGGAAGCCTCTGGGCTCCGAGGAAGGCCCCAGACCCCTTGGCCTGGCATCGGGAAGCGGGGACCCCAGCAGGGACTCCGCAGCTGGGCCTGGGCTGGGGATGCGGGTCCTCATTGTCCGGACGGCACCGAAGTCCCCGTGAGCGTGTGCCCCTGAGCCATCCCAGGGGCAGGGATCGCGAAACGGGGGCCGGGGGGCTGACAAGGCCTGGAAAGCGCGGGCTGGCCGCCCAAGGCCCAGGTGCACCCGAGGCCTCCTGATCAATTGCGGCGTGTCCGGGGGGCCCAGAAAGGGAGTGGACGTGAGACCCGTGGTCTCGGAGGCCACTGTGCCCTTGAGCAACACCTTGTTGCTCAAGGCCCGGCCCATGGCAGGTTTCTGCGGGCTGCACTGGCCCGAGCTCCTGTCCCGTCCTGCAGACGACCAAGGCGTTTGGGGCCCCGGGAGGCCACTTCCGAAGAGCCCACGAGGATTCGTTGAGCTGGCCAGACGGCACGGTTCCACTGGGGCGGGGGGCAGAAACTGCACGTCCCAGGCCACAGCAGCCGTTGGGGCTCAGCCTCTCACCTGAGACTCTCAAGCACCCGGGATAGGGTCGTGGTGAAGCGGCACTGCACGGGCCGAGTCAGGTCCCTCGTCCAGAGCGGCCAGCGGGCGGTGTGCCTTGCTGCCGTGGTGGAGAGTGACCTGGCTTTCCCCGCTCGGCCGTGGGGGAGCCCTGGGCCCCGGCAACCTTTGGCTTCCCGGGCAGGGGCTCAGGTCCTTGGCTCCCAGGTGGCTCCAGGAGAGGGTGGGCGGCGTCCTGGCCAAACCTCCCGGGCCGCCGCTCTTGGCTCGACACTCCGGGAGACAGCGGGGACCCGGCCAAAGCCCTGTGGTCCATGCCATGGTCAGGGGCCGTTCTCCAGAAGGCTGGGCTCCCACAGGGACCACGGTCTCCATTGCTTTGGGATGCCCCGGAAAGGGCAGCCGGGCCCTTGGGCCCGGCTCCTTCCTGGCGGACACCTGCCATGCTTGGCTCCGAACTCTGCCGGGCCCCCAGTGGCCAGGACTCCGGGAAAGGGGGCCCTGGGCCGCATGGCAGGCGCTTCAGACCAGGACGTTTGGACAGCTGGTCTCTCCGTCTCTCCTTAGAAACCCATCCACAATCGAGAAGCTCGCCCAGATGAGCACGTCTTGCTTGGCCCCGCCCTGCCCAGAGGTCTCACGTCTCAGGACCCGGGGGCATGGACGCTGTGCGGAATGCAGCCCCGGTAAGCAGCTTCGGGGTGCCCCGAGGCCGCACGCATCGCCACCAGCTTGCTTGGGTCAGTGATGAGAACTCAAGTGGACTCGAAGAGCGATGATGACCTAAAAATCATGCTCAATAGGATTACGCTGAGGCCCAAGACAGGCGTCTGTGCCGGGATCAGCCTCCCCCAGACCCTGGGGACCCTGGAGGTGCGCCGCAGTTGTGGGCGTGAGGCCATCGTACCCTCGGGGCTCCCCGTGCTGGCCCTGGCCTGTCTGTGCCCGTCAGGGGTCCGCTCGAGGTCGTGAGGCGTTCCGCCCGGCCTCCGGACCCAATCCACCTCGCAGGACAGCTCCCTCGGTGCCATTGCTTAGGAGACCGTTGCCCCTTGTGTCTTTCAGCGGGCCTCGGGGGCCGGAACTTGGTGTGGCGTGACCCAAGAGAGGTGAGTGGAAGACTCTGGGCCTGCAGGGAGATGCCAGGCGCCATGGGCATTGTCCGCGGAGCCCGGATCCCCGCACGGGCCCCGGCTCCAGCACTGTGCTAGGGATGGGGGCTGTGGTGGCCCACACAGCGTTGACCTGCCCATGCACAGCCGCCCTTCAGCAATCCCACGTGCAGGGAATGGGAAAGTTGGGCCAGGTCACTGGCAACGACTGGGGGCTGGGGGCATGCCGCCGTCGTCCCACATGGACCTGAGGCCTCCTTGTACGTCCAGCTGTGTCCTGTGCGCCCGAGAAGAGAGCGGACGTGAGTCCCTTGGTGTCAGGGCCCTCTGTCCCCTTCAGCGAGTGGTTGTCGCTCGAGTCACCCCAGCCGATGGTTCTGGAGAGGGCTGGAGAGGGCAGAGCTCATGAAGAATGCAGCAGACGCCCAAGTGTAAGCAGAGCCTGGGAGGCTGCTGAAGTACAGCCCTGGAATATTTCCTCCGATTTCCCGAGTCAGCAAGGGTTCCCTGGCCCAGGGGAAGAGTGGCGAGCCCCGGGCCACAGCAGGCCATGGGGCTGAGCCTGTCCTCTGAGGCCCCCAGAGGAAGCGCCGCCACAAGGGGAGAGTCAGGACCCTCCTGCAGGGCGGGCCGCGGTCTCCTGCCTTGCGCTGCTTGGTGGGAGACGGTGAGACGCGATTCCCTTTTTCGCCCTGGGCGATCAGGGCCTGGGGGCCACCGTTGGCTGCGAGTGCCAGGGCCCGGGTCCCTAGACCACCGCGGTCCCCATGTGTGGGAAGGCGTCATTCGGGCCCTTACGTCGAGGTGCACCACGCTTTGCTTGGGGCCCCGGCAGACATCGGGGGAGCACTGGAAATCCCTGTGCTCCAGGCCATGCTCTGGGGCCTTTCCTAGCAAGGGGAGGCTCCCACGGGGGCCCGGATCTCCGTGGATTTGGGAAGGCCAGGGATGGGCAGCGGGTCCCTTGTGTCCTGCCCCTTGCCCGCGGACCCGAGCCCTGGGTGGGTCAGCCGCCCGCCTGGACAGCACCGGCCAGGGCTTCGGGCTGGAGAGTTCTTGGCGGCATGGCACGGGCCAGCGAGCACGCCGTTCCGACGGCCGGCCTCCCCCTCTCTCCTTAGGCCCCCATCCCCAAGCGAAGATCTGGCCCTGACCACCAAGTCTTGCATCGCCCAGCCCCGCCGCCAGGTCCCATGCCTCAGGAAGCCGGGGTATGGCGCTGTCCTGAGAGCAGCCTCGGTAAGCAGCTTCTGGGTGGTAGGGGACCTCCCGCGTCGCCTCGGGCGTGCTTGGGTCAATGATGAGAACTCATATGGTCTCGAAGAGCGATGATGACCTAAAAATCATGCTCAATAGGATTACGCTGAGGCCCAAGGCAGGGGACCGTGCCGGGGTCAGCCTCCCCCAGAGCGTCGGGGCAGTGAGGGTGCGCTGCAGGTGGCCGGGGGAGGAGAACCACCTCTTGAGGCTCTCTGCTGTGGCCCCCGGACGTCGGTGCACCTGCGGGTGCCGACGGGGTGTTCTGGCGTTCCAGCTGGTCTACCGACCCAGGCCTCTTCCCCGGACAGCTGCCCGAGAGCCAGGGCTTAGCCACCCTTGTGTCCTTGTGTCTTTCAGCGGGCCTGGCTGGCAAAGGATCTTGGCGCGTCTCCCACCAGGAGAGGTGAGCGGAAGCCTCTGGGCTCCGAGGGAGGCCCCAGACCCCTTGGCCTGGCATCGGGAAGCGGGGACCCCAGCAGGGACTCCGCAGCTGGGCCTGGGCTGGGGATGCGGGTCCTCATTGTCCAGACGGCACCAAAGTCCCCGTGAACGTGTGCCCCTGAGCCATCCCAGGGGCAGGGATCGCGAAACGTGGGCCGGGGGGCTGACAAGGCCTGGAAAGCGCGGGCTGGCCGCCCAAGGCCCAGGTGCACCCGAGGCCTCCTGATCAATTGCGGCGTGTCCGGGGGGCCCAGAAAGGGAGTGGACGTGAGACCCGTGGTCTCGGAGGCCACTGTGCCCTTGAGCAACACCTTGTTGCTCAAGGCCCGGCCCATGGCAGGTTTCTGCGGGCTGCACTGGCCCGAGCTCCTGTCCCGTCCTGCAGACGACCAAGGCGTTTGGGGCCCCGGGAGGCCACTTCCGAAGAGCCCACGAGGATTCGTTGAGCTGGCCAGACGGCACGGTTCCACTGGGGCGGGGGGCAGAAACTGCACGTCCCAGGCCACAGCAGCCGTTGGGGCTCAGCCTCTCACCTGAGACTCTCAAGCACCCGGGATAGGGTCGTGGTGAAGCGGCACTGCACGGGCCGAGTCAGGTCCCTCGTCCAGAGCGGCCAGCGGGCGGTGTGCCTTGCTGCCGTGGTGGAGAGTGACCTGGCTTTCCCCGCTCGGCCGTGGGGGAGCCCTGGGCCCCGGCAACCTTTGGCTTCCCGGGCAGGGGCTCAGGTCCTTGGCTCCCAGGTGGCTCCAGGAGAGGGTGGGCGGCGTCCTGGCCAAACCTCCCGGGCCGCCGCTCTTGGCTCGCCACTCCGGGAGACAGCGGGGACCCGGCCAAAGCCCTGTGGTCCATGCCATGGTCAGGGGCCGTTCTCCAGAAGGCTGGGCTCCCACAGGGACCACGGTCTCCATTGCTTTGGGATGCCCCGGAAAGGGCAGCCGGGCCCTTGGGCCCGGCTCCTTCCTGGCGGACACCTGCCATGCTTGGCTCCGAACTCTGCCGGGCCCCCAGTGGCCAGGACTCCGGGAAAGGGGGCCCTGGGCCGCACGGCAGGCGCTTCAGACCAGGACGTTTGGACAGCTGGTCTCTCCGTCTCTCCTTAGAAACCCATCCACAATCGAGAAGCTCGCCCAGATGAGCACGTCTTGCTTGGCCCCGCCCTGCCCAGAGGTCTCACGTCTCAGGACCCGGGGGCATGGACGCGGTGCGGAATGCAGCCCCGGTAAGCAGCTTCGGGGTGCCCCGAGGCCGCACGCATCGCCACCAGCTTGCTTGGGTCAGTGATGAGAACTCAAGTGGTCTCGAAGAGCGATGATGACCTAAAAATCATGCTCAATAGGATTACGCTGAGGCCCAAGACACCGTCTGTGCCGGGATCAGCCTCCCCCAGACCCTGGGGACCCTGGAGGTGCGCCGCAGTTGTGGGCGTGAGGCCATCGTACCCTCGGGGCTCCCCGTGCTGGCCCTGGCCTGTCTGTGCCCGTCAGGGGTCCGCTCGAGGTCGTGAGGCGTTCCGCCCGGCCTCCGGACCCAATCCACCTCGCAGGACAGCTCCCTCGGTGCCATTGCTTAGGAGACCGTTGCCCCTTGTGTCTTTCAGCAGGCCTCGGGGGCCGGAACTTGGTGCGGCGTGACCCAAGAGAGGTGAGTGGAAGACTCTGGGCCTGCAGGGAGATGCCAGGCGCCATGGGCATTGTCCGCGGAGCCCGGATCCCCGCACGGGCCCCGGCTCCAGCACTGTGCTAGGGATGGGGGCTGTGGTGGCCCACACAGCGTTGACCTGCCCATGCACAGCCGCCCTTCAGCAATCCCACGTGCAGGGAATGGGAAAGTTGGGCCAGGTCACTGGCAACGACTGGGGGCTGGGGGCATGCCGCCGTCGTCCCACATGGACCTGAGGCCTCCTTGTACGTCCAGCTGTGTCCTGTGCGCCCGAGAAGAGAGCGGACGTGAGTCCCTTGGTGTCAGGGCCCTCTGTCCCCTTGAGCGAGTGGTTGTCGCTCGAGTCACCCCAGCCGATGGTTCTGGGGCTGGAGAGGGCAGAGCTCATGAAGAATGCAGCAGACGCCCAAGTGTAAACAGAGCCTGGGAGGCTGCTGAAGTACAGCCCTGGAATGTTTCCTCCGATTTCCCGAGTCAGCAAGGGTTCCCTGGCCCAGGGGAAGAGTGGCGAGCCCCGGGCCACAGCAGGCCATGGGGCTGAGCCTGTCCTCTGAGGCCCCCAGAGGAAGCGCCGCCACAAGGGGAGAGTCAGGACCCTCCTGCAGGGCGGGCCGCGGTCTCCTGCCTTGCGCTGCTTGGTGGGAGACGGTGAGACGCGATTCCCTTTTTCGCCCTGGGCGATCAGGGACTGGGGGCCACCGTTGGCTGCGAGTGCCAGGGCCCGGGTCCCTAGACCACCGCGGTCCCCATGTGTGGGAAGGCGTCCTTCGGGCCCTCACGTCCGGGTGCGCCACGCTTTGCTTGGGGCCCCGACAGACATCGGAGGAGCACTGGAAATCCCTGTGCTCCAGGCCATGCTCTGGGGCCTTTCCTAGCAAGGGGAGGCTCCCACGGGGGCCCGGATCTCCGTGGATTTGGGAAGGCCAGGGATGGGCAGCGGGTCCCTTGTGTCCTGCCCCTTGCCCGCGGACCTGAGCCCTGGGTGGGTCAGCCGCCCGCCTGGACAGCACCGGCCAGGGCTTCGGGCTGGAGAGTTCTTGGCGGCATGGCACGGGCCAGCGAGCACGCCGTTCCGACGGCCGGCCTCCCCCTCCCTCCTTAGGCCCCCATCCCCAAGCGAGGATCTGGCCCTGACCACCAAGTCTTGCATCGCCCAGCCCCGCCGCCAGGTCCCATGCCTCAGGAAGCCGGGGTATGGCGCTGTCCTGAGAGCAGCCTCGGTAAGCAGCTTCTGGGTGGTAGGGGACCTCCCGCGTCGCCTCGGGCGTGCTTGGGTCAATGATGAGAACTCATATGGTCTCGAAGAGCGATGATGACCTAAAAATCATGCTCAATAGGATTACGCTGAGGCCCAAGGCAGGGGACCGTGCCGGGGTCAGCCTCCCCCAGAGCGTCGGGGCAGTGAGGGTGCGCTGCAGGTGGCCGCGGGAGGAGAACCACCTCTCAAGGCTCTCTGCTGTGGCCCCCGGACGTCGGTGCACCTGCGGGTGCCGACGGGGTGTTCTGGCGTTCCAGCTGGTCTACCGACCCAGGCCTCTTCCCCGGACAGCTGCCCGAGAGCCAGGGCTTAGCCACCCTTGTGTCCTTGTGTCTTTCAGCGGGCCTGGCTGGCAAGGTTCTTGGCGCGTCTCCCACCAGGAGAGGTGAGCGGAAGCCTCTGGGCTCCGAGGAAGGCCCCAGACCCCTTGGCCTGGCATCGGGAAGCGGGGACCCCAGCAGGGACTCCGCAGCTGGGCCTGGGCTGGGGATGCGGGTCCTCATTGTCCGGACGGCACCGAAGTCCCCGTGAGCGTGTGCCCCTGAGCCATCCCAGGGGCAGGGATCGCGAAACGTGGGCCGGGGGGCTGACAAGGCCTGGAAAGCGCGGGCTGGCCGCCCAAGGCCCAGGTGCACCCGAGGCCTCCTGATCAATTGCGGCGTGTCCGGGGGGCCCAGAAAGGGAGTGGACGTGAGACCCGTGGTCTCGGAGGCCACTGTGCCCTTGAGCAACACCTTGTTGCTCAAGGCCCGGCCCATGGCAGGTTTCTGCGGGCTGCACTGGCCCGAGCTCCTGTCCCGTCCTGCAGACGACCAAGGCGTTTGGGGCCCCGGGAGGCCACTTCCGAAGAGCCCACGAGGATTCGTTGAGCTGGCCAGACGGCACGGTTCCACTGGGGCGGGGGGCAGAAACTGCACGTCCCAGGCCACAGCAGCCGTTGGGGCTCAGCCTCTCACCTGAGACTCTCAAGCACCCGGGATAGGGTCGTGGTGAAGCGGCACTGCACGGGCCGAGTCAGGTCCCTCGTCCAGAGCGGCCAGCGGGCGGTGTGCCTTGCTGCCGTGGTGGAGAGTGACCTGGCTTTCCCCGCTCGGCCGTGGGGGAGCCCTGGGCCCCGGCAACCTTTGGCTTCCCGGGCAGGGGCTCAGGTCCTTGGCTCCCAGGTGGCTCCAGGAGAGGGTGGGCGGCGTCCTGGCCAAACCTCCCGGGCCGCCGCTCTTGGCTCGCCACTCCGGGAGACAGCGGGGACCCGGCCAAAGCCCTGTGGTCCATGCCATGGTCAGGGGCCGTTCTCCAGAAGGCTGGGCTCCCACAGGGACCACGGTCTCCATTGCTTTGGGATGCCCCGGAAAGGGCAGCCGGGCCCTTGGGCCCGGCTCCTTCCTGGCGGACACCTGCCATGCTTGGCTCCGAACTCTGCCGGGCCCCCAGTGGCCAGGACTCCGGGAAAGGGGGCCCTGGGCCGCATGGCAGGCGCTTCAGACCAGGACGTTTGGACAGCTGGTCTCTCCGTCTCTCCTTAGAAACCCATCCACAATCGAGAAGCTCGCCCAGATGAGCACGTCTTGCTTGGCCCCGCCCTGCCCAGAGGTCTCACGTCTCAGGACCCGGGGGCATGGACGCGGTGCGGAATGCAGCCCCGGTAAGCAGCTTCGGGGTGCCCCGAGGCCGCACGCATCGCCACCAGCTTGCTTGGGTCAGTGATGAGAACTCAAGTGGACTCGAAGAGCGATGATGACCTAAAAATCATGCTCAATAGGATTATGCTGAGGCCCAAGACAGGCGTCTGTGCCGGGATCAGCCTCCCCCAGACCCTGGGGACCCTGGAGGTGCGCCGCAGTTGTGGGCGTGAGGCCATCGTACCCTCGGGGCTCCCCGTGCTGGCCCTGGCCTGTCTGTGCCCGTCAGGGGTCCGCTCGAGGTCGTGAGGCGTTCCGCCCGGCCTCCGGACCCAATCCACCTCGCAGGACAGCTCCCTCGGTGCCATTGCTTAGGAGACCGTTGCCCCTTGTGTCTTTCAGCGGGCCTCGGGGGCCGGAACTTGGTGTGGCGTGACCCAAGAGAGGTGAGTGGAAGACTCTGGGCCTGCAGGGAGATGCCAGGCGCCATGGGCATTGTCCGCGGAGCCCGGATCCCCGCACGGGCCCCGGCTCCAGCACTGTGCTAGGGATGGGGGCTGTGGTGGCCCACACAGCGTTGACCTGCCCATGCACAGCCGCCCTTCAGCAATCCCACGTGCAGGGAATGGGAAAGTTGGGCCAGGTCACTGGCAACGACTGGGGGCTGGGGGCATGCCGCCGTCGTCCCACATGGACCTGAGGCCTCCTTGTACGTCCAGCTGTGTCCTGTGCGCCCGAGAAGAGAGCGGACGTGAGTCCCTTGGTGTCAGGGCCCTCTGTCCCCTTCAGCGAGTGGTTGTCGCTCGAGTCACCCCAGCCGATGGTTCTGGAGAGGGCTGGAGAGGGCAGAGCTCATGAAGAATGCAGCAGACGCCCAAGTGTAAGCAGAGCCTGGGAGGCTGCTGAAGTACAGCCCTGGAATGTTTCCTCCGATTTCCCGAGTCAGCAAGGGTTCCCTGGCCCAGGGGAAGAGTGGCGAGCCCCGGGCCACAGCAGGCCATGGGGCTGAGCCTGTCCTCTGAGGCCCCCAGAGGAAGCGCCGCCACAAGGGGAGAGTCAGGACCCTCCTGCAGGGCGGGCCGCGGTCTCCTGCCTTGCGCTGCTTGGTGGGAGACGGTGAGACGCGATTCCCTTTTTCGCCCTGGGCGATCAGGGCCTGGGGGCCACCGTTGGCTGCGAGTGCCAGGGCCCGGGTCCCTAGACCACCGCGGTCCCCATGTGTGGGAAGGCGTCATTCGGGCCCTTACGTCGAGGTGCACCACGCTTTGCTTGGGGCCCCGGCAGACATCGGGGGAGCACTGGAAATCCCTGTGCTCCAGGCCATGCTCTGGGGCCTTTCCTAGCAAGGGGAGGCTCCCACGGGGGCCCGGATCTCCGTGGATTTGGGAAGGCCAGGGATGGGCAGCGGGTCCCTTGTGTCCTGCCCCTTGCCCGCGGACCCGAGCCCTGGGTGGGTCAGCCGCCCGCCTGGACAGCACCGGCCAGGGCTTCGGGCTGGAGAGTTCTTGGCGGCATGGCACGGGCCAGCGAGCACGCCGTTCCGACGGCCGGCCTGCCCCTCTCTCCTTAGGCCCCCATCCCCAAGCGAAGATCTGGCCCTGACCACCAAGTCTTGCATCGCCCAGCCCCGCCGCCAGGTCCCATGCCTCAGGAAGCCGGGGTATGGCGCTGTCCTGAGAGCAGCCTCGGTAAGCAGCTTCTGGGTGGTAGGGGACCTCCCGCGTCGCCTCGGGCGTGCTTGGGTCAATGATGAGAACTCATATGGTCTCGAAGAGCGATGATGACCTAAAAATCATGCTCAATAGGATTACGCTGAGGCCCAAGGCAGGGGACCGTGCCGGGGTCAGCCTCCCCCAGAGCGTCGGGGCAGTGAGGGTGCGCTGCAGGTGGCCGGGGGAGGAGAACCACCTCTTGAGGCTCTCTGCTGTGGCCCCCGGACGTCGGTGCACCTGCGGGTGCCGACGGGGTGTTCTGGCGTTCCAGCTGGTCTACCGACCCAGGCCTCTTCCCCGGACAGCTGCCCGAGAGCCAGGGCTTAGCCACCCTTGTGTCCTTGTGTCTTTCAGCGGGCCTGGCTGGCAAAGGATCTTGGCGCGTCTCCCACCAGGAGAGGTGAGCGGAAGCCTCTGAGCTCCGAGGGAGGCCCCAGACCCCTTGGCCTGGCATCGGGAAGCGGGGACCCCAGCAGGGACTCCGCAGCTGGGCCTGGGCTGGGGATGCGGGTCCTCATTGTCCAGACGGCACCAAAGTCCCCGTGAACGTGTGCCCCTGAGCCATCCCAGGGGCAGGGATCGCGAAACGTGGGCCGGGGGGCTGACAAGGCCTGGAAAGCGCGGGCTGGCCGCCCAAGGCCCAGGTGCACCCGAGGCCTCCTGATCAATTGCGGCGTGTCCGGGGGGCCCAGAAAGGGAGTGGACGTGAGACCCGTGGTCTCGGAGGCCACTGTGCCCTTGAGCAACACCTTGTTGCTCAAGGCCCGGCCCATGGCAGGTTTCTGCGGGCTGCACTGGCCCGAGCTCCTGTCCCGTCCTGCAGACGACCAAGGCGTTTGGGGCCCCGGGAGGCCACTTCCGAAGAGCCCACGAGGATTCGTTGAGCTGGCCAGACGGCACGGTTCCACTGGGGCGGGGGGCAGAAACTGCACGTCCCAGGCCACAGCAGCCGTTGGGGCTCAGCCTCTCACCTGAGACTCTCAAGCACCCGGGATAGGGTCGTGGTGAAGCGGCACTGCACGGGCCGAGTCAGGTCCCTCGTCCAGAGCGGCCAGCGGGCGGTGTGCCTTGCTGCCGTGGTGGAGAGTGACCTGGCTTTCCCCGCTCGGCCGTGGGGGAGCCCTGGGCCCCGGCAACCTTTGGCTTCCCGGGCAGGGGCTCAGGTCCTTGGCTCCCAGGTGGCTCCAGGAGAGGGTGGGCGGCGTCCTGGCCAAACCTCCCGGGCCGCCGCTCTTGGCTCGCCACTCCGGGAGACAGCGGGGACCGGGCCAAAGCCCTGTGGTCCATGCCATGGTCAGGGGCCGTTCTCCAGAAGGCTGGGCTCCCACAGGGACCACGGTCTCCATTGCTTTGGGATGCCCCGGAAAGGGCAGCCGGGCCCTTGGGCCCGGCTCCTTCCTGGCGGACACCTGCCATGCTAGGCTCCGAACTCTGCCGGGCCCCCAGTGGCCAGGACTCCGGGAAAGGGGGCCCTGGGCCGCACGGCAGGCGCTTCAGACCAGGACGTTTGGACAGCTGGTCTCTCCGTCTCTCCTTAGAAACCCATCCACAATCGAGAAGCTCGCCCAGATGAGCACGTCTTGCTTGGCCCCGCCCTGCCCAGAGGTCTCACGTCTCAGGACCCGGGGGCATGGACGCGGTGTGGAATGCAGCCCCGGTAAGCAGCTTCGGGGTGCCCCGAGGCCGCACGCATCGCCACCAGCTTGCTTGGGTCAGTGATGAGAACTCAAGTGGTCTCGAAGAGCGATGATGACCTAAAAATCATGCTCAATAGGATTACGCTGAGGCCCAAGACAGGCGTCTGTGCCGGGATCAGCCTCCCCCAGACCCTGGGGACCCTGGAGGTGCGCCGCAGTTGTGGGCGTGAGGCCATCGTACCCTCGGGGCTCCCCGTGCTGGCCCTGGCCTGTCTGTGCCCGTCAGGGGTCCGCTCGAGGTCGTGAGGCGTTCCGCCCGGCCTCCGGACCCAATCCACCTCGCAGGACAGCTCCCTCGGTGCCATTGCTTAGGAGACCGTTGCCCCTTGTGTCTTTCAGCGGGCCTCGGGGGCCGGAACTTGGTGCGGCGTGACCCAAGAGAGGTGAGTGGAAGACTCTGGGCCTGCAGGGAGATGCCAGGCGCCATGGGCATTGTCCGCGGAGCCCGGATCCCCGCACGGGCCCCGGCTCCAGCACTGTGCTAGGGATGGGGGCTGTGGTGGCCCACACAGCGTTGACCTGCCCATGCACAGCCGCCCTTCAGCAATCCCACGTGCAGGGAATGGGAAAGTTGGGCCAGGTCACTGGCAACGACTGGGGGCTGGGGGCATGCCGCCGTCGTCCCACATGGACCTGAGGCCTCCTTGTACGTCCAGCTGTGTCCTGTGCGCCCGAGAAGAGAGCGGACGTGAGTCCCTTGGTGTCAGGGCCCTCTGTCCCCTTCAGCGAGTGGTTGTCGCTCGAGTCACCCCAGCCGATGGGTCTGGGGCTGGAGAGGGCAGAGCTCATGAAGAATGCAGCAGACGCCCAAGTGTAAACAGAGCCTGGGAGGCTGCTGAAGTACAGCCTTGGAATGTTTCCTCCGATTTCCCGAGTCAGCAAGGGTTCCCTGGCCCAGGGGAAGAGTGGCGAGCCCCGGGCCACAGCAGGCCATGGGGCTGAGCCGGTCCTCTGAGGCCCCCAGAGGAAGCGCCGCCACAAGGGGAGAGTCAGGACCCTCCTGCAGGGCGGGCCGCGGTCTCCTGCCTTGCGCTGCTTGGTGGGAGACGGTGAGACGCGATTCCCTTTTTCGCCCTGGGCGATCAGGGCCTGGGGGCCACCGTTGGCTGCGAGTGCCAGGGCCCGGGTCCCTAGACCACCGCGGTCCCCATGTGTGGGAAGGCGTCCTTCGGGCCCTCACGTCCGGGTGCGCCACGCTTTGCTTGGGGCCCCGACAGACATCGGAGGAGCACTGGAAATCCCTGTGCTCCAGGCCATGCTCTGGGGCCTTTCCTAGCAAGGGGAGGCTCCCACGGGGGCCCGGATCTCCGTGGATTTGGGAAGGCCAGGGATGGGCAGCGGGTCCCTTGTGTCCTGCCCCTTGCCCGCGGACCCGAGCCCTGGGTGGGTCAGCCGCCCGCCTGGACAGCACCGGCCAGGGCTTCGGGCTGGAGAGTTCTTGGCGGCATGGCACGGGCCAGCGAGCACGCCGTTCCGACGGCCGGCCTCCCCCTCCCTCCTTAGGCCCCCATCCCCAAGCGAGGATCTGGCCCTGACCACCAAGTCTTGCATCGCCCAGCCCCGCCGCCAGGTCCCATGCCTCAGGAAGCCGGGGTATGGCGCTGTCCTGAGAGCAGCCTCGGTAAGCAGCTTCTGGGTGGTAGGGGACCTCCCGCGTCGCCTCGGGCGTGCTTGGGTCAATGATGAGAACTCATATGGTCTCGAAGAGCGATGATGACCTAAAAATCATGCTCAATAGGATTACGCTGAGGCCCAAGGCAGGGGACCGTGCCGGGGTCAGCCTCCCCCAGAGCGTCGGGGCAGTGAGGGTGCGCTGCAGGTGGCCGCGGGAGGAGAACCACCTCTCGAGGCTCTCTGCTGTGGCCCCCGGACGTCGGTGCACCTGCGGGTGCCGACGGGGTGTTCTGGCGTTCCAGCTGGTCTACCGACCCAGGCCTCTTCCCCGGACAGCTGCCCGAGAGCCAGGGCTTAGCCACCCTTGTGTCCTTGTGTCTTTCAGCGGGCCTGGCTGGCAAGGTTCTTGGCGCGTCTCCCACCAGGAGAGGTGAGCGGAAGCCTCTGGGCTCCGAGGGAGGCCCCAGACCCCTTGGCCTGGCATCGGGAAGCGGGGACCCCAGCAGGGACTCCGCAGCTGGGCCTGGGCTGGGCATGCGGGTCCTCATTGTCCGGACGGCACCGAAGTCCCCGTGAGCGTGTGCCCCTGAGCCATCCCAGGGGCAGGGATCGCGAAACGGGGGCCGGGGGGCTGACAAGGCCTGGAAAGCGCGGGCTGGCCGCCCAAGGCCCAGGTGCACCCGAGGCCTCCTGATCAATTGCGGCGTGTCCGGGGGGCCCAGAAAGGGAGTGGACGTGAGACCCGTGGTCTCGGAGGCCACTGTGCCCTTGAGCAACACCTTGTTGCTCAAGGCCCGGCCCATGGCAGGTTTCTGCGGGCTGCACTGGCCCGAGCTCCTGTCCCGTCCTGCAGACGACCAAGGCGTTTGGGGCCCCGGGAGGCCACTTCCGAAGAGCCCACGAGGATTCGTTGAGCTGGCCAGACGGCACGGTTCCACTGGGGCGGGGGGCAGAAACTGCACGTCCCAGGCCACAGCAGCCGTTGGGGCTCAGCCTCTCACCTGAGACTCTCAAGCACCCGGGATAGGGTCGTGGTGAAGCGGCACTGCACGGGCCGAGTCAGGTCCCTCGTCCAGAGCGGCCAGCGGGCGGTGTGCCTTGCTGCCGTGGTGGAGAGTGACCTGGCTTTCCCCGCTCGGCCGTGGGGGAGCCCTGGGCCCCGGCAACCTTTGGCTTCCCGGGCAGGGGCTCAGGTCCTTGGCTCCCAGGTGGCTCCAGGAGAGGGTGGGCGGCGTCCTGGCCAAACCTCCCGGGCCGCCGCTCTTGGCTCGCCACTCCGGGAGACAGCGGGGACCCGGCCAAAGCCCTGTGGTCCATGCCATGGTCAGGGGCCGTTCTCCAGAAGGCTGGGCTCCCACAGGGACCACGGTCTCCATTGCTTTGGGATGCCCCGGAAAGGGCAGCCGGGCCCTTGGGCCCGGCTCCTTCCTGGCGGACACCTGCCATGCTTGGCTCCGAACTCTGCCGGGCCCCCAGTGGCCAGGACTCCGGGAAAGGGGGCCCTGGGCCGCACGGCAGGCGCTTCAGACCAGGACGTTTGGACAGCTGGTCTCTCCGTCTCTCCTTAGAAACCCATCCACAATCGAGAAGCTCGCCCAGATGAGCACGTCTTGCTTGGCCCCGCCCTGCCCAGAGGTCTCACGTCTCAGGACCCGGGGGCATGGACGCGGTGCGGAATGCAGCCCCGGTAAGCAGCTTCGGGGTGCCCCGAGGCCGCACGCATCGCCACCAGCTTGCTTGGGTCAGTGATGAGAACTCAAGTGGTCTCGAAGAGCGATGATGACCTAAAAATCATGCTCAATAGGATTACGCTGAGGCCCAAGACAGGCGTCTGTGCCGGGATCAGCCTCCCCCAGACCCTGGGGACCCTGGAGGTGCGCCGCAGTTGTGGGCGTGAGGCCATCGTACCCTCGGGGCTCCCCGTGCTGGCCCTGGCTGTCTGTGCCCGTCAGGGGTCCGCTCGAGGTCGTGAGGCGTTCCGCCCGGCCTCCGGACCCAATCCACCTCGCAGGACAGCTCCCTCGGTGCCATTGCTTAGGAGACCGTTGCCCCTTGTGTCTTTCAGCGGGCCTCGGGGGCCGGAACTTGGTGTGGCATGACCCAAGAGAGGTGAGTGGAAGACTCTGGGCCTGCAGGGAGATGCCAGGCGCCATGGGCATTGTCCGCGGAGCCCGGATCCCCGCACGGGCCCCGGCTCCAGCACTGTGCTAGGGATGGGGGCTGTGGTGGCCCACACAGCGTGGACCTGCCCATGCACAGCCGCCCTTCAGCAATCCCACGTGCAGGGAATGGGAAAGTTGGGCCAGGTCACTGGCAACGACTGGGGGCTGGGGGCATGCCGCCGTCGTCCCACATGGACCTGAGGCCTCCTTGTACGTCCAGCTGTGTCCTGTGCGCCCGAGAAGAGAGCGGACGTGAGTCCCTTGGTGTCAGGGCCCTCTGTCCCCTTCAGCGAGTGGTTGTCGCTCGAGTCACCCCAGCCGATGGGTCTGGGGCTGGAGAGGGCAGAGCTCATGAAGAATGCAGCAGACGCCCAAGTGTAAACAGAGCCTGGGAGGCTGCTGAAGTACAGCCTTGGAATGTTTCCTCCGATTTCCCGAGTCAGCAAGGGTTCCCTGGCCCAGGGGAAGAGTGGCGAGCCCCGGGCCACAGCAGGCCATGGGGCTGAGCCGGTCCTCTGAGGCCCCCAGAGGAAGCGCCGCCACAAGGGGAGAGTCAGGACCCTCCTGCAGGGCGGGCCGCGGTCTCCTGCCTTGCGCTGCTTGGTGGGAGACGGTGAGACGCGATTCCCTTTTTCGCCCTGGGCGATCAGGGCCTGGGGGCCACCGTTGGCTGCGAGTGCCAGGGCCCGGGTCCCTAGACCACCGCGGTCCCCATGTGTGGGAAGGCGTCCTTCGGGCCCTCACGTCCGGGTGCGCCACGCTTTGCTTGGGGCCCCGACAGACATCGGAGGAGCACTGGAAATCCCTGTGCTCCAGGCCATGCTCTGGGGCCTTTCCTAGCAAGGGGAGGCTCCCACGGGGGCCCGGATCTCCGTGGATTTGGGAAGGCCAGGGATGGGCAGCGGGTCCCTTGTGTCCTGCCCCTTGCCCGCGGACCCGAGCCCTGGGTGGGTCAGCCGCCCGCCTGGACAGCACCGGCCAGGGCTTCGGGCTGGAGAGTTCTTGGCGGCATGGCACGGGCCAGCGAGCACGCCGTTCCGACGGCCGGCCTCCCCCTCCCTCCTTAGGCCCCCATCCCCAAGCGAGGATCTGGCCCTGACCACCAAGTCTTGCATCGCCCAGCCCCGCCGCCAGGTCCCATGCCTCAGGAAGCCGGGGTATGGCGCTGTCCTGAGAGCAGCCTCGGTAAGCAGCTTCTGGGTGGTAGGGGACCTCCCGCGTCGCCTCGGGCGTGCTTGGGTCAATGATGAGAACTCATATGGTCTCGAAGAGCGATGATGACCTAAAAATCATGCTCAATAGGATTACGCTGAGGCCCAAGGCAGGGGACCGTGCCGGGGTCAGCCTCCCCCAGAGCGTCGGGGCAGTGAGGGTGCGCTGCAGGTGGCCGCGGGAGGAGAACCACCTCTCGAGGCTCTCTGCTGTGGCCCCCGGACGTCGGTGCACCTGCGGGTGCCGACGGGGTGTTCTGGCGTTCCAGCTGGTCTACCGACCCAGGCCTCTTCCCCGGACAGCTGCCCGAGAGCCAGGGCTTAGCCACCCTTGTGTCCTTGTGTCTTTCAGCGGGCCTGGCTGGCAAGGTTCTTGGCGCGTCTCCCACCAGGAGAGGTGAGCGGAAGCCTCTGGGCTCCGAGGAAGGCCCCAGACCCCTTGGCCTGGCATCGGGAAGCGGGGACCCCAGCAGGGACTCCGCAGCTGGGCCTGGGCTGGGGATGCGGGTCCTCATTGTCCGGACGGCACCGAAGTCCCCGTGAGCGTGTGCCCCTGAGCCATCCCAGGGGCAGGGATCGCGAAACGGGGGCCGGGGGGCTGACAAGGCCTGGAAAGCGCGGGCTGGCCGCCCAAGGCCCAGGTGCACCCGAGGCCTCCTGATCAATTGCGGCGTGTCCGGGGGGCCCAGAAAGGGAGTGGACGTGAGACCCGTGGTCTCGGAGGCCACTGTGCCCTTGAGCAACACCTTGTTGCTCAAGGCCCGGCCCATGGCAGGTTTCTGCGGGCTGCACTGGCCCGAGCTCCTGTCCCGTCCTGCAGACGACCAAGGCGTTTGGGGCCCCGGGAGGCCACTTCCGAAGAGCCCACGAGGATTCGTTGAGCTGGCCAGACGGCACGGTTCCACTGGGGCGGGGGGCAGAAACTGCACGTCCCAGGCCACAGCAGCCGTTGGGGCTCAGCCTCTCACCTGAGACTCTCAAGCACCCGGGATAGGGTCGTGGTGAAGCGGCACTGCACGGGCCGAGTCAGGTCCCTCGTCCAGAGCGGCCAGCGGGCGGTGTGCCTTGCTGCCGTGGTGGAGAGTGACCTGGCTTTCCCCGCTCGGCCGTGGGGGAGCCCTGGGCCCCGGCAACCTTTGGCTTCCCGGGCAGGGGCTCAGGTCCTTGGCTCCCAGGTGGCTCCAGGAGAGGGTGGGCGGCGTCCTGGCCAAACCTCCCGGGCCGCCGCTCTTGGCTCGCCACTCCGGGAGACAGCGGGGACCCGGCCAAAGCCCTGTGGTCCATGCCATGGTCAGGGGCCGTTCTCCAGAAGGCTGGGCTCCCACAGGGACCACGGTCTCCATTGCTTTGGGATGCCCCGGAAAGGGCAGCCGGGCCCTTGGGCCCGGCTCCTTCCTGGCGGACACCTGCCATGCTTGGCTCCGAACTCTGCCGGGCCCCCAGTGGCCAGGACTCCGGGAAAGGGGGCCCTGGGCCGCACGGCAGGCGCTTCAGACCAGGACGTTTGGACAGCTGGTCTCTCCGTCTCTCCTTAGAAACCCATCCACAATCGAGAAGCTCGCCCAGATGAGCACGTCTTGCTTGGCCCCGCCCTGCCCAGAGGTCTCACGTCTCAGGACCCGGGGGCATGGACGCGGTGCGGAATGCAGCCCCGGTAAGCAGCTTCGGGGTGCCCCGAGGCCGCACGCATCGCCACCAGCTTGCTTGGGTCAGTGATGAGAACTCAAGTGGTCTCGAAGAGCGATGATGACCTAAAAATCATGCTCAATAGGATTACGCTGAGGCCCAAGACAGGCGTCTGTGCCGGGATCAGCCTCCCCCAGACCCTGGGGACCCTGGAGGTGCGCCGCAGTTGTGGGCGTGAGGCCATCGTACCCTCGGGGCTCCCCGTGCTGGCCCTGGCCTGTCTGTGCCCGTCAGGGGTCCGCTCGAGGTCGTGAGGCGTTCCGCCCGGCCTCCGGACCCAATCCACCTCGCAGGACAGCTCCCTCGGTGCCATTGCTTAGGAGACCGTTGCCCCTTGTGTCTTTCAGCGGGCCTCGGGGGCCGGAACTTGGTGCGGCGTGACCCAAGAGAGGTGAGTGGAAGACTCTGGGCCTGCAGGGAGATGCCAGGCGCCATGGGCATTGTCCGCGGAGCCCGGATCCCCGCACGGGCCCCGGCTCCAGCACTGTGCTAGGGATGGGGGCTGTGGTGGCCCACACAGCGTTGACCTGCCCATGCACAGCCGCCCTTCAGCAATCGCACGTGCAGGGAATGGGAAAGTTGGGCCAGGTCACTGGCAACGACTGGGGGCTGGGGGCATGCCGCCGTCGTCCCACATGGACCTGAGGCCTCCTTGTACGTCCAGCTGTGTCCTGTGTGCCCGAGAAGAGAGCGGACGTGAGTCCCTTGGTGTCAGGGCCCTCTGTCCCCTTCAGCGAGTGGTTGTCGCTCGAGTCACCCCAGCCGATTGTTCTGGGGCTGGAGAGGGCAGAGCTCATGAAGAATGCAGCAGACGCCCAAGTGTAAACAGAGCCTGGGAGGCTGCTGAAGTACAGCCCTCGAATGTTTCCTCGGATTTCCCGAGTCAGCAAGGGTTCCCTGGCCCAGGGGAAGAGTGGCGAGCCCCGGGCCACAGCAGGCCATGGGGCTGAGCCTGTCCTCTGAGGCCCCCAGAGGAAGCGCCGCCACAAGGGGAGAGTCAGGACCCTCCTGCAGGGCGGGCCGCGTTCTCCTGCCTTGCGCTGCTTGGTGGGAGACGGTGAGACGCGATTCCCTTTTTCGCCCTGGGCGATCAGGGACTGGGGGCCACCGTTGGCTGCGAGTGCCAGGGCCCGGGTCCCTAGACCACCGCGGTCCCCATGTGTGGGAAGGCGTCCTTCGGGCCCTCACGTCCGGGTGCGCCACGCTTTGCTTGGGGCCCCGGCAGACATCGGAGGAGCACTGGAAATCCCTGTGCTCCAGGCCATGCTCTGAGGCCTTTCCTAGCAAGGGGAGGCTCCCACGGGGGCCC